>NC_056732.1:974659402-974936902 GCF_019279795.1 Protopterus annectens | reverse complement strand
TTTTATGTACTGTCATTACATTACATTATTTTGTGGCTATACTGTATGGGACACTTGTGTTTATGTGGGGGTTTCACATCTGTGCTACACTGACACCTCACATTTAGACCTGCTACACTACCCTGGTAAACAAATATATATATATATTTTACACTAACTATTTCTAATAAGTATACTTTTACTGCTGTTTTCACAAATAAAAGGAAATGGACTGCACTGGGGCTTGAACCATGAATGACTGCATGGGAAGTAGTAGCTTTAACCACTACACCATTTCATTTGCACTCTTTTGGCTCTACATTTCTATTTAGCTCATTGGAATGCGTATGCTAGACAGCATAGCTGCACTGCATGCACACCTGCTCAGCTATGTTTAAACTTTACTGGAGATGGAAAAAAAATAAACAAGTTAAAGATCATCCCAATAACCCAATAATAATCCCTTAAGTTTTAACATAATTATCCCCTTAGATCATCCCACTGCTTTCACAGACAGGAAACATTTTATGAAAAAAAGGCCAAAAATATGAGGGAACGCTCTGGACATTCTGTGATGATATGGACAGTTGGTTTTATGTTGTGGGGTGTTGTGCTTATGTATTTTGTCCTCAGACACTGACACTGTTATCTTGTGATAGTGTCCGTGGACACTTTTACTAGCTTTAGACTTGCCGTATGACAGTTCTAGAGTGCACTCATTCTTGTTTCCTGGCCATGTAGTGTAGACAGCAGCATGCCCTCATGAAAAGACAGCCACAGAATGCTCCATGCAAGAATAATCACTATTCTTGCACAGAGCTTGATGAATCCCTGTTTGTTAATGTTACCAAATCATTGTAATAAGATCTATGATGACATGGGAAAGCCAAGAGCTGTCATTGAAAGTCATTGTAAAAGAACACCAGAGCTTTTGTAATTGTTCTCATCTATATGAAGTTGATGTGAGGAGATTTCTCCTGCAGAGACCAGTGTCCCTGAGCTGAATGTTTTTTGAAGTGAGCTTCCCAAATGTAATCTTTAAAGTCTATTGCTAATGCTGCTTAGAGGTACAGCACACTATACATTTAAGTTGATGACAGTTTGCAATCAAACTGTTTCCATTTTCATTGGATTTATTACAGGAAATCACAGTTTATATAGAGCTGACTGAATGCCACATAATCTTTAGTAACCACTGAGGTTTCCTCATAGGTTTATAGGTTCATAATAAGTACTAGGCAATCAAGTCTTCAGACCATTTCAAGCCTAGACAAAAAAAAATATTCAAAATTTCTCTCTACCCTAAAGGAGGGCAGACAAGATGGCCTAAGAGAGAATTTGAGGCTACCCGTCCAATTATCTAGGTTTACCCTGAAGGTGGCAAGGGTGTTACTCTGCTTGACATGTAATGAAAGTTTGTTGCAAAAGTGAGGGATACATTGAAGTATGAAACTATTATGACAATGTGTCTTATTTATCTGCTGATAAAGGTTTAGTTTCTTTAAATGAGTATTTGATGTACCATTAGTTCTGTGAAGGAACAGTAGATTAAATAGGGTTGGATTTTTCATGACACAAAAGGATAGATATGGATCTCCACTGAGGAGTCTGTAAGAGACTGAGTACAGAGAAAGAGCTGCCAGTCTCTCCTGATGGATTTCTGAGGCCACCAATCTTTTTAGTTGTGAATCTCTGATGTCTCTCAAATTGTATATGTTTAGATAAATAAATTCCAAAAGGTGTATTATATTCTGTAATGGGCTTGATAAGATATGAGTAAAGGGGAATTAAGATTTTTTTGGATCTAATGTAGATGTCATGCTTGAGAACCATTATGATGCAGTTTCTACTTAAAATTGAGAGATGCCCTTCATAAAGTATTGAACCTCAAATACCTTTCTTTGATTTGAGAATGCTTTCTTTGCATCCATGGTCTGCTGCTTCCCCCAGGAAAATTAGTGCTTGTGAACTGTTTAAATTGGGCTTCTTCTACTTTATACGCTTGGGACAGTACAATAAGTCTCCTGATTTTACAGAAAAATTACTCTGAGTCTGAGCTACTATACGGCAATAGTGCTAATAAGAAAAAAAAACATATATTTGCTGCTGCTGAGCTGTGCAGATACTATAGCTAAACATTTTATAAGTGGTCTTGGGGCTGTAGATAGTCCAAATGCAAAACTGGCAAACTAAAAATGAAAACATGCAATTTTATGTGATGTCCCTTCTTTAGGCCAGTAATCAAGAAGCCTGAATCCTTACCACTAACACTGGAGAAGAACATTCACTTGGAATAAAAATATATACACATGGTATTTCCAGATGCAGCTCTCTGCATCAAGCACAATTTCCCTTAAGAGCACACAGGGAACACACTCAGTCCAGGGTTGGGGTCTGGGTTTCTCTCTCTCTCTCCAGGTCCCAGTAAGACACCCCACTGACACAGCTGTAGAGCTGAGTCCTCAACCAAGTGTCCAAGCCAAGTTCTCCAGCACCCTCTCTGTGAAATCAGTGCTTTGTGTCCCTGCTCCAAGCAGCAGTCACAGACACTCTTGGAGATTTTATGTGCACACACACACACACACACACACACACACACACACACACACACACACACACACACACACATACACACACACACACACACACACACACACACATACACACATGCACACAGGAATGGCTGGCATGGATTAGTTATGACCCTTTCTGCTGAGAATATATGGTAGTTCCTGCCACCAGACACTCCAAAGCCAGTTACTCTAAGGTTCTTACAAGGGCACCCAATTATACAGAGTGAAATTCATATTAATACAAATGGTGTTGTTTTGACCAATGCAGTAAGGTGTTCAGGACTGGCCACAGACTCAACAAATAGATACTGTATAAGTACTCTCAAAGGTTAAAATATGTTCTAAAGGACCAACCACAATGAAAAGTTTGAATATATTTAATAATACATAATAAAAGAACATGAAAATACTATCTATTTACAATACACACCAGTGTTTCAATCACAGGAAATATTAGAAATAACACAGATAACTAGATTTACAAAGATACAGAAAAGCAGTACTTAACTCATCTCACCATATTTTCCTGACTGATCTAAATAATTACTATTCCCTGGTTACTTACTAGAGCAAGGCAAGATGAAGTAGGTGAGGGGTCCTTCTTTGTCCGATTCCAAAAACCGACTGCTTTGAGTCTTCTCTCTTATCTGGTATTAAAACATCATTTTTGTCCTAGATTGCAGAATAACATCACATACGTCTGGTCGTCTGACTTCTGGTTCCCTTGCTACCCCCATTGCTAGAAACTGAACCAGAATTTAGCACACATGGGTTATCATGCACAGAATAGAGCTTTGCTGAGATGTGTTACAGCATCTAGAAGCTATAAAACCATAAACCACTTCCACTCTTCCTACAGGAGTTAATAAACCATTCTCTGGCATAGACATTTAGTCTCTGGTTGTAATCAGGACTGTAAGAAACAGTCTTCATTGCCTAAACCAGGTAATTTAATTTCAGGCTATTTTTCTAAAGGTTAGCTAGGGCTGAGCTTAACCTCTTCTTTTCCACTACCCTCTGTTAAAACATATACATTTAATCAGTTACAATACAGTCTGGCCTCACTGTTGGTATATATTTTTTTAACACAAGCAGCTTTACAAATACATTTTTACACAAGCATCTGTACAAATCAGTTTGATAATAAAACCACAGTGAATAACTTCTCTAAGGCAAATTTCACACTCCTCAAAACCGAGGTGGAATCCTTCAACGCCCCCAGGCCAGTGGAAAATACGGCCCAGACCACAAAATCCTTTATAAATGCATTTTATGAACACCTTCAGGAATGCATGGATCATGCAATCCTAAATAAAACCAAGACCCAATCCTCCAAAGGCAGACGTCCTGTCTGGTGGAACCCAGCCATAAACAAACTATACAATAGAAGGAGGATGCTACTATTCGATAGAGCAAAATCCCAAAAAGGGAAGGCATCTCTGATCAGTATTAGCAAAAAACTATAGGCACTCATAAAATCATCTAAGGCCAGCTTCGAGAGAAAAATTGCACAGGACACTAAGGATAATCTCAAGGCTTTCTTTAGTTATGTTAGGAACCTGGGTGGGAATTCCCAGATATGCTCAGAATTAGTCCAAAATAACAAAAAAAATACACCGAACCCACAGACATTGCCAACATCCTAGCTGACAGGTTCAGTGCAAACTTCTCCCCCTCTCCCCACCAAAAGGGCAAATATCTATCCCAGCAGAGTGCTGCCCCCCTGACATCTCAGATGCTCAGGTAAGAGCTGCCCTCTCCAAAGCAAAAAAAAACAGCATCAATGGGACCAGACGGTGTCCCGGGCTGTGTCCTACATGAACTCCAAGAAGAGCTAAACCCAAACATAAAACTACTGCTCAATCTCAGCCTTACTACAGGATATGTACTCAAAGAGTGGCATACAGCAACAGTGGTCCCTCTCCACAAAGGTGGTGCCTCAATGGATCCTGGAAACTATCACCCCATAAGCCTGACTAGCTTGGTCTGCAAAGCTATGGAAAGGATCATCATGGACCTCATAAATAAAGATATTGGGGACCTACAGACACTGGATCCTACCCAGTTCAGCTTTAAGGGCAGATCCTGCCTCTTAAACCTGGTTGATTTCTTTGAAACAGTCACCAAGGCCATTGACGAGGGGAAGGTGGTCCACACAGCCTACCTGAACCTCGCAAAAGCCTTCGATACAATACCCCACTTGGGCATTATAGATAAGCTCACCAGCTTAAATATAAACCCCTATGTCACTAGATGGGTTGCAAACTGGCTCAAGGACAGAACCCACATGGTTAGAATTGCTGGAGCCATGTCAGACTCCAAACCAGTTACAAGTGGCGTCCCACAAGGATCAGTCCTGGGACCTCTCTTGTTCGGTATATATTTCTCGGAGGTACAGGCCAACACGGAAGGACTGTGGCTGACCAAGTTCGCAGAAGACTGCAAACTGGGTGCCATAATCGACACTCCAGCCGACACAAGCATCCTCCAAAAGGGCCTCATAGAAACAGACAACTTGTGCCAGAGTGTATGGTCATCCCCTTTGGCAAAAACAAAGTGCCCACAAATTACCACATAGGTGGTAATCCATTAAGTACAGAAGAAGTAATTAGGGACCTGGGGACCCAAGTTGATAGCAATCTCTCATTTGACAACCACGTGGCCAAAGTCGTTAGAAAAACATTTTATATAGCCCACCTAATCATGAAGGGATTCACATCTAGATCTGGGGAGGTCATCATGTCTCTTTACTCATTCCTCATCAGGCCCATAATTGAGTAAAATGCCCCTTTTGGGATGTACCTTACCAGACACCTGCAGCAACTGGAAAGACTCCAAAAGTACCTCACCAAGAGGATCAAAGGGCTCAAACAGATGCCATATGCTGCCCGGTTAAAGAAACTCCAGCTCTACTCAGTGGCATACTGCCTGCTCAGAGGCGATCTGTGCCTGACATATAAAGCCATGTCCAATCCGGAATTAATGGACATGCTGCACCTCAGAAAATCCAAATCCCATCGAGCTCGAGAGACTTGAACCACAGCACTGAAATAAATAGGACATGTTGGAGGGACAGATTCATAGCCCAGAGGCTCCCTTCACTCTGGAATAAAATCCCAGTCCAGGTTAGGCAGAGTCCCTCATTGACTCTCTTCAAGAGGAATCTTGATGAGTGGATGGGAGATCATAGGTTTACCCCGGGTATCACTTCTGTGTCACTGTTAGACAGAGGCACAGTATACTAACCTTGAAAAAGGGCATAGCAAAATTAATTTAAAATGGGTGGCGAAAGCCAAACACACTCTGGCTAGGCTTATAAATGCACTAGGGCAGATAACCTAGTATGAACCTATGAACCTAATAAAATGACATATAATTCTTTACAAAATTCCAACTAGCTGTGCTGACATATGTTACATATCCCCTGCCCTACTTCTCCTGGCATAGCTGGCAATACCTCACATTGTCACACTTTAAACTTCAAAATTGTCACACGAGAAGGCTTTATTATGCTGTGTAGCTATGCATTCTCTATGTACAGGGATACCATAAAAATGTTATTCTATAAAGGCAGCATAATCTTTAAAGTTACCAATCTAAACTTGCTACCACAGTGAATTAATTCAGATTTGATAGGTCTATTATAAGACTCCATATTTGGGACTAGAAATAGTGTAGAAAAGGCTGTGCCCCTACCTAATGATTTTGAATCCAATGAATTTTTCTCCTTTATGGATTCTTTGATCAACCTTAAAGCAATCTTTACTTGATGAGTGCTGGTCTGGAGAATAAAACAGAAGTAAGATAATTCCAGAAGCTTTATTGACTGACTTTAAGAAATGGTTGTTCTACAGAAAATTCCTGCTTACATAACTAAATTAAATGACTTTTGGGAATGGATAATGAAAGAAATAAACATGTTTATGGAAACAAATGATAATGTTGAAGTGACTGATACTATACCATGGGACACCTTTAAAGTTTATATATATGGTAGAATAAAGTCTTGTTACCTTAAAAAAAGAAAGAGTGGGGCAAATAACTTTTAGACTTACAAAAAAATAGACAAAATAAAAATGGATGCAAAACCAAATAACAAAGTAGTACATAATGAAATTACTAAGTTAAATCGGGTCTATATCATATTGTCAAAGTTTGACAACTTTGAAGCTCTTAAGGTCGAACTTGAAAGTTTGAAGTCTGACAACATCGAATGTCAAAAAAACATTTAAACCTCAAAACAAACAAAAAAACACTCTATGCTGGCCTGCACCCCCCCCCGCTACTTAAATATACCAACTCCGAGATCACACTACAGTGTAGTAAAGAGAAATCTTCCCTTCCTGCACTCTATGGCGATCACCGTTATATGTTTCAAAGTTGTGCAACTTCAAACATTCAAGTTCGACCTTTAGAGCTTCAAAGTTGTCAGATTTCGACATTATGATATAGGCCCAGTTAAATCAAAAATACTTAGAAGTTCTGAATCATAAGGTAGCCATAAACCTAGAAAAATTGAAATTACAATCTTATGCTGTAAATCCCAAATAACTACATAAAATAGTGGTAAGATCCAAAAAAACAAACAATCAAAATCTTATTAATGAAATTAAATATAAAAGTGATGGTTCAGTTAAGAGTACATCTAACTTAATGGGCATATTAGAAGTGTTCAAAAACTACTATAAAGATATAAATAATAACACACCACTTTTGAAGACAGATAATGTAATTACTACTTTTATTCAAGAAAATATAATTACTAAGGTGTCAATGCAACAAAATAATATATTAAATAAACAAATAACACTCACAGAAGTGAAAGAGCAAATAAAAATGTAAAAGATAATAAAGCTCCAAGACTGGATATTTCAATTCCTGAACTATATAAGGCTTTTCCTGAATGTATAATTAAGAAAACGATGAGTGCCTTTACTATGGTTAAGCAAACATGTACACCCCCATCGTGGAAATACTTAATTATCTCCCCATATTAAAACAAGGTAAGGACCCCAAATCTTGTGATTCATATAGGTCAATTTCATTACTAAACACTGATTATAAAATTTTCATGACAATATTAGCTAATAGGATAAAGAAAATATTACCTAATCTAATACATAATGATCATACAGGGTTCATTCTTCAAAGAAAAGTGCAAGATAACATTATTAAATTACTATCATTAATAGACATAGCATGCAAATACATAAAACAACTAACTATTATCAGCCTAGACATAGAAAAGGCTTTTGATTCTATTAGCTGGTCTTATCTACAAAGAATTCTGAGTGGTTTTGAATTTTCCTCAGATTTTGCCAACTTATTAATGAAAATTTATAGTGAGGCACAAGCTTATGTAAAAATCGGATCATGTCTATCCTCATCACTAGAAATCCTCAAGGGAACTAGACAAGGTTGTCTTTTTTCACCATTATTGTTTGCTCTTTCAATGGAACCTTTAGATTGATATATATATATATATATATATATATATATATATATATATATATATATATATATATATATCAGAAACAAGCAAAATATAAAAGGCTTTCAAATACAATTATTTGCTGATGATATGTTGTTAACGTTGAGTGATATTGATGGTTCTTTACATGATGTTATAAATAACTTAAGCAAGTTTGAAAGAATTTCAGGGCTTAAATGTAATCATAATGAATCCAAAACATTACTAATTAACTAAAAGCTCAACAAATTCCTAAGACAGAATAGCCTGTTTAATTGGGAGAATGATGTATTAGAATATTTGGATGTCAGTATAAAGAGTACATTGAAAGAGTCTGTTAAACTGAACTACAATCATTTAATAGCCACCATTAGTGTTCTAATCAAAACATAGAATAAAATGTTCTTCACAATGGAGGATAGGCTCTCTTTAATTATAATGATAATTTTACCTAACATTTTTGTTTTATATACAGTCATTGATACTACCCCCTCCAAAAAACCTATTTAAAAATTAGATTCCATGCTACTTAAATTTTTATGGTTTCCTTTAAAACCTAGGATTTCATATACATGGCACATTAGAGCTTGGAACAGTAATGGGATAGCATTCCCTAGCTTAGATCTTTATTCCAAATCAGTTATAATTAATGTAATATTACATTGGATCACACCTACCTCTATATCTGGCTGGAAAACAATACATGAGATTCATATAACTGATGTAAGAACTATAGAAAATCAATTTAAGGAACAATATGGAGTAAGTAGAGTTCATTGGCTTTTACGTGAATTTTGTTTATTTAATAAGAAGTTTGATCATTTTTCTTATGGGATTAATCAAATATTTAATAACTTTAAAAAATATAATTGATTGTAATTACAACATTAAACAATTTCTATTTCTTATATTCCCTAAAGCATACTCCCTTGATTGCCTAGATTCTTTCAACATCAATGCGATGCAAAAATTAAAGGAACATAACTTGATATTCTGGCATCAGTTTATTGAAAATAAGAGTATTAAATCACTAAATTCTCTTTTATGTAGTTTTGATAATGGTTGAGACAGTTGGTTGTTTATACACTCATTACAGCAATTTATAGAAAACAAAATGAGAGTATCAGTAAACCTACAGACTGAATCTATACCTAGTTTGATTCAGCTTTTTATTAGGTGTTTTGAAAAGACAGATAATCAAAAATTAAGTATCTCACCTAGCTATAAGATACTAAGAGAAGGCATTCTAAAGTCTGACTTCGATTTTTCAAATTACTATGTAAAGATTAATGGAGAAAAAATATCTGATGAATCCAAAAAATTGTTAATAAATTCTATGTATGGTACCTCTTCTTCATTATATTGGAGATTGTATACATGGAAATTTATGAATGGGAGTTTCTATACTCCACATAGAATAATCTTATACTCAAAAACAGTGAAAGTAAATGTTGGAAATGTGATAAATTACTAGAGGCCAACTGGGTTCACATGTTCATTGAATGTAGAAATGTTTAATACTGGAAAGACTTCAGATATTTTGTAAATGCTGTATATTCTAATAACTGTCATATTTATAACTCACTAATCCTATTCAGTGTTCCTGTACCTAATGTAATACCTAAATCTCAGATTCAGTTACTCTGGTCAATTCTTGCAATTGCCAGAAAAGTTATTACTTTGAACTGGAAAAGTAAACAAAATTTGATGTTTAAAGATTTTATTAATTTAGCAAAAGTTGTTTGTAAAAAAAACTGCAAACCATTTGTTATAGAACTCATAACATTTCTCATAAAAAATAGCATGGCAAAAATTGAAAAACCATTTCAACAAATACTGATAACTTCTCATGGATAAAATGATTGTTTATCATGGATGAATGTAAATATTGTAAATACTTTGGTATTGTTTTATTGCATTTGTTATATGTACATTTGCATATGTTTACAATGAAAACAAAATAAAAATGTTTTTGAAAAAAAGAAATGGTTCAAAAAACTGACCTGTCTGAATATTTTCTAGCCTCTTACAAAAAATGAAATCTGACTCTCATTGGTATAAATGGATAATGAGTAGATTCAGGATGTGGCCAGTAGAATCATTTTTGCTGTCAGTATTTTGATTCATATGATGAAGGACAGGGGGATACAACCCCATTTTCTTTGCTGCTTTATAGTGCCTATCTATTTGTTGCATTACTATAATTCCCTTTTTCACTTTTGCTGCAAGATATCATCCACAGGTTTACCAAATACAGAATCAGATGTTCAGGAGCAAGTCTCAGCTCTGGTGTTACAACTTCTGGGTATCCCTCATTTGTGAGTGAGCAATATCATTTGGTTATTTCATAAGCAGATTACATTGAGGCTGTGCCCACATTACTGCATGTGCATTTTAGTTTGTGCATACTCATTTTATCCACCATTTAACATAAATAATATTCCCTTTTTCATATATGCCTAACATTCTTGTCACATTTTCAAAGAGGAAAGAACCGAGAGACAAAGTTTTTCTCTGCTGTTGATGAGACTCCAGTTAGATGGAATTACTTTTAACATGTTGTAAATATCATCCTTGTCAGCAAATGCTTTATACTGTTGTTCTTCTCTTTTAAAGCAGGATCCTGTATATTAAGATACTAGGCATTAGAAAAGATGACCTATTTAAAAGCAGAAACCAATGGGAGAATGTACCAGCTTGACTCCATAATGAACATCATCCCTAGGTAGAAGTGGTCTGGGTAGGAAGGGTTTCCAAATGCCCATCTGATGAGTACACCATATAATTATTTCACCAAAGATAATACTTTTGGAGGGAAAACACGAGGACTGGATACGGTATAATAATTGTCAGAATCTGGTTCAAATGAGACAGCCGGTATGACTTCTGTAATTTTCTTCCTCCATGGAGAGCACTGGAGATGATTATTTTTTCTGTCTGCCTTTGGTGTTTTCTCTTGACATGCCCTACAAAGAGATGATATTTGGTTTCTGTTCCTGAGGTAGAGCTACAAGTATTCCTCTCTTGCACAGATACTAATGTATGCTGTCATTAACTAGCTGATTTGTGAGCTGTTTACTGTTTAAAATACTCTCTTGCAAATGGCTTATAATCAAAAGGCTGAGGGGAAATAAGGTTGTAAAATAGACAGGACCTCTTTGGAGCTTCTAAGACAACACATTCTGAATCCCTGTGTGGGAGTTCATGTACATGGAAAGTTATTGCTGGCAATTCAGTGCAGGTTCTGGTACAGATGCAGCTGCAAACTTAATAGGTCTCCTATACTGATGCTGCTGATTCACATTTATGTAACCTTATGACTAGCTTTGAACCACTGTTGGGGAGGCCATTGATAGGTCCTACTCATTCGGTTTCTTATTTAATTTCACTTGCTGCCTCATTATCAGCCTATTCTTGCACAGAGATCTCCCTTTCCTTTAACTTGATGATGTTTAAGAGTGTCTTTACTCCTAGAAGAAATGTATTTATTTTCTGAATGCTTCTACAATTTTTCAAACATTTCAATCAAATAAGATGTATGAGCTTTAAGTCTTCTCAGTCTAGTCGATTTTACTCATTTTTATACAAAGTTCACAAAGCTCAATATGGAATGCACAGTTTGATGAAATGGATAGGGTTATTTTGTCAACCACAAGCACATTTTTAATTGACATGGAAGGAAAATATGCACTCTTTAAGCAAAAAGTCTTATGATGATGGTGATGAAGATAAAGTGAATAATTTACTTGAAAAAATATCTGCTAGATTGATACAGAAAAATGACCAACCACCAAACTTGTGAAGAAATGTACCTGAAAAGTTAATGGTTTCTCATTTGCTAGAAGAACTAAGAAATTCTCATGTCCCCTATCATCAGCTGACTAGTGAGGTGCAGATTATGAACAATGGACCTGGTTTGCAGAGCACAAGACTAGGGGAAGAGTACCAGGTGTTAGATCAGCCAGCTACAGCTCTGCATTTAATCAAACTTGAAATGCATTCAGGCAAGTAGCATAGAGTTGTTGTTGTTTGTCTTTTCGGCTTTTCCCGGTTAGGGGGTCACCACAGCGGAACTCCAGTCTGCTAATGATTGGCAGTCAATTTTTATGGTGCTGAGTTGCCAGCCTGATGCCCAACCTTCAGCAAAGGAACGCCCATTCACGCATGTCTTTCGGAGGCCACTCGACCACGGGGAGGACATGCAGACTCCACACAGAAGGCATTCCAGCCAAGAATCGAACAGGAGAACCTCTTGCTTTGAGGCAACAATGCTACCGCTGTACCACCGTGCTGTTTATAATTCAAGACATAAGCGGAAAAAATCATTTTTAATTCTGTACAGATTCAGTCTGGGAATCAGGCAGCTAAGCTAACACATGTTGTTCTTGCGACCTTTGAAAATGATGCAGCTGTACCAATTCCCTACAAAAATAAAAAAAAAAATCCTGTTGGAGTGTAATTATAGCAATATAAAAATTCTCAGTTTGATTGTTGAAGGGGTCCATAAACATTGCAATTTTGGACTGGATCTTAAGAATTCTAATCATGAATGCTGATCATGATAGACATTACTTCATTTTTTTGGGTAAACTGTGTCTTTCCTGTGAGAAAATGAAGAACATTTTCAATGTTAAGGCATTTGAACAATGGAACTACATGAGTTAAGAAATAAAGCCACTGTACATAAAATTATAGACAGTCGACAATATATTCAATAAATATATTAGTTATTTAGTACAATATTTATTATGTTCAGCTAATCAGTGCATATTGTACATAAAGGACACAGCATGCTGTTACAGACCTTTTTATCCTTGACTATCCAAGAGCAGCAGCAATAACTATGTACTATGTTGTGCGCTGCAAGTCATTCCTTAATGAGGTATGCCCTATTTCTAGTTAATTTCAAAATAAAGCTTTTTTCTATCACTATTTACAGTGTCTTTCCTGATGAATCCTGAATTAGGTAGTACATTCCAACCTGTGTTTGGCTGTTCAAGGCTATCTGTGGTGGTGGCATTGTCTGTATTTAAAGTTAGAAAATGTAATACCTGATAATGTACAACTAGACAGGACAATGGTTTATGTGCAATTAGTACACCACATTAGCCGTACTGTTAAAAAGCTTCAACAGAATGTCAAAGAAAATGTCATGTAGGATTGGTTTCTTACAGGAAAATGAAGCATTTAGTGTTATGAAGTCACAACAGAATGCCAAAGAAAACTTGCATTTAGATGTGATTAATGCACAAAAATGTGGTATTAAGGAATTAGAAAATAGGATTGTGACAGGTAATTGTTAGAATATTCTGGGCTTTCCAATAATGCTGAGTTACAGCAAGTAACAAAAAATGCCACAGAATGTTTAACTAAAAGAACATTTTAAAATTCAAAATAATCTACTATTTTTGTTTTTTTTAGAAAGTATGGTTACATATCATGACAATTCAGAAAATAAATAAAACTTGGTAACATTGAAAAGTACAGTTGTGTAAGTAAACTTAGCATAATAACAGATGTTTGAATGATCACTGCTTCAGTAGCTTAAAATATATGAGTTATATCCTGCATAGTTTGCAAAGCTTCAGGACACCTTCAAAGTGGCCTAGCTGTTAGCTTGAACTGAGTTGAATAAAAACTGATCCAGGTGTCAAGTCCTTCTTAGCTTTCATGCCAAATGATAGAGGGAGGCTGAAACCTGAGAGGGCATTGCTAATTACAACAAAAATCAAATGTCCATATCCTGACCTAAAACACACATACAAAAAGACAAGGAGGATGAAGAGAGGGAGCATCTGCTGAAACAGTGATCATTTGAACATCTACTGTTATGATAAGTTTACGTACACAACTGTACTAGGTTCTTCATATTGATCACTGCTGCAGTAGCCTAGGCTATATGGGTAGATTGCCATAGCTTAGAACAGCTGGTAGATGGAAGGAGAAGGGTCAAGGAGCCCCTGGAGAATGGTCCTAGCAAAGCCTGACTAGGCCTGGATAAGGAATCTAGCTTGCTGTGATTTGTATAAGTTTGTACAGAGGACCGAGTTGCTGCTTTGAGAATATTTCTAGAGTTCAACCCTTTGCAAAAAAAGACATAAATGAGACCAAGGCCCTGCTTCAGTGCACCTTGTCCCTGCCGTGAATAGTTTTTTTTTTTTTGTAGTAGAAATAACAAAAGGCAATAGTGTGAGAGAACCATTTTGAAAAAGTCGGTTTTAAAACAGGTTGTCCCTTCTTCTCATCGTCACAAGAAATGAAAATCTGACAGTAAGTTCTGAAAGAATTTGTTCTGTCAAGATAGGACCTGAGTTCATCTGTGGACATCCAAGGTATGAAGCATCTTTCGCCCTCATTTTTGAGTTCTGGAAAAAGAACATGGACAGAGAAAGTTTGGTTTAAAGTACACTCAAATTCCACTTTAGACATAAAAGAAGGATTACTTTTCAAGGAAACCCTGTGTCTGTAGAAAAAGAGATGAGGTTGACCCACCATAAGAGCTTGAAACTTGGTAAAACTGTTTGAAATGTTAAGAATCTCAACCAGATGAACTGGTTCAAATGGAGCAACAGTTAGCTTCTCTAACACAAAGTTAATATCCCAAGGAGGAGTCACCAATTTTTTTAAGAGATCTTATGCAATACCCCTATCAAAACATTTTCACATGAGAATTCCTTGAAAGAAAGGATCCCATAGGGTAAGACAGGCTATAGGAAAGCTCACAGAAATATTGTAAATTCTAGCCCTGAATGGGTGCTAGTTATGTTGTTGGCACCAATTAGAAAACCTCTTCTTTTGCTACTATAAGATTTTATGGTAGAAGGCTTTCTTGCCTCCATTAGTATGTATTGCATGTTGTCAGTAAACAGGTTCCTAAAATATATTAAGACCCTATCATCCAGACAGTCAGATGAAGTTGTTTGGGGTCAGAAAGAATCAAACACCCCTGTCCTTGTGTGAGTAGATCCAGTCTGTGAGGAAGCTTGTGGTATTTACCCCTGGCCAATTCAAAAAGAAGGGAGAACCACTGTTGCCTGGGCCAGAAGGGAGTCACCACAATGATCTTGGAAGATTCCTTCTGAGTCTTCAGAAGTACCCTGGTGTCAGAGGAATGGGTGGAAAAGAATACAAAAACATTCCTGTCCAAGGAAAAGAAAAGGCATCTGTCTTCCATGCCTTCTTGCATGGAGTCCTTGAGCAGAATTTTGCCAGCTGATTGCTCAGAAAGGAGGCAAAAATGTCAGTGCTCTCCTACAGACAGATCAAATCTTGTAAAACCCCAATCTACTTTCTATTTGTAAGGGCCTGCTTTTGTCCTGCTCAGCTTGCCTGTCACACACTTTTGCTCCAACAGAATGTTGGATGCCTATAGAGTGAGCTTGCCCTGTAAAGCTATATGCCATGCTAACATAGCCAGTCTGCTCAGAGGGTAAGACCTCATTCCCCATTGCTTATTTATGTACCACATCACTGCGATGTATTCTGCAACCACTTGAAGAGATCCTGGGGACCAAAGGTTATTCAGAGAGTTAAGTGCCTTGATAAAAGCAAGCATGTCTTTTTATGTTTATATACTTGTGACTGATTTTGTTGTCCCAGATACATTTCACTTTATCACCTCTGATACTGCTCTGCAAACAAAGTCTGAGGTGTCTATAGTGACTGATTGCTTTGGAGCAAGAGAGAAGGAGGGGAGACTTGGATTCAGGAATGTTTGATGTCTCCAAGCGATTTCTCTTCTGACAAATTCCAGAACCAGAATCTGAAAAGACAATGGGTGTTGGTGCTGGGATGAAAGAGACTCAGATACAACTAGATCTTCCTCGGGTGGAGTCTTGCCAGAGGTATCATGAGTATCACAGATACTATGAGACCTAGAATCCTGAGCTATTCCCGTGCAGCGACTGAAATCTGACTTAAAAACTCATGGAATAAATCTAAATATAGATCTATTTTTTTTCCTGTGGAGGAATAGCTCTTTGTACTGAGGTGGCTGGCAGACACTCCAGGAACATAATCTTGTGCAAAGGAGTCAAAAAATATTTTGAATGTTCTCTTGGAATCCCAGCTTGTCTAGGAAATCTTATACCCAAGTGAGAGGCTCCTGACACTTTGAAAAATACTCTGCAAAGATAAGCAGGTTGACTAAATATGGAAAACCATGGATACTTTGTAGCCTGCAATGATCTGTGACAGGAGCTAAATACTTTGTGAACAGTCTTGGAGCAAAGGATGAGGCAGAGAACTGACAATGTGATCCAGACACACAAAACCTTAAGAAACATCTAAAGTCTGGATGAAAAGGAATGTGATGATAAGCATCTTTTAAATCTAAGGTTACTAAAAATCTCAAATGAGTAAGAAGGGTTAACAGGTTATGAAAAGAAAACTTTTTGAACATGGACATTATCCATACTGGTTTAGGAACAAAAGGTCCAGAAATGGTCTTCATTTAATTTCTTTCTTTGGCAACAAAAACATTCTTAGAAAAGGAAAAACTGATGCTATTACCCCTGAGATAGCATGTGCTGTAGGACAGTAGGAAACAGAGCAGTTTGGTCTGGTGGATGTGAATAATTCCCTGGGATTTCTTCTCACTACCATCTGTAAGGCTCATGAATCTGCCTCAGAACCCATTTGTCTGGAACAATCTGTTACTAGAGACAGAAATGGAGATTCAGACTTTCTGGAAGGGTAATAGCTGACAGGGTGGGAAGGGAGAACAAGGCCCCTTATATAGTCATTTTCCTTATTTGACTGTCTTTTATTCTGATGGGCATACCTCTCATCCTCTTAGTGCAGGAAATCTAGATAAAATTGAAAATAATGGAGGGGGCAGGCCCAAAACTAAGGGCAGATTTTAAATATTGCTCTTAAAGGCTTAGCAAGTTACTAGAATAATATGCTGATTAGAGATAGCATGCATTTTCTGACTCAATCAATCTCAAATGTCTGTCATTATTTAGAGACTTTAATCCTCAGTGATTTTCCAGGAAACCACAAATTTTATGAGAAACAGACCCAAAATATGAGGCAAAAATCTTTACCTCCTGTGAAAATCTGGACAGTTGAGAGGAATGCTGGGGGTGGGAGTTACTGCTTTGTTTTTGAAACCTCATTGCCCTTGTTTTTTAAACATCTGTTTACCAGCATTTGGATGAGACTGTTTATTTTGTTTCTTGCCAAAGCTGAATGAGGAAGCAGAAAAACCCATGGAAAATGTGAATAAGGAAAGCTGAAAAAATCTGAGATTTCCTGTATCAGGTTATGCCCCTCATCATATTTTTGATAACATCTACAGTTCAGGGTCCAAAAGTTACATTTTTATCCAAAGGAGAATTTAAAATCTCATTTGTACATCTTCTGGGAGATTCGGAGAATATAGCCAGGCAAATATTAACAGTACCAGTGCCAACAGCTCTGGGCGTACTATCTACAGAGTCATAAACACACTTTAAACAATGAGTAGTGACCTTAGAAATTTGAAATAATAAATAAACCACTCAAAGCAAATTTTACCTCACAGGACCGAACTACAGATAAAACATTCCTCATACTTTCACAATTAGTCAGAGTAAACTTTATCATAAGAGCCTGATAATTCAAAATTTCAATAATTAAAGTTCCAAAATCATACACTTTTTCCCAAACTTGGCAATAGTTTTACCATCCTTGTCAGAATATTAGTATTAACAAAATGATTGGTAGTATCTGAATTAATTAAAGCTATAGCTCTGAAGGGCTTGGTGCCCAAACTTGTCTTTAAGACAGCTCAGCTCAAGCTGACTAATGGGTTAGGTACATGGAATGAGTGCATAAAAAAATTGGAAGAATGAAGAACTTTGTACTTTCTATCTGCATTCTTGGGTACAGCAGGCTGGTTGTCAGGGACTCCACAGACTATGACAAAGACATCCTCTACTGGTGACAGCACTGGGGAGGTGGAAGGAGAGTCTGAGAACATTTGTAACAGTTCATAGTATTTTTGGAGGTACTGAGAAACCTCCATGTTTTCCCACTGAAAACACTGGCATATTCTGGAAATAGTCTCAGAAAAAGAGACGTCTTAACAGGGAGATTCAGATAATATTTTCTCTGAGTCTGAATCAGAAATCTGAGGAGAAAAGCCTGTATCTGTTCCTCTCCAAATTCACTTTCTTGAATCACTTCAGGAAAATAGGAATCCCTTTGTCTTTTACTAGAAACCACCTGATAAGAAGGGTCAAGAGCCTGCATATGACCCTGAATCAGGCATAATAAACTACTCCTGTCCAGTGAAACTGGTGCAGGAGTAGATACATGTTTAGTTTTGTTTCTTTTTTAGAGGAAAGTTGGGGCAAACATAATAATTAATAGCAGCAACATTTTTCCCAGAGATGGGCACAGCATTCTGGCTAAGCAGGGGCACCTTCCCAGCCCCCTCTACCAACACTGACAGAAGTGTCTCTCTCTCCCTCCTGCCCACTGAGGAGACCAAAACAACTGCAGGGGATATGTCCAATCCCTGGTCAATAGTGGCTGTATGGGCAACAATGGAATCTAGGTGAAAATATGAGTGGTCTGAGGAACCAGCTTTGGCCACAGCAGCTGATGCACATTACTACCATTGTGGAAAAAGCCGTTTAGTGAACTTTTTCTTTTTGTGGCTGAAAGAAGGACTGACCATGGAACTGGTAGTTTGTTCCATTGTCAAGCCAAAAATTATGGTTATTTCCTGGAGAGACTAAGCAGCACAAGCCATTTCAAAATTTCAAAGCAATAAGAAGTAATTTTTTCCAGTAAAAACACAGCAAAAAGCACTGTTAATACACTTTACCAGACCCAAAAACTAGTTGAAACACAGTTCGTCCACAGAAAAAATGGTTTTAAACTGCCAAACACAAAAATGCACTCCCATTTATAAGTACAGTGAAATCATATAACAATCAATAAAAATACATATTCCTAGCTTAAAATATACTCTCCTAAATAGGAAAGTAAATTTAAACATTAAAAATAGTAAGTGGAAGTTTTTTCTCCAAAGGGAACTTATCTGCCCTGCAAAGGGTAGGTACAAGCCGATCATCAATTCTCGAAAGCCAGCAGAGGTGTGCTCTCTTCAGCAACAGGAAAGCTCTGAAGTGCTTGGTGCCCAAACTTGTCTTTTAGACAGATCGGCTTGAGCTGATTAACAGTTTCAGTAAATAGATAGTGCCCTGAAGCTTTGGAAGCTGGCCGGCTGTAAAATACTGTGCAGGATATAATCAACACAGCAAGGCTACTGCAGCATGATTAATATGAAGAAAAAGGAATTTAACAGTTAAAGCAGATGAGTTAATGAAAATGCTGGTGGTAACAGTAATTTGACTTTATTACTAAACAAGGCTTAGATAGCCATTACACTAGACAGAGTCAATATATTGCTGCCAGAATTGATCAACTATTCTTTACTGATTTAAGATTATGCAACCTAATTAATAGACTAGACAATCAAATTTTGTCTATTTTTATAATACATAAATTAAAAAAAAATAAAGGCAAGGTATCGATGATGCATTTTAAGATTTAAGTTAACTGGGAGAGTTACTAGGAAACATACATTCTAGTCTAAATCATTGACAGACCTGTAAAATACCTTAAAACATGGGATGGTAGTTTGCAAGGGTAGACTAATAACAGAAAATTCTGATACAAGTTACTGACAATACTGATGCTGTATTAACATTAGTAGTAGATAACCCCAGAATATATATGGAGATGAAAATTAAATTCTAAAGGTGACGGCTTTTCTAATGATTAAGATTCAAACAGTAAGAGTTTATAAACATTTGTTAGAATAGTTTTCCCTTTCTGCCTCCATTGTGATCCTGTTTAGCCTTAGCTGTATTAAATTAAGAGTGCTGCAGTGTAGCATCCCTAACAGTTGAACAAACATTCTAAGATAGATGCTGAGGAAATACAAAGTGGATTACATTTCCTTGGTGTCAGTCATACTGAGCATTTTAGGAATAACTGTGCTTTTATTATTGTCTTGGTAGAACAGAGTAAACAGCACTTTACATTTAGTTATTGCGTTTGCTGTTTTCATTTACTGACAGCTAAACCAGGCATGAGATGAAGAAGCACCTTAGCATTCGAAAGACAGACTGAAAAATATAAATCTTGGAATGGACTTCGATTTCTGATGCATTCATCTTGATCTAACAAATCAATAAATCTGTAAAAGGAAAAAAATATCTGAGACCACAATTGCCAATGTCTTACAAACTCACTGCAATTCCTGATTCTAGTTACCACAACTTGAAAAAGCAGGAGTAAAATGCTTAGGTCCATTTTAGGATTCTGGTGCAAACCATATGTCACTCTGCGTATCAAAAATCAGAAAATCATAAAAAAAAGAAGCTGTTCAGAGCTACAGTGGCTTAAGACACAAACAATTACACAGCATATCCTATGGGCAAGTGATAAGAAAAACAATCTAAGGCAATGTAACAAGCGGTTTCATATGTGCAAAATCAGTTTCAGACATGCTCATAGGTTCATAAGTATGTACTAGGCTAGTTGCCCCTGTGGGACATTTAAAGCCTAGTCATTTTCCTTTTTGGTGCTTGGAATTAACCTATCCTATTTCATGTTAGATTGACCTTAGCCATCCCACAGTCAATAATTACATATTACCCTTAGTGAGAATAACTGCAATTATACCGTAGATAATTTGAAGAGAGCCATGTATGGGATATAGCTTTTAGGAGCTGTCTCAATCCATTAGTAGCACAGGGGGCAATCCTGGGGTAACTTTTCAATTAAACATCCATAGATCCAAGTTGCACTTGAATATGGAGAAGGATGAGCTTTGTTTTATGTAGATGGTGAGCCTGTTCCAGAGCAGTGCTATCTTCTGTGAGCTATACCTGCCCTTCAAACCATTTTGGTGATGTAGAAGAGATTTAGATCCCTGGACCAAGTATTGCTGATGCCATTTGATGTGCAGATGTGCAGTACTTATGCCACTATCAGGTCAGAGAGTGCCTTATATGCCAAACACAGGTCGCCTCTCAGCAGTCTGAAGGACACCAAGTATAGTGACAGGGCTTTGAAGCTTTCCATGCAGGTTATAAAAAGTGAATCCATGCCTTTACTGGACACTTTGCAATCTATGAAGATTTTCAGTTTTGATGCAAGCATGTCCACTTCCTACTTTGAGTTGCTCATTTCAGTTGCACTGAAACCAGTCAATGGCCTAGAAGATGAAGATATAGATAAAGAAAAACTCACCTTAATATTGCTGAGCAGTAGTTGCTGGAGAGGTTTAGAGAAGACAGAGATAATATAAGGACCTTGGTGAGCTTGTATGGCCCACAAATGGGAACTGGGGGAATGAATGGACTTCCTATACCTGTGAATACCAAGATATGTACAGCCCTTACTATAATTGTCATGGAGACCTTTCAGAGACAGTGCAGACATGTTGGGTATCTCACAGGAATCTGCCTTAGGGATACTACAGCACTTCTTCAATATCAGCTTGGGACATGTAGATGAGCATATCTATTTCTTGGTGTCACGACTAAGCCATTACCATGCATGCTGTCTAGAGTGGCATGTTTCGCTGAGGTACTTGATGGGATAGCTTGTACCCCTATTACTATGAGCCCAATCTGGACTACAGGGGAGAGGTATTATAACTTGAAAGGCTACCCACTCTATTAGCTGCTATATAGTGTGTGATCCATGGGGGTATATCACCAACATGTCAGCCAAGCATCCAGACAGAGCCCATGATTCTCATGTTGGCTGTAATGCCTCTTCTTGCATAGTAAGATTGCTCAGTCATGATGACCTATTTGGTAAGTGTAAACTATTCTAAAGTCATTAGCCATAGACATAGTGGCAAAGAAGCATTGAGAAATCACCACATGTTTTGTTATGTGCCCCATGCTTCTTTCGTTTTCCAGGTGTTTCAGATTACCCACTCAAGCCTGGTCTGATGACATCAGTTTTTAGAAAGCACCAAATAGACCAGCAAGGCAGCACAGAGTTCAATATATTTATTAGATACTTGTATGCATAGATAACAGACTAGTTTCGGCAAACAGCCTTCTTCAGTGTAAAACAGTATAGTCAAGTTCCTTTGAGTCATCCATTTAAATACATAACATGAGCCAATAAAAAATTGAGCTCATGAATATTCATGAGTTTGAAACATTTTTGTAAACACTTGATGTTTTTGTCATACAAATATACAGTGGGTAACATATATACTAATAACCCCAAATTAATACATACATATAATTTAACAAGTTATTAGTATAATATAGCATATCTGTCTAGCTATGTAATCATACTCATATTTATATTTTTATTTTTATTTTTGTATATTTAATTTTGTTATATTCTGTACTTAAATAGCCACTGGCACTAGCTATTGAACAAATATTCATCAAAAGCACCAAAGGTATTATATATCTAAATTGAAAAGCTCAGACCGCTATATCAAAAAAGGGAGGGGTGTGTTTGGGGAGTTGAGGTTTTTATACGCATGTGTGTGTAGGTTTGCAGTTAAGCAAATTAAGTAATCAGCATATCCAACATATGAAGCTTAGACCAACAATGGTAAAATATAAAACCATAAACATAAAAGCATAACCTCCAAGACTAGAGATGTGATAATGAGTACAACTAATTTCAGGTAATAGGTATAGATATGTTAAAATAACATATATGGGTGCTGGTCAAAAGACCAGCATATTAAGGTATCTTATGTTCCTACAAACACAAGAATTTTAATCGACAATTTACTACACATGGACACCGCCCATATGATACATATTGCTGTGGAAGGGCCCATATGGCTCAATATCCAGAACTCTGATCAGTACCGAGCCAAAGTAATTTTAGGTTCATGATCCACATATATATAGCCAGATGATTACCGAAAATACATAAGACCCACGACTTAATATCAGATTTGTCAACATTATTGTTAGAGAATAACCATGTTCTCCTATAAATGATCATTCAGTCCGGGATGAAATAGACCCCCCAATGTAGTGATCCAATATTTCTCTTTTTGATCCAGTAACCCATGCCAACCTTGTTTGTTTGTTCTGTCTCCAGAAATACGATCAATAACCATAAAGGTGAACTTGGCCTGAGGATGTTTAAGTGTATGTTGATAAAGGGCGCTGGTCTCCTTATGGTTTTTTATATCACTACGGTGTTCATTCATTCTAAATCTCAAAGCTCTGGAGGTTTGTCCAACATAAAATCCCCCACAATAACAGGAGGCCAGGTAATCGCTGCTGCAATTACCAAAGATCTTAATATCAAAAATTCTGCTGGTATTGGTAAACTCCTTGGATTTAAGCAGCAGGATCGGAATGAACCAATAAGTTCATCACCATGAAGTGTCAATTGTTTATGGGTAGTCCCCCACTTGCCATATGTTTGAAATGTGAAAGTAGGAGCCTAGGGCTTGTATGAAAAAGGGGTCCCAAAATACTTGTCATTAGCCAGTAGAATATTCCAATGTTTATTGATAATGTTTCTGATCATATTGATATTTCTACCATAAGTAGTGATAAATCTGACACATGTGCTGCGAGAGGATTGATTTTTGTTCTTAATCTGATAATGTAATAAGTCATCCCTCTCAAGACTATTAGCTCTACTCTGAGCAGACACAATATCAAATCTATCATATCCCCTATTGGTAAACCTCTGACTGAGGTCCCTACTGGCCAATTGATATTCCTCCATGTTGGAACTGAGTCGTTTGATAATTGAGATATGGGAATACTCCTGATGGTGTGATGGGGTGTAAACTTGATGCATGTAACAAGGTGTTATATTGAAAACCCTAGTAGACAACGTGTTGTCTGAGTTCCTGTATACAGTGACATTCCAAAAAATTAATGGAGTTTTATCATACGTCACAGAAAATTCAAGTCCCCAGACATTGTCATTAAGATACTCAACAAATTCTGTAACCCACATCGGCCCGCACACCAACCAGCAGTCGTCCAGGTAACGTCTCCAAATGTCCATTTCCACCTGAAAGATATTGTGTGATATATCATATATCATGTATTCTTCGACATAGGCCATGAAAAGGTCAGCATATATAGGAGCAAATGATGCCCCCATAGCTGTTCCTTGTAGCTGCCAATAACATTGGCCTTGGAAATACAGAACATTCTTATTCAACACATGTTCAGACATACATATCAAAAGAGTGTTGAACCCCGGTGAATATAGGTTGACCCTTTCCAACCAGTATTGAATAGATTGCAGGCCCGCCCAATGGGGTATACTTGTATATAATGATTTTACATCCAAAGTACATAGATACCATTCGGGTTCCAATTGGGTCTCCCTGATTAACTGCAAAAATTGTGTGGTGTCCTGCAACCTAGATCTTATATGTCCCAACAAAGGTTTCAGATATTTAGTAAGGAAGGCCGATAAGGGTTCGGTCAGAGAGCCTATTCCTGAGACTATTGGTCTACCTGGTGGTTTATCTAAAGACTTGTGGATTTTGGGTAAAAGATACAATATCTGTTTGGACGGTTCAGAAACCATAAGTGAATCCAAACATTTCTTGTTTATAATACCCTCCTCAAAGGCTAACAAAAAGGAGTCAATCTCATCCTTAAATACCGGTGTTGGATCGATGGACATGTACATGTAGCACTTAGCATCAGACAGTTGGGTTAACCCTTCCTGGACATAATCCGCAGTGTTCCAAACCACAACTGCACCTCCCTTATCAGCAGGGACAATAACTATATCTTTATTGTTACATAAGTTATTCAAAGCTATCCTGTCATCCGGAGTTAGGTTGCTGGCCAACATGATATGTCCCATATTCTCAAAATGAATATCCCTCAAAATAGTGTCCATAAAAATGGAAACGTGTTTATTCCCAGGAGGTTGGAATGAGGACTTACCAAAGCGAGTCCTCAGATGGTTCTGACTTGTTATCCTCAAAGAACAATCTAAGATTTAAAGTCCGCAAAAGCCTGTAAATCCTGTACTATGTGATATTCCTGGCTGAAAAATGAGGGAATATAGTTCAAACCCTTATTCAAAAGTGCAACTTGTTCATCTGTTAATATGGTCTTAGATAAATTCAACACATTCTGAGTTGGCCCTGATATATCTCCTATTTCAGGAAGTTGTCCAAATGACCTTGGAATGAGACCGGAGTGATCGGTCTTTCTGTGCTTTCTGCCCCGGTGTCCCTTGCCCTCTAAAGGGAGATTTTATTAGTTTTCTTCCTATTAGGTGAGACCCTCTCCTGATCCCTCAAAATCCGTGAGGGAGGATTCATCACCAGGCGTGCTATATGAACTGTCCCCTTCTTTTTAGAATTGACCGAGGTCTCTTTTTGGTGCGACTGGGCCCTGTTCTAACCTGATTAGTATCCGCAAATCTGACCGATCTGCTGAAATCAAACGGTTTACCCGTTGATAATCAGAAAAGTCACGATGAAACTTCTTAATTTTACGTTCCTTTAAAGTTTTTTCATGCTCCGTCAGTTCTAAGGACAGTTTTTTAATATTGTCCTGATATTTCAAAGAGGATTCAAACTTTTGAACCTCAGAACATATATTTTTAATTTCAAGTATATTGGAATCAACTGTCCTTTCATAATATTGTAACAAAATGTTCACAAATGTCATGGATCCAGTCTGAAGAGCCTCCTGCCAATCTTGATTTAATTTGCCCACTAGAGGTTGTGTTCAGTTTCGTAATCCTCTGGGAGCCATGTTTTGAGCCGATATGCTTTAAATAACTTAAGATGCCAAATGTTTGATCTAAGAGTCTTAAATGCTTTGGTGATTGTATGAAAAAACATATCACAATCTACCAAAGAAGTCTGAGCCGAATTGACCGGATCATTGCTTGGCAATTTCTCAATACCAAATACAGCTATGTCTTGCCGATCAGCACATAATCCAGACAGAATACTATTTAGATCCATGTTGTGAACAATATTGGAATATGCTACTAGTAATGACTGATGGAGCACCAAAATAACAAAGGAGTATACTATTTCAACCAAATATGTAACACAATAGTTGAAAGGCCCAGTAGCATCAAACTAGAAAGATAGTTGGACACCAATCCCCAATAAAGAGTCACAAGGGTGGGCAGAAAGCACGAATAAAACAGAAAAACCAGGACCAATAAATCCCTATGGCAGGTAGGGCACCATGAAGAGCACAAAAGGTGAATTACAGTATTCCATATAACACTTTTAGCTTGTATATTAAATGAAGCGTCCAAACCTAGGAATGGTTAAATGTTAAATAATCCAAGGGTTGAATCACAAATCCAATAAATCACTAGAATCTACCCCAATGAGCCTGACTGTCAACTATAAGTAACAGCTGTAGCTAGACATTGAATTCAAATGCTAGGACACACCACTGAGAGTATTCAATAACTGGGAAGATCAAAACACTAAATTCACTGAGAACACCATACACTCAAAAAACCAAGGAAAGGGTGTATGGATCAAATGATTAGTGGTGCAACAAACAAATATGAACCCTTCAAAATTTCAGTTCGAGTGGTCTAGTTATATAGATTTTCTTTGATTAGATGATGCCCCACTCTCAGCTGGATGACTCCTCTAGTCACTATACAGTTTATTATTGCTTATAATAACATCCATATAAAATATTCATCCAATTGACACACACAACAATAATTAGTAAAGGAGGGTACAAATTTTAATTATGGTTGGGGAAAAGACAGAAAGACCGATGATTGGCAATAACTAGCAAATGTAAATACTGTAAATTCTATTATGGATTAGTACAACAGTAAGAGTAGTATTTCCGTTTATATGTTACACTCTTCAAGGGAACTATAACGAGTCTAACATCATATAATTAAATCACAACCATTGTTATCCCTCTTGAACTCATACATTAGAGTAGCTGCAAGTATAACCCAATACAATTAAACATGCGACCTGTGTTCATAAGTTATCCTCTCTATAATAGTATCACATATTATATGTATATAACATACTGATGTCTAAAGCACCATTAACCTAAGATATGTTATAAAGATATCACAAGTGTAGTCAAAACCATTCATATATATTGTATTCACTTAACTCATACCTATAATCTCCTGATATATTGTGTATATCAGTTTTTAGCCCACAGTAAGTTACTGAGGAACATTTTAACATAACCTTATCCCAGGCATAGATTGTCACTGGTCAAGTGTCTGGCCTGTTCATAGCCCATTTCTGTTGCCTGGATAAGTTGGCAGGGGGGACTTCAGTATAAGCCTGGTACTATATGCAAAATGCTTATGGCCTGCTGCATTCTACATAATCATGTGTCAGTCTGGTGTATACCTGCCACAGTCAATGACCAAGCAAGGCTGCACAGCTTCTTCTATTTCTCCCCCCATTGATGATAACAACAATGACCAGGCAATAGCATTAGTAGTGCAAAACCTTCAACAGGCTCATGGACACGACATGGCTGCACGTGCAAAGAGGTGATATCTAGTCCACAACTATAGGTCATAACATTCACAACATAGTGAAAAGTTACAAAGATAATACTTCATGCATGCAAGTGTTACTTGTGGGTTATGCTGAGCAGTGCATGGTCAACTTACACTTAGACATTACTCCATATATCATAAACAAAATATCATCATATGGAATTAGCCATCATCATTTCCACAGTGTTCATTACTCAGTGACATAAGTGATAGCTATACTGGCAGACTTTGAAATGTAAAGGAGCAGGCATTAAAAACAAAAGTTTAGGTCAATACTCTGAGTAATTCATTGTAGTGCTACTGTTTTGTTTTTCATCATGAAATATGTCATTGTTGCTGCAGCTGTTCTTTTTGTTGTTGTTGTCCCTTTTCTTTCTTTGAGGTACAAGAAGCAGAAGTTGTCCTGTGAAGCACATGTCATATGAACTCATGTATCTCATATTTATGAACTGACTTAATGCTGAGTAAAGATTTGATAATTCATGGTGCTGCCATTACAAATGCACTTCTGCTGCAACACACAGCAGTCAGGAAAGAGAAAAGAATGCATCAGCTGGGTAATATGCCAATCAATATGGAACACTTCCTAGGTCCATAAACTGCTGTGATTATGCTGGTAGTGACTTGCTGGTAGGATACACACTGGGGGACACACAAAGAAATGAGGACATCAGAACAGAAGTTGAAGTAGCTCCATTTGCAGACAAGGTCAGTGGGAACAGATTACGGTGATTCAGGCTTATGCGCAGGAAAGCAGAAGACAATCCTTTGAAGAGGATTTGGGACAAACAAAATAATACAAGAGAAAATGAGGGCATCCAGCAAACAGATGGATGGATTGTGTGAGGGAAGACCTATGATAGTCAGTCATGACTGCTGAAGAAGGTAAGACAATGGCATTGAATCAAGAGAGAGATGGCAACAGCTGACACGACATCCTGACCCCATGTAGAAAAATGGGGAAAGGGGGGTTGATGATGATGACAACCGGTGAGTAACTTCTGAATTACTGAAGTTTAAAATTTAACTTGCATTTGGAAAGTGTCATATAGAATGCCCCCCCCCCATGGCTAGTTTTGGAGGTGGTCCCAGAGATCATGAGCAAGTACTACCACATGACCTTGATGTTGAGTTGCTCCAGTAATTGGGTCTATTGAATGCAGAGGAACTTCTTGATATTGGCCTAACAGTGCAGCAGCATCACAAAGACTTCCCAGACATTCTACCTGCAAAAATTATCCTCAGCAAAACTGAAAGCACTCAACAGAAACAACACCTTACACTGCACATCTAGTTACACCCAGTGGGGCCTCAACTACTAAGCCCATAAGGCAAGCCAATACATTTCTCAAAACTCTAGTCATAAGGTACTCCATTATGCAACATATTGATGTCCCCCTCACCAGACTGAACAAGGAGAAAATAATGGTCAGTGGCCTATCAGAGGCTAGAATCTGCCAAGTTACACTTGCACTCAAAATCACTGCACCACAGGTACTTGTATGATTCATAATCCATGTAGGTATAAATGACCTGTGACGTACCTCCCTAGACTATATGAACAGAGAGACGTTACTAAGCTCTTGAACTGCCTAGCACTGAGCAACATTCTAACTTCACCAAAGATGATGCCAAAATATGAACATAAGATGACTGGCTTTAATAATTGGCTTAGTTTTGGTGTCATTCTACTGGGATACATCATTTGTCAGCATGGGACGACATGGTTAACAAACCACATTGATTTGAAAAGGATGGTCTACAACTGTCTCTTCTAAGCTTTTGAATATTGGCTAAAATATTGTCCTCCCCCTTAGAGACATTTTCAGGCAATGCCAAACTGACAAACCTTCCAACACAGCAAAATCTACTCAAGGAAATCTAACGGTGCTACTGCACAATGCCTGCAGTCTAAGCAAGATGCTTCACTCCCTCCAAGTTCTCCTCTTCTAGGAGAATGCAGACATCTGTGCAGTTATTGCGACATTATTTAAATCCACACAGAGTACCACAGAAGTGCAATGATTTAGTGCTTTCCACACATTTAGATCAGCAACAGCACAGACAGGGACTAAAGGAAGATGTGTCTTGATCTACATCATTAACAAGCATACCTCTCGGTTCGTTAAACATAACGATGCGCTGAAGTACCTCCACATCCAGATTACCATAAACAAAAGTCCCATACATATCTTAGCAAGCCAAAGGTCACCCTCTATGCCCCATAAAACCCATAGCTCTTACTTAGCCCTACTGGAGACATTCACCATGTCAGTAGCCCTGCTAGACAGGGGCCCAGAGAAGTAAATACTGTGGGAAAAAATTTCCAGGGAATTGTTATCGCTAGGCTTGCATAGCTAGTACCAACCTATGAACCAACCTATGAACTATTCAGCCAAATACCATACTCATAAGGAAATGTAATTATCCCTCTATAAGCTAGGAATTCTACATGACCCCAAATTTGTAAGTGCAGAGATTCCTTGACATTGGAAGCACAAACACCCTAGGCCAGTTAGGGCATAAGCCTGCTAGAGATGCAAACATATTGGACCTGGTACTCACAAATATGGCAGAATGCTGCACCTCCCACCCCATGTCATTTTCTCTCTAGTACAGACAAACCACAAAATGGTCTCCTTTGAAATTAGAATAAATTTTGTAACCCCAGCAATCCCTGTAACAGCTAGAAACTACTCCCAGGCAAACTACCATTTATTGAGAGATAACCTGTCAAAATTTCAAGTCCCTTCAAACCCTGATAACACAGCAGCCTAGGCAGAATTATTCAAATAAGTTCTGTATAACCATATCAGTGACTGCAGACAGGCTGCTGTGTCAACTTGAAGCAAGCCCAAAACTAACTCAAAAAATAAACCCCCTTTGTGGAATCCAAAATTAAACAGGTAGTACAACAAAAAAGTCAGCTAAATTAGGAAGTGTAAAACCAAAAAAGATAAAAACTCTCTCATCAAACTGACCAGTTAACTAAGATAACTAAGAAGACTAGTTAAATACAACATGGCAAATTTTGAGGTAAAGATAAAAGTCCCATGCCAAGGACAACCATAAGAACTTCTTCAGCTATATCCGAAACCTCAAAAGCAGTACACAATAGCGCACCAAACTGTTGGTGAATGGAGCTATGTTTACACAACCAGGAGATATAGCAAATTTTCTGACTGACAAATTCAACTCAAACTTTACCCTCCTCTCACTCCCAAGAGCCCCCCCCTCCAGAAATATCATCTAACATAATCTCTGAAACTGTAAGTAGGAAGCAGGTGTTATATGCACTCTATAAGGCCACAAATACAGCTTTGATGGGACCTAATAATATTCCAGAATGCCTGCTCAACACACTGAAATATAAACTATCAGGGCTACTGGTGCCACTAATCAACCATAGTCTTGACACAGGCTTCATGCCACATAAATGGAAGAATGCAAATGTCACCCCTCTTCACAAGGGCAGGCCATCAACAGATCCCAGGAAATAAAGACCCATTAGACTGATTATTCTCATATGCAAAATCATGGAAATAATTATCATTAAGTACAGAAGAAGTAATTAGGGACCTGGGGACCCAAGTTGATAGCAATCTCTCATTTGACAACCACATGGCCAAAGTGGTTAGAAAAACATTTTATATAGCCCACCTAATCATGAAGGGATTCACATCTAGATCGGGGGAGGTCATCGTGCCTCTTTACTCATCCCTCATCAGGCCCATAATTGAGTACAATTCCCCTTTTGGGATGTACCTTACCAGACACCTGCAGCAACTGGAAAGACCCCAAAAGTACCTCACCAAGAGGATCAAAGGGCTCAAACAGATGCCATATGCTGCCCAGTTAAAGAAGCTCCAGCTCTACTCAGTGGCATACCGCCTGTTCAGAGGCGATCTGTGCCTGACGTATAAAGCCATGTCCTACCTGGAATTAATGGACATGCTGCACCTCAGAAAATCCAAATCCCATCGAGCTATGCGCTCGAGAGACTTGAACCTCAGCACTGAAATAAATAGGACATGCTGGAGGGACAGATTCATAACCCAGAGGCTCCCTTCACTCTGGAATAAAATCCCAGTCCAGGTTAGGCAGAGTCCCTCATTGACTCTCTTCAAGAGGAATCTTGATGAGTGGATGGGAGATCGTAGGTTTACCCCGGGTATCACTTCTGTGTCACTGTTAGACAGAGGCACAGTATACTAACCTCGAAAAAGGGCATAGCAAAATAAATTTAAAATGGGTAGCGAAAGCCAAACACATTCTGGCTAGGCTTATAAATGCCCTAGGGCAGATAGCCTAGTATGAACCTATGAACCTATGGAAATGATTAGCAATGACATTGGAAACCTTCAGACACTGGACCCAACCAAGTCTGGTTTCACCAAAGGCAGCTCATGCCTACTGAACCTGGTAGACTTCTTTGAGAAGGTCACCAAGGCAACAGCTGAGGGCAAAATGGTGCATACTGTCTGCCTTGACATAGCCGAGGTATTTGATACAGTACCTCACTTGAGCAATGTAAACAAACTCACAGAATTAGGCATAAACCCCTATGTAACTTGCTGGATAGTCAGCTGACTAACAGGCAGGACCCAGGAAGTTAGGACTGGAGAAACCACCTCCACAAAGAGGCCTGTCAGCAGTGGAGTCCCACAGGGCTATGCACTGGGTCCACTCCTCCTTGGCATCTAGTTTTCAGAAGTCAAGGCCAAAGTCAGGGGCCTCTGGCTTACCAAGTTTGCAGATGATTGTAAGCTAGAAGTAATTAATCATACAAATCCCCCTAGATAGTGACATCTTACAGGAAAGTCTAACACAAACAAACTACTGATGCCAAAACATGGCTTAAAACTCAATACTAAGTAATGCATAACAGTACCTTTTGGAAAGTTGTCCAGACAAGGAAACTACCTCATTGATAAAACACCCCTAAAAGCAGATACAGTAGTCAGGGCTTGGGGAACTCATGTAGATAGTAACCTGGCTTTTGACCAACATGTGTCTAAGATTGTAAGAATTACAATATCTTATGCAGATCACCTCAAAGCCCTATCTCTATACTCTGTTTCCTAAAGACTGCTGAGATGCGATTTATATCTGGTATACAAGGCATCCTTGGAGCCCACTCTGATGGACCTTTTACAAATCTGCAAAATGAAAAGCAGCAGAACTATCAGACCTATGGATTCAAGCTTTGCTTGTGATTCAAACAGAAAATGTTGGTGGGACAGGTATGAATCTCAGCATACCTCTCAACCTGGAAAAATCAAAAATCTGGACAAGGCCCATGAAAAATAGGTACAAATCTTACGCTGATTAACATAAAATGTGCATACATAATTACCTAACTCTGCCCACTCCATTGGAATTGTGGGATACCAACTTTCAAATGCAAACTGAAGAACAGACAACCAAAATATGGCACCAGATACAACCAATATGGGGATAGTTGTGTTTGTCCTCACACTACTGTGTATCAGATAACAGTATCATTATATTTTGCTATTTATAGTACACACACCCAACTCACATCTTTACTGAGTCCACAACAAAGTCTATCAGCCCCTTAAATCTGTTGACTGAGCAAAGCAAAATTTGTCTTGTATATTATTTGTACAACAGAATCCTTTTTAAACTCAAACTGTAAATCTATTAACTCTGTATTAATCCATAACATTTTACATTAATTGGAAAGGTTGCAGGAAAGCTTGCTGACATGACAATATATAAATTGTAGAAAACTAAAAGATTTACAGGCCTGTTTAAAGTGTGAACCATGGATATGAAGCTTACATGAAGCAGTGGAGAAGTACATGTTAGTTGCTTCTTTGCTGGCTTACCAAACAAATATTTACTACTTTGCTTTATATCTGACTTGAAAGATACAATCATTCTATTCCTGCTATCATGTTCTGTCTTAAAGGAAACAAACAAGTCCTAAATTAAAAAGAGTTTCTTTGATATGGATACATGATTTGTGCAGTGGGAGGTTTATTAGCACAATTTGTGGGGGGATAAGAAAGCAATGCAGCTTTCTGAGTGTGACAACTTTCATTTGAAGGAGCATATACATAAATAAATAAGTAAGCAAGTAAAATAAAAACATAGTTTCTACTGATAAAATAATATGTTCTGCTTCCTAAGCAGAATATTGTCCACTGTGACTACAGACAAATTTTAGCAGTAAAATCCTTTACAGCTCATAAGATACATTGCAATGTCATAAAAAGTAAGTGTACTAAGCATTTCTATTCTATTTTTATATTTGGGACATAAAAAGAGGCACAATATACATTCATCACTGTATCTTTAACCTAAATTACATCTTTATTAGAAAAAAAAAGTGGGTAGCAGTAAATAATAGCCTACACTTGAATGGTATTAACAGCTACCTTCTCCAACATGTATTTTCTTTTGATTTCCTTGATAGAAATGATTTGTAGTCTGCAATCTGCATATAATAGGGCAAGTTTTGCATCTTGCAAGAAAACATGCACTTTTTAATCTAGTTGTTTTAGTAATTATTGAAAGTAGCTAACCTATTCATTCTTTCTCTCTACCAGCGTACTTTCTAGCAGCTACGTACAGTAGAAAAAGTATGACGGTATTCTGTTCTGAAATTATGACATTATTTGTATGCCACAAAAAGCATCTGATATCATTGCCAGTTAGGATTCTAGAAAGTGTACATCAAATCAGTGGACTGAACTGCCATGTGACACCTAGTATATTCTAAAGGTTTTATTATAAATGTTATCAGTACATATTTCTCTCTATATAAAAAAAAATCTTCAAGTATGGTACGAATGCATGTAAACAAGCTGCATAAATATGGTTTGCCAGATATTTGCAAGTTGACACGTTACTAAGCCAATTGTGTGTCTAACTGAAAGTATAACCTGTAAATTTGTCTACTATAGATAAAACAGTATCTTGAAGTACAAAAATGAGCATCACATGGTACTCATTTTATAATGTCCAGCTGTTGCCATCACACACACACACACACACACACACACACACACACACACACACACACACACACACACACACACACAAACATACACACACTCAGTCAAAATGAAACAGCCGCATCTGTTCTGTAACGGCTAAGGAGCAAGCACTCACATCTCTACACTCTCTACTCTTCCTACCTTGTCCAGGTGACGATATGCATTCATCGAAGCCTTCCACATTCAAAATGAAACAGCCGCATCTCTTCTGTATGTAAGCAGCAGCATAGATCCTCTCACGAAACCGGCGATTTCCAGCAGGCAACAATATGCAACTCTTCCATAGGCTAAGCAGCATATTCAAACTTTGAGGGGTTGCGTCTGTAGCATAGATATTCAGTGTTGCGGTTATTCCCGCTAAGGAACTTTGAGCAGCTGGAAATTGTATGTTGAGCTTCAGCTCAATTCCGACAGGCTTGCAGGCCATTTCATGGAGCTGATGTCATCACACACATGATGACGTCAGCTCCGAAAATCAGGAAATAAAATTTAAAAAATAAAAGCGCCGGGAAATTTGGAAATTATGGGGTGCCACTCGGGAAACATGGCACCACATTTGTTGTGCCCCAAAACCCGATTAAAAAATGAGCAATTCAGTATGGTTGGGAGGTATGAATCTCAGGGTTTACTACCAAAATCTTGACGTTAAAAACAAAAAACGTATTTAACGTTGAAAGACAACATCGAATTCTTGCATACTAATGTGGTGTGAATGTTGAATCTGATGAGCGAATTCATCAGATTTGACATTTACATCAAATATCGAATGGGATGTCCATATAGGAGCTAAGGTAAGTCTAGCTCCTACCCTGGAATTCACTGTTTTGCAGGGGGGCAAGACCCCCCCCCCGCACTCCCCACATCCCACTGCTAACTATATATTGCACTACAGTGCTACAGTGATGAAAGGGATGAATTTCCCTATCCACAATGTACCGCGATCTCTACTCAATAACATCAAGCTCCTATCAGCAAATGCACTCATAAGGACTCTCGCTCAATTAACATTTGGCAATACGGAAATCGCCAAGAGGCATTCAACATTCCCATGTTTGCTGAATGTTAATTCTTTTGATAGTAAACTTGAATATCAGAGAATCCTCATTTTCTGGGATAGGTTTCCCATCCATGTGAAGCAGAGCCACTTCCTAACCCTATACAAGAGCCACTTGGAGCAGTGGATGGTAAAAAAGAAATTCATTCCTGGTGTGTTACCTATGTCTCTAATGGACAGAGCCAGCTGTTAAATCATGCCCTAAATAATGTTCACCCCCTTGAAATAACCTCTAAGGCACAATAAATCATAAGATACATTTGGGTTGCATGACTAGGTTTATAAAGGCCCAGTGGTCATTTGTCTATAAACCTATGTATCAAACACCCCTGTTCTTGTGTGAGTAGACCCAGTCTGTGAGGAAGCTTGTGGTAATTGGCCCTGGTTAATTACAGAACAAGGGAGAATCACTGTTGTCTGTGCCAGAAGGCCGTCACCACAATTGACTAGTTGAATACCTTCTGAATCTTCAAAAGTACCTTGGATATCAGTGGAAAATGTGGAAAAATACAGGAACACTCGTCCAAGGAAAAGAAAAAGCATCTGTCTTCCAGGCCTTCTTGCATGGAGTCCTGGAGCAGAATCTTTGAAGACCCCCCGATCTACTTTCCATTCATGAGGGTTTGCCCTTGTCCTGCTCAGCTTGTCTGCCACATAGTTTTGCTCTGACAGAATGCAGGAAGCCTGTAGAGTGAGATTGTGCTGTAAAGGTATATCCCTTGCTAACACGGATAGTCTACATAGCAGGTAAGATCTGGTTCCCCTTTGCTTGTTTATCTACCACATCACTGAGGTATTGTCCTTAACAACTTGAAGTGGTCCTGGAGATCAAGGGTGATTTACATAGTTGAGTAACCTGATAAGGGAAAGCATCTGCTTTACCTTCATGTGCTTGTGTCTGTCTTTTGTTCCCCACATACCTTGTACTTTTATCCCCCTTGATACTGCTCCTTAAGGAAGGTCCAAGGCATCTGTGGTGACTGACTGCTTTGGAGTAGGAGGCAAGAAGGGAAGACTTGGATTTAGAAATAGTTGATGTCTTCACCAAGTGACTTCTCTTCTCACAAATACCAGAACCTGAATCTGAAAGCATACTGTTTGTTGGTTCTGGGACCAAAGAGACTTCAGATACCATGGTATATTTTGTATGTGGAGTCCTGCCAGCTGTATCATGAGAAACACAGATGCCATGTGACTCAGCATCCTGAGGTATTCTCTTGCAGTGACCAAAGTCTGAGTGGAAAACTACTGGAATACAATCTAAATATAGATCTATTTTTACCTGGGGAAAAAAGCTCTTTGTACTGAGATGTCTAGCATTCACCACAGAAACATAATCCTGAGTGATGACTTCAAAAAAGGATTTTGAATGTTCTTTTGGAATTTCAGAGTGCACAGGAGATCTCTCATTTAAGTAAGAGATTTCTGACACTTTGTAAAAGAATCTGCAAAGATAAGCAGGCTATTTAAAGCACGAATGCATTTGGCTAATCATTTTCATTCATAAAATTTCCATGCAAACAATCAGTGGCGACATTCACGCAAACCTTGGCCCCACACAACAACAAAAATCCACACTAACAGCACAGTATTAAATAAACTATTTTTTTCCTCTCCAATCCTCAATTTCAGCCTTCTGTTCCTAAATATTAATCTTAGAAGCATATGCAATAAAATCCAGGGCATATATGCGTGTATTGCCACATATTCCCCAGACGTAATCATAGCTACAGAAATATGGCTGAAAAAACACATAAATGACAATGAAATTACCCCACCGGGTTTCAGTATAATGAAGCTTGACAGGCAAAGTAAGCAGGAGATGGCATAGCCATCAACTACAAGAATTCCCTAAATATAACCATGTATGCCTATGAGATACCATAGTTTAATAATGTGGAACTCCTTGTATCTCAATATCAGTAAGAGGAAAACACTTTGTTTAGCAGTCATTTATATCCAACCAGGTAAAAACATTACCACTGTGGAAAATATCCTACCATACACAACATGAAACAATAATACTTACAGACCTAAATATAGACTGTCAAATTATTAACAGCAACACCGCATCTGATTCCATAAACCTGTACGGCTTTACACAATTAACTTTGTTTACTAAAGTCTACAAAAATACTGGAAGGCAATTAACCTTATGCTGGATTCTTACTAACAGACTAAACAAAATTAGGGCAGCCAGTAGCCTTCCAGAAAGCCTAAGTGACCATCAACCTACTTACACTCTCATTAGTTACAATATCCAAGATAAGCATATAATTTACAACCGAGGTCTTAACTAAAAAAACTTTGACAAACACACTTTTACCACATCCTTAAGAGAACATAATTGGAGAATACTAAAATCTATGCTCTTGGACTCTGCTGTCTCACACATCAATGAGATATTCCTAAAAATTCTCAATAACCTTACTCCAGTACATACTAAAAGGGTCAAATCCAACACTGCACCATGACTAACAAAATAAATTAAGAAATTAATGCTACAGAATGACAAAGCTTGGAAAGAGTGGCTCAAAAATAAAGTAGAAAATACATTTCAATTTTTCAGGCAAATAAGGAATAGGGCAAAATAGTAAATAAAACATGACAAGCAAGCATATTGTAACTTCCTCCAAAATAAATATCAAAACAACCCAAAACTCTTTTGGGAATCCATAAACAAGCTTCTACATCCAGGTCAAATTACCACCCCAAACCCTATATCCAACAATACGCATTTATATCACACTATCGAAATATGAAAATAGCGAACGCTATTTCATCAAACCTAAAATATCTAAACCACATAATATCGAACATTCAGAACAGCAAATTTTTTCCTTGGCAAAAAAATTGCTATTCCGAAACACATACACACAACACAAGCACACCCAAAAAACATCAATCCACACACATACCCTTATAATCCTACAACTAACCCTATACTAAATCGTACATACACTACTATCTATCCACTTACCTTAATCCAAACCCTAACCCCAAGGTCCGTCACTATTGCACACTCACCTAACCCGCGCCCTAACCCTAACTCACTTAACCCACTCCTAACCCTAATTCACCTAACCCGCACCCTAACCCTAACTCACCTAATCCATGCCCTAACCCAAACTCACTTAACACACACCCTAATCCTAACAACCACACAATCGCACACTTACCTGAACCTGACTCATAAATTTCCACCACAATGTTGAAAATAGCAAAGCCACAGAACCGGCCAACTGAATTCTTTCCCTAGGAAAGAATTCAGTGTTCTGCAGCTTCGCTATTTTTAGCAATCGCTCAAAACGGGTCAATATTAGAACATTTGAAGTTTTAAAACTTCAATGTTCTGATATAGACCCCAACAATACTAATTCAGTTCACACGTGGATTAACAACTATTTTGTCCCTCACAAAAATTGACATGCACACTACTGACTCAGCACCAGCAGCCTGTGCTAGATATCCTCCGCTATTTGACTTCTGCCCAGTACCTACCTTCACCATTACAAAACTTCTACACAAGCTAAAACCAACCACCTTAGCTGCAGACCAAGTCCCCTCAGACTACTTAAAAATGGCAGATACAATTGCTTTTCCAGTCTCTATAGTGGTAAATACATGTATAATCCAAAAAATACAGTCCTTCCATCTGAAAAAAATCCATTATTATACCTTTACACAAAGGTGGCACATCTACAGAGTTTAATAACTACATGTCCATTGCAATCCTCCCCCTCCTATCAAAATTACTTGAAAAATCTATTCATGCACAGTTTTTACATCACCTAAATTCAAATAATCTGCTCTCAGAAACACAGTATGGTTTCAGACCCCACCACATCACAGCTGATGCCCTCCTTCACTTCACTAGCACTATAAACCAGCATAGGAACAATGGTAACCTAGTGTCAACTGTGTTCCTAGACTTATCCAGAGCTTTTGACACTGTATTACACCAACATTTACTCACTGATCTCTCTTCTGTAGGTCTCTCAATACTCTCTTAAAGGGTTCCTTAGTTATCTGTCTGGAAGGCAACAAGCAACCAAATAGCAACAGCACTTCTACTAGGGTCTATATTAGATTTTCAAAATTTTGCGAATCACTGTATGTCGACACCTAGTGATCAATCTACGAAATAATCAAAAATCGAAATAAAAAAAAAACAAAAACACAGAAACATAAAGTAAAGGATGTAGGCAGGGAGACAAGCCCCCCTGCACCCCCACACCCCCGCTACTTAAATATACCAACTCCGAGATTGCACTTCAGTGCAATACAGTGCGGAAACGGAAGATTTCCATTTCCTACACAGTAGTGCAATATCGGAGTTGGTATATTTAAGTAGTGGGGGGAACCCCCCTGCCTACACCCTTTACTTTATGTTTCTGAGTTTTTATTTATTTATTTATTTTTTACAGTTTCGATTACTTCGTAGATCGATCACTAGGTGTTGACCTATAGTGATTCGCTCTATGAAATTTTCGAAAATTTAATATAGACCCCCTCTACTCCTCTCTTTCAGTTACCATCAGTGTCCATCAGGGCTCTGTACTAAGATCCCTTCTTTTTAATATTTTCATAAACAAGATTCACAAGTAAATAATATTAAAACTGGGGTAGTACCACAGACTAAATTACTGGGCCTTGTAAAAGATAGCAATCTTAAATTTGATTGACATTTATTATTTGTTGACTGGGAAAGTCCAACTACACTCCACAGAACCTATTTTCAGCACAGGCCCGGGAAGAAACACTCCAGTCACATATCTTTTGAATGTGGGAGGAAACCCATGCGAATGCAGGGAGAATATGCAAACTCCGCACAGAAGGCACCGCAGCCGAGAATTGAACCGGAGAACCTCTTGCTGTGAGGTGACAATGTTACCTGCTACACCACTGCACCGCCTGCCAAGATATTCTTTAAATGATTAAAAAGACCCACCAGAAACTTTGCTGTTTACAGGGCTAAACAGACCCAGCAAGAAAAAATCTAGCCTCATTCTATTTGCATCCAACCGTCTTATAATATACCTCATCTATCCTTACAAACCTAAGCTCTACAGTAAAATCCAAACTAGCCTACTGCTACAACAAAGTAGCTAAATTTGCTACCAGCACTGAACACTGGGCTCACCACTGCCAAGCCTTAAAGCAGCTAAACTGGTTAGAGCTTAACAACTAGTTATGGCATACAGACTGATATATCTTCTTGAGCAATGCACTGCATTAAAAGACGTATTATTGTCCTGCACTCCTACAAGGGACCACCATTCTGGTAATAACTTTTTACTAAGCACTACTAAAGCAAATAATTCTCTGTAGGACTCACTATACTCCTGTTACATCTCCAAGCTCTAGAATACCATCCCTACAAAAGTAAAAAAGATTAACAAACTTCCAAGTTATAAATTCCAGCTCAAACAATACCTTACCCAATCTTGGTCATGTTCATCACCAGTTTGAGACCTCTAGTAAAAGCACAAACTTCTTATTGCTTATCACAAACTGTTTTCCGTTCCCTACTTGAATCATTAGACCCCTCCTGCACTTGAATTAATACATCCCTTTTCACACTCCCTTAAGCAACACTTCTCATCTTGCTTTTTTTCTACCTGCTGTCATGCATCGCTCTACCCCACTCATGCATCTCCTGTATACCGAAGTTATAAACCTTCTAGATACAACACTCTGAAACAGGCAGCCTAAATAGGACCTGTCCTATACCACGCTCTCTCAGTTATATGCTATTACCACTATCTCCCTATACACTACTAATATCTTTCATCCCCTCCTACATAATTTTATAAATTACTTCAATATAACTCTTGAACTCTTTGGAAACCTATACAATACTAAAATCAGCCCCCCTACATAATTGTGTAACTTAATTCATTAAGTATTTTGTAGTCCTTGCAAACCTTTCTTTACTGAAATGATAGAACACTAAACTTACTTACAATAATGTTTCCATTCTGCAGTAGCAATCCAATTATTTATGTAAGATTTTACAACTGGAACAACTACATAGACTTATAATTGTTGATGTAATTATTTTACTGTATATACCTGTCTTGTAATTATGCTGTTTGTTTCATGAGAAATTTTAACTATTGTTTTTTTTTTCTTTTTTCCTGAGAACTTTCTGAAATTCACTTGCTAATATAAATACACTGTTGTGGAGCTTTTCTCCCCGGGGCTCCAAAGAAAATGGGCTCAGTACAGTTGGACTTTCCTGGTTAACAAACACAAATAAATAAATAAAAATATGGGAAAATGTAGCCTTCAATGTGCTATAATTGGAGCTATACATTTTGTGAACAGTCTTAGAGTGGTGGATAGCCCAAAGGGTAAGGCAGAGAACTGATGATATGATCCAGACAAATAAACCTTAAGAAACACCTGACAATATGGATGGACAGAAATGTGACAATAAGCATCTGCTAAACCTAAGGTTACCAAAAAACACTACTGAGGAAGAGGTGGTATGAGATTGTGTAGATAAAGCACTTTGAACTTGGGCACCATCACAAACTGTTTTACTAAAGAAAGGTCCAGTATCGGTCTCCAGGCATTTTCTTTCTTTGGCACCAAAACATTCTTGAATAAAAACGTCTTCCCCAATGGGAATGAAAAACTGTTTCTATTATCTCCTGAGAAAGCATATGCTGTAGCACAGGAGGGAACAGAGGGGTCTGGTCTGGTTCATGTGGAGTAACTTCCTGGAACTGAGGGATTTCTTCCCACCACCATCTATACACCTGCTGAATCAGTCTCAAAGCCCACTTGTCTGACACATCCATTGTCAAATACAAAAAAATGTGATTCAGATTTTCTGGAAGGGTTAAGGGACTGCCAGGGGTGGCCAGGAGACAAGGTCCTTTACATAATCATTTTGACAAATTTGAGTATCCTTTGTTCTGGGGGCAGTTCCTGACTTCTTTCTGAAACCTATCTGCCATTGTTTCTAATTGTCTGTTTACCAGCATTTTGCCAGCACTGTTTTGTTTCATGTGAAAACTGAAAGAGGTAGAAGAAAAACCTTTGAAAAATTTGAAGAAGGAAAGCCGAAAAATCTGAGAGATGCCCTGTATCAGCATACCCCCATCACATTTTTTGATAAACTCTGTAGCAAAGGGACCAAAAACTAAATCTCTATCCAAAAATGAATCTAAAATCTCATTTTTAACATCCTCTGGGAGGTTCTGAGAATGCAGCCAAGCAAAAGTACAGTTTTGTACCTACCATAAATGTAGATGTTCGAAGATCCACATTGCTGCAGTCCTAACACTTGGGTAGTCCGCTGTCCAGTCGGCCCGAATACCAAAGTATAAGGCTGACGTCGGTCAAGGCGCATTTGTCTGACATCAGGACGTCAGGGTACAAATGCGCATGACCGACGTCATATCCTCAGTCTTTTCTTGCCCCAGATGTCAGAAGACCCTAAAAAGATAAGGCCAAAACCAAAAAACACCAAACACTCCTGTACCTAATATATGTACAATATATACAAATTTACAAAAATAGAACCCCACCCACACAACCACCCCTAAACACAGAGGGAAGGAGGGAGGGTAAATTGGACTGCAGCAATGTGGATCTTCGAACATCTACATTTATGGTAGGTACAAAACTGTACTATGTTCTTCATCTCACATTGCTGCAGTCCTAACACTTGGGTAGAATCCCAAAGCAGAGGTAAGGGAGGATGGCTAAACTATAATGAAGCAGGAGCTGCCAAAATGCCCTGCAACACAGCAGTAGCAAAACCAGCCCTGGATTTAGAATAGAGAGGAAGGTGGTAATGCTTGGAGAAAGTATGCACTGAACTCCAAGTAGCTGCCTCCAAAATATCCTTAGTTGCCACCCCCCTTAGAAATGCTGTTGAAGTGGCAGTAGCCCTAGTGGAATGAGGCCTAATCCCAGCTGGAATCTCCTTGCCATGATGGGAGTAACAGAATGCAATGCAAAACCCAATCCACTTAGATATAGTTTGTTTTGACACAGGCTTGCCCTGAGAACTCAAAGCAAAAGAAACAAACAACTGCTGAGACTGCCTAAAATCCCTAGTCCTGCTTAAATAATAACGCAACTGCCTGTGTACATCTAAAGTGTGCAAAATCTTTTCCCCTATTTTGGGGATCTGCATAAAAAGTAGGCAAATGAATAGTTTGGTTTAAAGCCACACTAGAAACCACCTTAGGCATAAATGAAGGATTAGTACGTAATGATACCCTATCCTTATGAAAAATCAAAAAGGCTCAACCGCCATAAGGGCCTGCAATTCAGAAACCCTTCTTGCAGAAGTAATGGCCAACAAAAAGCAGTCTTCCATGACAAGTATTTCAATTCAGCAGTAGCCATAGCTCAAAGGTTGTAGAGTAAGTTTCTCCAACACAAAATTGAGGTCCCAAGCAGGAGTAGGAGCTCTACGTGGGGGTCTTATATTCTTTGCCCCTCTAAGAAATTGCTTGAACAAAGGATGAGAAAACAATGGTGGGTCACAATCATAGTGAGCTGAAATTGCTGCAGCATGAATCTTAATGGAAGAGAAAGACAAACCTTTGTCCAATAACTCAGTAAGATATTGAAGAGCCACACTCAAATTAGGCTCAGAAACATCCAAATCCTTTGCTGCACACCAAAATAAAAATCTCTTCCATTTTTCTGCATACACTTTACGTGTACTAGGTCTTCTGGCTTCCATAATCACATTCAAAACTTGTTGAGGAAGTTGAGACCTGCTGTGGTTCAAAACAGAATATGCCAGGCTGTTAGATGAAGAGAGTGAAGCTTGACATTGAGTAGATGACCGTCCCTCTGAGACAAAAGGTGTGGAATTAAAGGTAAAGGCCATGGAGGCTTCCTTACCAGATTCCTCAGTAATGGGTACCAGTGTTGCCGAGGCCAATCTTGATTTATTTTATTATGTTTGATTTGAATAAGAACTTACAATATATGTTTTATCACTGATGTTTTGCAATTAGGACCTTTTCATAAAGATCAAAGATTTGGATAAGGTGATTCACCATGATAAAAGTCTAAGATGCTAAATATTATTTTTCATCTACCAATGTTAATATGCACATTGCACAACTTTCATAGTTAATTTTTTGTTGCAATGCATCGTCATTTATTGTGGTTTATTTGGATATGGTCTGATCATCTGCCTGGGCCCCCTATAGTGTAAGGAACTATCCGGATCCATATTGTTATATGACTTTGGTTTTTATCTTTATTTAAATGATGACATTGACGTAATGGCCAATGTGATTAGGAAATGAAGATGAGAAGAAACTTTCACGTATTTTTTGTATTTTTGTATTTTTGTATTATTTTTATATTTTTATACATTTTTATATTTTTATATTACTATGTATGCAGATCCTGTATATAACTACTGTGGCTATAAAGCTAATTTGGGTTTGATTAATTGATGTGCTTTTAACGGCATTACTTGGTGTTGACCTTTGGTGTGGACAACAACCTTTCTCGTGCAGATATTTTTTGTGACTAAGAGCTTTTCTGTTTATAATTTTGTACATTTGTTGGTATGTGTTTATATATATATGGTCGTTTTTTCTTAGATTTAGCTATTTAATGTTTTATAACTAATATATATACTTTACGCTACTGGTCGACTATATATATATTGAATTCCAATTTTGATGACAGGAATATTTAAGGTTCCAATTTGAGTAGCAAATGGTGTTCATTGGAGGTGAAATGGAGTTTATGAACATCATTGTGTTGTGTGCTGTGAGCGCAGTTGCTTGATGTTTGGCCGCCTTGTTTTTATTCATTACATCTTAGTATTTTACCCAATGTAATTTACATAAAGTCTGCCCTAATAATTATGACTTACTGTCATAATCTGGGCAGAATTGACACGTAACATCATTGCGATAGTTATGCAGTTAGCATAACCCAGATGATGATGTCTGGTTTCCGTTTTGCTTGCGCTTGAAAGCGTGCCTTTAAATAACAAGCCATTTTGTACTAACTGGCCTCCGTGCATCATTTAGGACTTTTGTTAATGTTCTGTGGAACGCTTAAGTTTACACTGTGGCCATTTATATCTTTGTTAGCATGGTTGGTTTTTATCATGCTTTTGTTTTTGCTATTTCTGTTTATGTGTTGTTTTAATGTCACAATTAATACTTTAATCTTATGCCTTTGCATTCACGAACCCAATGCAATATAATAATGTTGGTGTTTTAACTTGGTAACATGATCTATAAGTAATGTCATACCCTAAGCAAGCTTCTTTCTAAATATGGGCATTACTTCCTCAATTATAATTAATGAGGTATATCACTAGCAATTGCGGAAACTATATGTATTTCTTGATGTTAACTTGCTGATTAAATTTTAAAGTATGGAAATTACTGAATTTATAAATAATATAAACAATTTATTCGGTTTTAAATGGAATGTTAGGTTGTTAATATGAATTTTGATGAACTTTACCTTAACAATGTAATTTTTTGAATTAATTGATTAATTGTGTTTGATGAACTGGTATAAAAGGCAATGAAAATTTCTGTGAGATTGTAACCTGAGGAAGCGCAATTTTATTGCGTGAAAGCGCTTGTTTCTGTTTTTGTCTTTATCATTAAATGCTGTTGGATTTATTTCGTGGTGGTTTCAAGCAATTTGTTCAGCTTTGTTCCTCTATCTTTGATGCAAGAAACCTTTGGACGACCGGCTATTGTTTTCTGCAGTTGGTATCTTTGTTTTTGCATTTAACCGGTCCTCACACGATGGAAACGCAGAACATTGAGTTAGACTACAATCCAGTGAGTACTATGCCTAATGAGAACTGGAACTGCCTTTTCTATCAAAAGGACAATCCGCTGTTACACATGGATCTGAATGGTGAAGTGCATATGAGTCCATCCAGTACCAACGAGAATATGTATGAGTTTTTTGGAAGCCTGAGAACATTAGAGAATGATCTTTATCGCCTGCATAGGCTCGTCTGGCAAAGAAGGCACTTACAAGCGTGCCTGCACTTTAAAGTTATCCCCCGCGGCATGCGTGTCTTGTGCATGCCGACTTATGGGGATAGCCACCCTGAGTTACTTCGACAATGGCAGAAATTAAACATCGACTTTGGAAATAAATACATTCAGCTATTGTTGGACTACTTCACGCCCGCAGGCGGAGCTTCTGAAAAAGGTAGAGGAGCAGTATAATTTACTCACTATTACCTATCAGACTGAGTTTTGCAAAACAAAAGTACAAGCCATGAACAGGCAATTGTCTCTGTATAGCAGTAAACTTGAGCAGATAAAAATTAGAAAGCTGAAACGGGACTGTGAGGATTTTTGTCTCGGCCGTATCTTTGTATGGCCGAGATCTCGTCCCAATCTCAATAACAACACACACCTTGATCAAGTGGAAACTTCCTCCAGTTCCGTCAGCAAAGACTCTGTGGTTGCACAGAGCGAAATGTCTGATGCAGGACTGCATGTGGACAATACTATAATTGAAACATCTACTCTATCTGATACACCTGTTTCTTCTTTACCATGCAACCAGCAGGGGTTAGCTCACCTAAACGCACTGGGTGCAAAACCTAAAGTAGCCGGCATGAGCAACAAGCTTACGGCACCCATGCCTTTAAATTTTCCCCTTCCCTACAAAGAGATAGTGCGTGCTCGTTCCAACAGCCGGGGGAGAGGAAAAAGGAAGCTATCAGGGGATGCACCGGAGCAGAGAAGAAGAATGAAAGTTTGAACTGTTTGTTTTTTAATTTGTCATCTAGGACTTTCACAATGAATGCAGTAAATGTTTTGAACAAGGGTATGTCGTTTATTCCCTCCCAGCATAGCAATATATCTGACACCTTAATAGGGCTACGTAAGTTTTGCAGGAAACTCTCCCTTAAGATGTTATTCAAAGATAGTTTACCTAATTCCATGGACAATCAATGGAACAACTCTGTCTGTAGGAGAAAAAGCACTTTCATGCCCCACTCATACATACTGTTGATTGTTTCTTGAAAACTTGTGAACGGGATTTCTATCATTATTATGATAGTCATGAAAAAGAATGTTTTATAAATCTTAATATGGAAGAAAGTTCTGAGTTAAAAGCATTATGTAATGATCCCAAGCTTGTATTCAAGCCAGCAGATAAGGGAGGGGGGATTGTAGCAATGGATGCAGCTTTCTATCATGAATTAATGCTCAATATGTTAAATAATGATGCTGCATACAAGAAGATTGATAAATCACATATAGGATCATTAACGCAATATGTTCATGATACACTATATGACATGTTAATGACTAGATCCATTGACAAGTCCCTGTACGATTTTTGTTGATAGAACTCCCTTTGATTCCTATTATTAAAGGTCTGCCCAAGTTGCACAAGGACAAGTATCCACCCCCTTTGCGTCCCATTGTGTCAGGCGACCACTGGGTAACCTATAACGCATCTTTATATGTACAAGCTAAATTGGGAATACTTGTGAAGAAAGTACCTACTATTCTACTTGATTCTTTTAGACTGCTAGATGACCTGAAGTTGAACATGGTAACAGAAAAAATAACAGATAAAACCTTGCTAGTAACTTTAGACATCGAGAGCCTTTTTACCAATATTCCCAATGAATATGGTTTAAATGCAATAAGAACTCATATGACACAATTAGGTATTGATAATGGTGAAATTATGAATATATGCTGCTTATTGGACCTTGTCCTAAATAATAATGTTTTCCTTTATGACAACATGGCATATGCACAAACATGGGGGTGGCTATGGGCACCTGTGCTATATATGCTAACCTTGTTGTACTTGAATGGGAAAAGGAATACATCTTTAATGAACCTAGGTTTGCTAATGTCGTCGCTATATACAGGCGGCTTAGTAGGCGACATCCTAATATTATGGAATGGGGATGAAGCTAGTCTTACTTGTTCATCAGCTATATGAACAGTGTTACCTCGTTTTTAAATTTAGCCATGAATTTTCCAATCATAGTGTAAATTTCTTGGACATCACTATTAAGAAAGATAATCAATGTGAGCTAGTAACTACACTTTATAGAAAATCCTGCTGGAGGAATGGGATCCTCCACTATGACAGCTTACACCAGCGTCATATTTTTGAACATAAAAAAGAATCAGATGAGCAGGATAGATAGAATTTGTAAGAATGAATCAGATGCCCTTAAATTAATTGACACTCAGAGGAAATATTTCCTGGATAGGGATATCCTTTGAAGCTGATTGATGGCGTGGTGGAATCCATGTTTGATAATACTATGTGCCAGGCTAAAAATTTTCTAATTTTTATAGACCTACCAAGAACATGGCTAATACATTATCATATGATATAAAATTTACTGGTGATGTACAATATTTAACCAATATAGTGAGAGATAATTGGAAGATCTTACTTTCAGACACATCTGTCCTAGAAATTGTTAGTGAGAAACCAGCTTTTAGATTTATGAATTGTATGAACATAAAAAGACTTTTATGTAAAGAGAAGTTAGTTATTACACCTATTGATGTTAGGTCTCAGTATAAAACAGGCACTTTTCCATGTGGAAAATGTTCTTTTTGTGGTTATATTACCAAGAAATGTGGCTTTACTCCCCCGGGTGCTGAACTAAGTACAATATCTATGTTTTATGCAAATTGTAATACTAGAAATGTCGTTTATCTAGCTACCTGTATCCTCTGTGACAGTTACTATGTGGGGTTGACCTCGCGAAGACTAAGGGATCGGATATATGATCACGTCTATAATATTAGAAGGAGCAATTCTACTAATGCACTGGCTCTACATTGTATTGCCCACCCCAAACATAGTTTTGTGTTTCAGGTCCTGCAAATAATAGACCCCAATAGGAGGGAGGGTGATCATATGAGCACTTTGGAAACCTTTGAATTAAGGTGGATCCTAAGACTCAAAGCCCATATACCACCAGGTTTGAACACCGTGGTCAACCTTCGACCAGCCCTATCAGGACCCACTTAATTGATTTATTTTATTATGTTTGATTTGAATAAGAACTTACAATATATGTTTTATCACTGATGTTTTGCAATTAGGACCTTTTCATAAAGATCAAAGATTTGGATAAGGTGATTCACCATGATAAAAGTCTAAGATGCTAAATATTATTTTTCATCTACCAATGTTAATATGCACATTGCACAACTTTCATAGTTAATTTTTTGTTGCAATGCATCGTCATTTATTGTGGTTTATTTGGATATGGTCTGATCATCTGCCTGGGCCCCCTATAGTGTAAGGAACTATCCGGATCCATATTGTTATATGACTTTGGTTTTTATCTTTATTTAAATGATGACATTGACGTAATGGCCAATGTGATTAGGAAATGAAGATGAGAAGAAACTTTCACGTATTTTTTGTATTTTTGTATTATTTTTATATTTTTATACATTTTTATATTTTTATATTACTATGTATGCAGATCCTGTATATAACTACTGTGGCTATAAAGCTAATTTGGGTTTGATTAATTGATGTGCTTTTAACGGCATTACTTGGTGTTGACCTTTGGTGTGGACAACAACCTTTCGCAGATATTTTTTGTGACTAAGAGCTTTTCTGTTTATAATTTTGTACATTTGTTGGTATGTGTTTATATATATATGGTCGTTTTTTCTTAGATTTAGCTATTTAATGTTTTATAACTAATATATATACTTTACGCTACTGGTCGACTATATATATATTGAATTCCAATTTTGATGACAGGAATATTTAAGGTTCCAATTTGAGTAGCAAATGGTGTTCATTGGAGGTGAAATGGAGTTTATGAACATCATTGTGTTGTGTGCTGTGAGCAGTTGCTTGATGTTTGGCCTTGTTTTATTCATTACATCTTAGTATTTTACCCAATGTAATTTACATAAAGTCTGCCTAATAATTATGACTTACTGTCATAATCTGGGCAGAATTGACGTAACATCATTGCGATAGTTATGCAGTTAGCATAACCCAGATGATGATGTCTGGTTTCCGTTTTGCTTGGCGCTTGAAAGCGTGCCTTTAAATAACAAGCCATTTTGTACTAACTGGCCTCCGTGCATCATTTAGGACTTTTGTTAATGTTCTGTGGAACGCTTAAGTTTACACTGTGGCCATTTATATCTTTGTTAGCATGGTTGGTTTTTATCATGCTTTTGTTTTCTATTTCTGTTTATGTGTTGTTTTAATGTCACAATTAATACTTTAATCTTATGCCTTTGCATTCACGAACCCAATGCAATATAATAATGTTGGTGTTTTGACTTGGTAACATGATCTATAAGTAATGTCATACCCTAAGCAAGCTTCTTTCTAAATATGGGCATTACTTCCTCAATTATAATTAATGAGGTATATCACTAGCAATTGCGGAAACTATATGTATTTCTTGATGTTAACTTGCTGATTAAATTTTAAAGTATGGAAATTACTGAATTTATAAATAATATAAACAATTTATTCGGTTTTAAATGGAATGCTAGGTTGTTAATATGAATTTTGATGAACTTTACCTTAACAATGTGATTTTTTGAATTAATTGATTAATTGTGTTTGATGAACTGGTATAAAAGGCAATGAAAATTTCTGTGAGATTGTAACCTGAGGAAGCGCAATTTTATTGCGTGAAAGCGCTTGTTTCTGTTTTTGTCTTTATCATTAAATGCTGTTGGATTTATTTCGTGGTGGTTTCAAGCAATTTTTTCAGCCAATCTGGAGCTATCAAAATCATCCTTGGCTTGTCTTGTCTGACCTTTAGGAGTACCTTTGGGAGGAGAGGCAGAGGTGGAAAGGCATACACATGAAGATTTTCCCAACTGAACGAAAGAGCATCCACTTTCCAAGCTGTGTGATGAAACCTTTTCGTGCAAAACTTTGGCAGCTGGTAGTTTAGTGGAGAAGCGAACAGATCTATGTCTGGAGTTCCCCATGACACTGTCAATTTTCGAAATACATGAAGATCCAGTTTCCACTCGTGGGGATCCATGATTTGCCTGCTTAACACATCTGCTAAGGAGTTCTGTGCTCCTGGCAGAAACCTTGCCTGAAGAGTTAGCTGCAAGCTGAGCACAGTCTCCCACAAAATCATTGCTTGCCTGCATAGAGGATAAGAATGTGTTCCCCCTTGCTTGTTGATGTACCACATGACAGTTGTGTTGTCTGTTAGAATCAACACCTGCCCTGGAAGAAGTAACTCCTTGAAAGCCATTAATGCAAACTGGACTGCTAACATCTCCTTCATGTTGATATGTAGATGCTGTAGTCTGGCAGGCCACTTGTCTTGTATCCACTTTCCATTCAGATGAGCTCCCCAAGCTATATGTGAGGCATCTGTCATTAGAATCTGACTCGCCTCTGGCCGGGTCACAGAGAGTCCATTGTTTAGGTGACATTCCTGAGCCCACCACAAAAATTCCTTTTGAATGCAAGGTATTATTGGAATGACAGTGTCCAAATCCTGGCAGTGCTGTGTCCATACATTTTTTAGATACCATTGCAGCTTCCTCATATGCAGTTTGGCATTGGGAAGCACCAGAATACAAGATGCCATGAACCCTAAGGCTTGAAGGACTGTCCTTGCAGTCAGCCCGGACTGAAGAGATAGTTGATGGAAGTAAAGGGAAAGATTCTTTTGTTTGTCCGGGGTTAAAAAGGCCATCTGGGCTGCTGTATTCAGTCTCACACCCAGAAAGCACATGTCTTGAGAGGGTACTAGACTGGACTTTATTTCGTTCACAGAATACCCCAGGCATCTTAGCACTGCTATCACATATTCCAGATGCTGAAGAAGCTCGTCCTTTTCTTGAGCCAGAATCAGTCAGTCGTCCAAGTAAGGATAGATTTGTATTCCTTTTAGCCTGAAGAAAGCTACAACTGGAGCCAGAACTTTTGTGAATACTCTGGGCGCAGTAGATAAGCCAAAGGGCAATGCAGAGAACTGATAATGGGAATTTCCAGCTCGGAAACACAGATACTTCCTGCAACTGAGACTGATAGGCACATGAAGGTAAGCCTCCTTGAGATCTAAAGTTACCATCCAGTGATCTTTGCCCAGCAGAGGTAAAAGCTGCTGTAACGTCAACATTTTGAACTTGGGAATGTCCAGATAAGTGTTGAGGATAGACAAATCCAAAATTGGTCTCCATGTGTTCCCCTTTTTTGGTACTAGGAACAGGCGAGAATAAAATCCTAGGCCCCTTTCTGGCACAGGAACCGGCTGAATGGCCCCTATCTGGAGTAACAGAGAAATTTGCTTGTGAGCCTCTTTTCTTTGTATAGGAGGAATGTCTGGCATGCCTTTGAAAGGAGGCAAGGTATGGAAATAAAACCTGTAACCGTGGTGAACGATATCCAATACCCATCTGTCTTGGGTAATAACACTCCAATTTTCTTTGAAAAGTGCCAGCCTTCCTCCCAAAGGTGCTGCCAGACGAGAAGGCTCTGGCAGCTGAAAAGGCAAGTCATTGGGTCTGCTTACGAAAGGACTGACCCCTGCCCTCACCAGAAGACTGGGCAGGCGAACTGCCTGTTCTAGGCCTAAAAGAACCTTGAGCTCTGCCCCTACCACGTCTAGATCTACCCCTAGACTGAGAATCATAAGAAGGATAAGTCCACCCCTTAGTAGGCCAATTTCTACTAAACTTTGGAGGCTGAACCTGCAAAAAATCTTTAACAGTCTGCATAGACTTAGCCTTGTCCTCCATTTTCTTTAAAACTGCTTCCACAGGCACCAAATAACACATCAGATTGTAAAGGAGCATCTAAAATCCTTGTCTTTACATGTTCAGCTAAATTCTGATCCCTCAGCCAGGCGTGCCTGCGAAGAACAGAACCAGTGGCTGCCACCCTCGAAGAGGCCTGTACAGCATCAAAACCACATTGCAAGGAATGCTTACCCACCTGTTCAGAAACATGAACTAAATCCTGCAACTCTTTACACTCAATACCTTCCGCCAGAGCATCTACCTTAGACTTCAATTGTGAAAGGAGATAATGTTGGTATTTCAACATGTGAAACTGGCAATTCAAAGCCCTCATGGCTAAAGTGGAAGAAGTATACACCTTCTTTCCCCATCTATCCAAAGCCCTTGCCTCTTTATCAGAAGGAACAGGATTTTTAACAACAGAAGCCTTAACACCTTTAGGGCCCTGAGAAACAGTTTCTGGGTCTGCCCTAGGACTCTTAAAAAGATACTTATGAGCTTCAGGCACCCTAAAATACCTATCCGGTTTAACTGGGGCAGGAGGCAAAGAATCAGGGTTCAGGGAAGCCTCTGCAAAAACATCCTCTACCACATCCAGAACAGGAGGTATAGCTAAAGGCCTATGCTGGGGTAGAAACAAAAATTCCCTAAGCCTTTTCCTTGAATCAGAGAAATCTTGACCTTCCCATTTAAAATGCTCCCTCATGGAATGAAGAGTCTCTGAAAAAGAAAAATCCTCAGGAGGAGAAGCCGAAGGTGTAGAGTCATCTACATCAGAATCAGAATAAGGAGGAAACTCCTGCAAGTCTTCAGCCGAAGACTCAGAAGCCTCGAACACTGCTCAAAACTCTCAAGCTCAGGTTCCACCCTAGGCCTCTTATCAGGGGGGGGCATAGAACCTCTAATCATAGTAATCAAATCTTCTGCCATTTTAAGCATATGTTTCTTAGGCAGAGACCCTGAAGAACTAGGGGAGACCCCACTGAAGTTAACCCTGGCCTGCCTCTAGAAGAAGCCTTGGAAACAGAAGGGAGGGCCTAACCACCTTAGGAAGGGAGGGAGAACAGCTACCTGAGAAGCCCCTTCAGCCTGGCCTACCTCCTGAGAGGACACATCTTGTAACAGTAAAGTCTCTCCCTGAGAATCCAAAGGAACTTCTGGTAGAACCACCGGCTCCACCGAGCCCTCTAAAGAACCGGCGTCCGGGACAGACGGTTCTTCCACCTAGGCTTCGCTGCTTTGTCCTTGCGCTTTTTAGGCGGCGCCGGAGCATCCGGCGGCATGTTGTAATTACAACGCTTCCCAAAACTAACCTGGCACAATCTAATCTTCTCTTAATAGTGCGTTTGTTAAATCTAGCACAAGAGCGACAGCCAACAACGTCGTGCTCAGGCCCTAAGCAAGGTATACACAAGGTATGGTAATCTCTATGAGGTATCTGTTTCCCACAAGAAATACAGTTATTCACTTTTTCTGACATCCGGTTAAATACTGAGGCAAGAAAAACCAAAATATTCCCTAGCGGGTACTTAGCCAACTTTGATTCGGTCTGAAACTCCGACTTCAGAAAATTTCAGAACGCCAACCTGCACTCGCAATACTGCTTCTGCATCGGACCATGCGGCAAAAAAGACTGAGGATATGACGTCGGTCATGCGCATTTGTACCCTGACGTCCTGATGTCAGACAAATGCGCCTTGACCGACGTCAGCCTTATACTTTGGTATTCGGGCCGACTGGACAGCGGACTACCCAAGTGTTAGGACTGCAGCAATGTGAGATGAAGAACATCCTCCTGTCACTCGTGTAGTCAGGATGAAGTAGATGAACATTATGGGTTCTTTTCAAGCAGCTTTATTATATACAGACACAAACGTATATACAAACTAGTTGTCTCATGCACAGATGTTCACACTCTGGCTGTACTCACAAAATGGCACTGAAGATAGCATATGCCTGCTATTTATACTGCACATTCAGGTCTTATAAATACTTCTTAAAGGTAAAACCCATCTGTCATTCTTCATCCTTCTTCTATAAAAAATAACACTGTCAATATTGACTGACATGCTATAGGTACAAAGTAATTTTCCATCATGCACTTACACAAAACTAGATACATATATACAACCATATCCAAGATGCTCTGTATCTCACACAGAACCTGGAGATACGACTATATAGTGTGACGTACAAACTGGAATGGGAATTAGCAACTGGGATTGTCTCTGCTGAATGTTCAACCTTAGGGATGTTATGAACATTATCAGAAATGGTAATGGGAATCAAGACATGTTCTGGGACTGGAATACTGAATCACTCTTGAGATTTAGAATCTGTATCACAGGTACAATGCTGCAATAATGGTTCTGGTACAGGGAGTAGATGCCTGAGATTCCTCCTGTACTCCAAACCCTCAGATTTCACAAGATAGGTTCTTGGCTCTTCACATATATTTGTTACTTGACCAATCCGGTCAAAACCTTTCACCGTTTCTATCCTCACTGTCTTTCCTTCTTTCAATGGAAGAAGAAATCTGCTTGATTTGTCATAGCCAGACGTCTGGAAAGAATACTTTCTGAACAATTGGGCTTTGATTGCTTTGTTGTTTTTAGCTTTAGGCCTCAATAAACTGGAACTGATAGGCAGTGTTGTCCTGGTTTGCCCACACATAAGTCTTTGAGCAAGTGAGCCAAGTATATCATCACAGGGTATGTTTCTAAGATTGAGTAAGTTTAAAAAGAAATTGGTATTGTCACGCTTTGACATCTCAGGTAATTGCTTTGCACTCTGTATGACACGTTCAGCTAATCCATTTGACTGTGGATATTCTGGACTACTAGTAACATGTACAAAGTCCAATTCTCTTGCAAATTTCTGAAACAACTGACTGATAAATTGGGTACCATTATTAGAGATAAGCTTTTGTGAACTTTCATTGACTAGGAAATGACATTTCAACTTGGTAATAACAGTAGCGGAAGTTAGGTTAGGTAGTAAATCGATCTCAAACCAATTCGGATAAAAGTCTACCAGTACAAAGTAATGTTGATTGTTCCACTCAAATATGTCAGTAGCTACTGTTGACCAAGGTATTTCAGGAACTTGACTTAGATGAAGTGGTTCTTTTTGCAAATGCAGTTTAGTACTATTGCATACTGAACAAGAAAGTACTCTATCAATGTCTTTTGCTAGAGAAGTCCAAAATATTAGTCCTCTCGCCCTTCTTATGGTAGCTTTGGAACCTGGGTGACCACGATGCAAAATCTGGATATATTCTTGTTGTAAGGAAGCAGGAACAACAATTTTAGGACCTTTGAAAATAATTCCATCTTCCATCAACATCTCATCTCTGTAAGGAAAGTAGGGTTGCACTTCAGGTGGTACACTAGATCACTTTGGTGGCCATCCAACATTAATGTAGTGGCTGAGCTTTTGCAAAATTGGATCAGCCTTTGTATGATCTCTTAGCTCATCAAGTCATGTGGTAGAAAACTAATACACTTCAATGATATCAAAGTAAAAATTTTCTGCATCAAGCTGTTACATTTTATTTCTGGGCTATCTGGATAAGGTATCAGCAAGATAAAGAAGTTTTCCTTTTATACAGACCATTTTGTAGTTGTACTTTTGCAATTTAAGCATCATTCTTTGTAATCTCGCTGGAGGTGAATGCATAGGCTTCTTTAAAATAGTAACTAGAGGTTGATGATCAGTTTTAATCTGAATATCTTGACCATAGATATAATCATGAAGCTTGGAACATGCAAACACTATCACCAAAAGTTCTTTCTCAATCTGAGCATATTGCATTTCAGTTTGGGTGAGTGTTCTAGATGCATAGGCTACTAGTCTGCCTTCTTGAAGAATAACTGCGCCAAGACCAAATTTTGAAGCATCGCAGGAAAGAGTTGCTGGTTTGTTGATATCATAGTATCTTAATGTAGGTGGAGTAGTGAATTTCTGCTTAATATTCATAGCTCCAGTCAATACAAAGTAGTAGTTTATGCCAAAACATAGTAACTCACCAAAAAACATGCAGTCGCCTTACTTCATTTATTCTCAGTGTGCCCTGTTTTCCCTTTGTTATATTAATTTTGCTCAATCTATTTTCATGCCCATTATATTTCCTCATGCTCGTTTTAACTCTAAACATGCTCGTCTAACTTTAAACATGCTCATTTTGCAATTCTGAGGTAATTCTGAACCCTTTAGGTGCTTTTCTGATGCTCGTTTTATCAACTCTCTTAATTTTGAACATTTTGTTTAATTAATAAACATTTTATGCTTTTTATTTGCTTAATAAACATTTCCCTGCTATTTGTTTGCTTAGTAAAGCATTTTGTGCCCTTGTAATTCTCCGTTTTACCATTTTTACAAAATAAATCATTTGTGCAAGTTTTCATTACCTTTAGTTCATTTCTGGCCCTTTTTTGCTCTCAGTTCACTTAGTTCACCTTCACTGTTAACTCTGCACCTCATGGCTCTGGAAAAGTAGTCTCTGGAATCCCTGTTCTGACACCATATCGCTCATCTAGTCAAGATGAAGTAGACAAAAGTACAGTTTTGTACCTACCATAAATGTAGATGTCCGAACTGGATAGCATCTGCAGTCATAACAAGTGGGTTGTCCTGTCGTCAGGCAGCCCTGCAGTCGGCCGGATTCCAAAGTCCGGGTCCGGCTTCGGCTGATGTCGCACTCCACCCGACGTCATCTCTGTTGGTATTCGGGTATAAAAGCATCAGCCGACGCCATTTTCCTCAGTGTTTCTTGCCCCAGATGCCAGTAGCCCTCTTGTAGGCTAAAATTTGGATAGATGCCAATGTTTCCAAATAGATAGAGGTAAACACAACAATAAGCATATATGTACATATATACAAACAAATACACCATAAAGACTCCCCAACAGCTAGCTATTAGGAGGGTAAACACCCTAGGAGTACCACAGAGGGAAGGAGGAGGACTGCAGATGCTATCCAGTTCGGACATCTACATTTATGGTAGGTACAAAACTGTACTATGTCCTTCATGGATGCATCTGCAGTCATAATGGGTAGAATACCATAGCCAACTAGGGGAGGAGGATAAAAGTAGATTATGGTGTGTTTAGGATCCCTTGCAGTACAGCAGTGACAAACCCTGCTCGGGATCTGGAATATAGAGGCAAATTATAATGCTTGGCAAATGTATGCACGGAGGTCCAAGTAGCCGCCTCAATAATGTCTTTGGTTGCCACTCCTCGTAAGAAGGCTGTGGTAGTGGCGGTTGCCCTTGTAGAATGAGGTCTTATGTTCTGTGGAATTGGTTTTCCATGGAAGGAGTAACAGTATCGTATGCAATTTCCTATCCATTTGGAGATTGTCTGTTTGGAAATAGCTTTTCCTTCCCTTCCTGTTGCATAGGCTACAAAAGTTGGTCAGTCTTTCTGCTATTTTTGTTCTGTCCAAGTAGTAGCGTAGCTGTCTATGTACATCCAAGGTATGCAGTATTCTTTCCCTCTGTTTTGTGGGTTGGGAAAGAAGGTAGGTAGGTGGATTGCCTGGTTTAAAGATACTCTGGATACCACCTTTGGCATAAATGTAGGATTAGTCCTCATGGACACTCTATCTTGGTGGAAGATTAGGAAGGGTTGCACTGCCATTAAGGCCTGTAGTTCTGAAACCCTCCTTGCTGAAGTAATTGCCAGTAGGAAAGCAGTTTTCCATGACAGGTGTTGTAGGTCTGCTGTTGCTGCTGGTTCAAAGGGTGATAGTGTCAACTTTTCTAGCACAAAGTTTAAATCCCAAGCTGGTAATGGTGGTTTCCTTGGAGGTTTTACATTCTTGATTCCTCTGAGGAACTGCCTGAGCAAAGGGTGAAAAACAGGTGGATCAAAGCTGTATTCTGCTGAAATAGCTGATGCATGTATCTTGATGGAGGAGTAGGACAGGCCTGAATGAAGAAGTTCGCCAGATACTCCAGAATGTTAGGCATATCTATGTTTGACACATCTTTTCCTCTTCGGGTACTCCAAATGACAAACCTTTTCCATTTTCCAGCATAGTTCCTTCTTGTTGAAGGTCTCGTGCTTCCAGAATAATGTCTTTAACTCTTTGGGAAAGTTCTGGATTAGCTGCTGCTATGTGATGTTCCATGCAGTCAGTTGCAGCGTTTTTAGGTTTGGATGTATGATGCTGTAGTTGTTCTGAGTTAACATCAAAGGCATCAGGGTATTATACATATTGTTGCGAGACATGCTCTTCAGTAGTGGGTACCAGTGTTGTCTTGGCCAGTTTGGGGCTATCAGGATTATCCTTGGACGTTCTTCCTTGATTTTTAGTAGTACCTTGTGTATCAAAGGAAGAGGTGGGAATGCATATGCTGTTAGGCCTTTCCAGTTGAAGGAGAGTGAGTCCACTTTCCATGCTAGTGGGTGGAATGTCCTTGTGCAGAATTTTTGAGCTGGTGATTGAGAGGTGATGCGAATAGGTCTATCTGTGGCATTCCCCATTTCTTTGAGATGGTCTTGAAGATGTCCGTGTGCAGCTTCCATTCGTGGGCATCCCGAGTGGTTCTGCTTAATATGTCTGCTAGAGTATTGTCTTTCCCGGTACAAATATTGCCTGTAACTGAATGTTGTAGCTGAGTGCCAGGGTCCACAGCTCAAGGTCATTCTGCATAGGGGGTATGAATGAGTGCCTCCCTGTTTGTTGATGTACCACATGACTGTGGTGTTGTCTGTCCTTATCATCAACTGGCCCTCCTTGAGGAATGGTTTGAACTTTTGGATTGCCAGTTTTACTGCCAGCATTTCTCTTAGATTGATGTGCAGGTGAAGTTGATCCTGTGTCCACAATCCTTGCACGCATTTGTCCAGCATGTGGGCCCCCCATCCTAGGTCTGAAGCGTCTGTTGTGATGGTCTGGCTTGCTTGACATCTGCGAAAGGGTAGGCCTGGGTTTGACTGGCATGCCTGAGCCCACCATAGGAACTCCTGTTTTAAGCATGGAATTAGTGGGATTTCTGTTTCTAGACTGTGTCTGTGTTGGGACCATAAATTCTTTAGGTACCACTGTAGTTTCCTCATATGTAGTCTGGCAAATGGGACCAAGATTATGCATGATGCCATGAAGCCCAAGGCCTGCAGAAATTTTCTTGCTGTTAACTTGTTCAGTTTTGTTAGTGCCAAGTAAAGAGGAAGTTCTTTTTGTTTTCTGTAGTCAGGAATGCCATTTGTTGTACTGTGTCCAATTCCCCAAGAATGTCCTTGTTTGGGATGGTATCAGCCTTGACTTTTGTAAATTGACTGTGTATCCCAGTCCTTGTAGCAAGTAAATGACCCTTTGTAAATCTGTTGTCAGCTTGCTTTTGTTGTCCCCTTGTAGCAGGCAGTCGTCCAGGTATGGGTAAATTTGAATTCCCTGTAGTCTGCAATGGCCGATTACTGATGCCAGGCATTTTGTGAATACTCTGGGCGCAGTAGATAAGCCAAAGGGCAATGCTGAGAATTGATAGTGCTCTGATCCTGCAAGAAATCTGAGGTATCTTCTGCAGATTGGTCGAATGGGGACGTGCAGGTATGCCTCCTTGAGATCTAGAGTTACCAGCCAAGACTCCTTGCCCAGCATGGGAAGAAGTTGCTGTAGGGTCAGCATTTTGAATTTTGGGACAATGATGTATGTATTTAAGGTGGACAGGTCGAGAATTGGTCTCCAACTTTTTTCCTTTCTTGGAACTAGGAATAGTCTGGAATAGCTAAGGGCCTGTGCTGTGGGAGGTGCAGAAAGGTCCTAAGTCTTTTTCTGGACTCTGAAAAATCCTGTTGCTGCCATTGGAACTGTTCTCGCATGGCATGCAAGGTTTCCCCAAAGGAGAATTCTTCTGGTGGGGAAGCAGCTGGAATGGATTCTTCAGCATCAGAATCTTCAAAATTGGAGAAGGGAGCCTCTGGCTGGTCAGTTATGTCTGATTCATTATCAGAATCATCAGAAGACACTGGCTCAGGGGGCTCTGCCCTAGGTCTCTTGTCTGGGGGCTGAGAGGCCCTGTCTGGGTGAGATTGAGATCCTGTAATTAAAGAAATTAAATCTTCTGCCAAAGCATTTGAGAACTAGAAGAGGGCCTGGATGTGGGGGTTTAACAGGCACTGATTTAGTAGTCTTGGCTGCTTTAGCCCTGGCAAAGGCCTTAATGGACATGGCTGCTGGAGGCCTAGCAGCACCACGTGCTGGGGTAGAGACATCCAAGGGGATGGTGTCTGATAAGTCAACCACCGTAGTGGGTAAAATTTCTGAGGTCGATTCAAGAGTTGTAGCAGGGGCCTCAGTTGTAAGAATAGGTTCAGCTGTACTTTGATCAGTTTTCGGTTTCGCCGAAACCGAGACACTCATGATTTGCTTTACCGTGGTTTCGCCGAAACCGCGGACCCATGATGTCGGTCTTTATCTTGAAGATTGGGTGAGTCGGGGGTCCGGCATAATGTACGCAAAATCAATACCGAAAAACTGTTCTGCAAACTCCGACCGGCGCCTAAGCGTTGGTTGAAAGAGGCACAGGCCGAACAGGCTGCTACGTCGTGGGCTGGGCCTAAACAAGGCAGACAGTAAGAGTGGAAATCTTTATGAGGTATTTGTTTCCCACAGGTTAAACAATTGTTAACTTTTTCTGACATCGGCTGAGGCAAGAAAGAGTCCCGAACGTGGTACCTAGCTTTAGAAGTCTTTGAAGTAGTATTCGTAGAAGTAATCTCTGGATCCGACCGACCGGCACTTCAGCTTCTGCTTGAGCGGCAAGAAAGACTGAGGAAAATGGCGCGGCTGATGCTTTATACCCGAATACCAACAGAGATGACGTCGGGTGGAGTGCGACATCAGCGAAGCGGACCGGACTTTGGAATCCGGCCGACTGCAGGGCTGCCTGACGACAGGACAACCCACTTGTTATGACTGCAGATGCATCCATGAAGGACATCCATGTGGGTTCTGTACAAGCAGCTTTATTATATACAAACACAACATGTTGTTTCATGCATATATATTCACACTCTGGCTGTACTCACTAAATGGCACTGAAGATAGCACATGCGTGCTATTTATACTGCAGGTTCAGGTGTTAGAAATGCTTCTTAAAGGTACAACATATCTGTTATTCTGCACCTCCTAAACACATTACCAGTGGCAATAGCCCATGATGTAGTTTCTGCAGAGACATAAACACACTTTATGACCTGAGAAACAGAAGAAACTAAACCACACAAAGCAGATTTTTCCTGACAGAAAGGCTCTACAGAGAAAATATTCCTCACACTTTCACAATTAGTCAATATAAATGTTACCAGATAAGCCTGGCATTTCTAAGACATACATTTTTCCCAAAACATAATTGTTTTACCATCCTTATCAGAAAAGAAAGGATTAGAGTTAACAAAATGTTTGGAATCAGATTTACTGACTAAAGCAACAGCTGCTTGCTCAGGTCTGGGATGAGTGTGTAAACATTTGAAAGACTGAGGAACTTTTTAAAATCAATCTGTGTTCTTAGGTGTAGCAGGCTGGCTATCAGAGAAACCAAAGACTATGATAAACACATCCTCCAATGTTGGCAGCACTGGGGGTGGGGGGATGGAAGAGGTTCTGGGAGTTCTGGTAATAAAATGTTATGCTTTTTTCTGAAGGACTGAGAAAACTCTGTGTTCTCCCACTGAAAACACTGACATATTCTTCTCAGACAAAAGAGAATCCTTGACAGACATATGCAGATAACATGCTCTCCTCAGAGTTTGAATAAGAATTCTTAGGAGAAAAACCCATATCTGTCCTATCGCATTCCTCTCCAGATTCAACTTCTTGAATCTCTTAGGGAAAAGAGGAATCCCTTTTTCTACTACCTGAAAGCACCTGTTAAGGAGGGTCAATAGCCTGTACAAGACCCTGAGATAGACTTAATAAACTACTCCTGTCCAGTGAAACTAGAGCAGGAGAAGATTCATGTTTAGTTTTTTAAAGGGATTAAGTTTTCTTTGGGCTATTAATGGCAGCAACAGCTTTCCCAGGGATAGGCACAATATTCTGGCCAAGTACAGGCACTTGCACTGTCCTTCTTCCAACACTGAAAAAGTGTCTCTCCCTCACCCACTGAGGGTACCACAACAGCTGAAGAGGATGTGGCTAACCCCCAGCCCATAATGGCTGCACAGGCAACACCAGTAGGATCCAAAGAAAAAGATGAGTGGCCTGAGAAGGCAGCTTTGGCCACAGCAGTCATCCACCTATGGCTGAGGCAAATTTCTAGCCTACTGTGTTGGCAAAGGCTGTTTAGTTAATTTTGTCTATTTGTGGATGGAAGAAGGACCAAGTGTGTGACCAGTAGTTTGTATCATGGTCAAGCCAAAAATGATGCTTCTTTCCTAGGTAAACTAAGCAGCACAAACTAGTAAAATTTGTAAAAGTGGTACAAAGTCTCCTTCCCAATAAAAACAAACTAAAAAGCACTCTAATACACTTTACCAGACCCATAAAGTAATTTAAACACATTTTTCCACAGATAAAAATAGCTACAGAATGTTTAAATCACCTTTTAAGCTGTCAAGCACAAATGTTCACTCCTCTTTAAAAGTATACCTAAGTCGCATGACAGTCAATAAAGACTGGCATCCCTAGCTTAAAAAAACTTTCTTCAACAGGAAAGTACATTTAAACATGAAAAATATGTGGACTTTTCTCCCCAGAGAGAACTTATCTGCCCAGCAAGGGAATAGCACAAGCCAGTCATTGATCCTTAAAAGCCCACACAGGCATGTTCTCTTGAGTGTCCAAAAAGTTCTGAAGGGCTTGGCATCCAAACCTGTATTTTTAGACAGTTCAGCTGACGATGACTAATAGTTTAGGTGTGTGGAAGGTTCCCTGAAGCTTTGGAAGCTGCGGCTGTTATATACTGTGTTTGATATATTCCATATAGCTTAGGCTTCTGCTGCAGTGATCAAAATGAAGAACATCTCAAAGATGTCTTGCCATTAACTACATCAGCCTCATAGAAAAACCTCATTTCTCTTCAAGCAACCACCAACAAAATGTGTAGCATCATCTTTCTCTGGCACCTAGAAGAGAACATCAATGTGTTCTGTTCTCAAAAGATTCAAAAATCTTCTTACTTTCACCTGATGAATACTGCTCTCACTAAGCATCTTGTACCAGGTGCTGATCTTTCCAGTAAAGTGCATGACCTGGGGTCCTCCTATCAGAATTACTGTAATTCTGTTTATCAGCTGCTTCCAGATTTGGAGCTTGATCATTTGTAACAGATGCTGAACTTTACAATCCATCTATGACTACAGTACCTACATGCCAGCAAGAGCTGCACTGGCTTCATATCAGATAGCGTATCATCTACAATCCTCTAGTCCTTGATCTCTGGCTCTGTGTGATCTGATCTGCTGCCTAGTATCAGTCATTACTTTCCATGTACAGACTCCCATGGGCTGCTAGTGATTACAGGGGCTACACCTGATGTCTTCTAGAGTTCAGGCATCTGGAATTTGTTAGCTGGATGACTGTGGGATTCCCAAACATTGTGTGGTTTTAAAATACACTTAAAGCACACATGTATGAGCTTGTCTGCATTTAAGCTGTTCTTTTAACCTTTAATATTAAATTAATGAATGCCTTCTTATTGTAATACATTGTAATAACTTTGAAATGCTTACTTTAATGTTTTTTACTAATTATTTATTTTCTGTTTTAAGTTGTACAGTGCTTAGGCTCAAACACTTGTGCAAACATGAAGCTGAAGAAGTTGAAGATGAAATTTATATGAACTGATACTATTCAACATTCCACTGCTCAGACTAAAACTCCTAGGAAAAATTATATCCATTCATGCTCCAATTATCCACTTAATCCAGTGACAATCAAGGTCATGTGCACACTGCAGCCTATCTTAGAGCTTTCTGGAAGCAAATCTGAGGAACTATTCCTTAATATGTCACCAGCCCAGCTCAGGATGCATCATTCACTCATTCTCATACTAATCTACAGGTAATTTGCAGGAACGCTATTTCACCTATGGCATGCATTTGATATGTGGGAGGAAACCCAAGCATTTGGGAAAAACCCATGTGGAAAAAAGAGCAATGTACAGACACTGCATAAAATACACTCCAGCTGGGAACCAAATTAGACAACAACCACTATGAAAGAGCAAGAATAACCATTGCACTACTGTGGCATCCTGCATATTGCTAGATTTTTCTGAACTTATTTTTAGGTCATAATGTTGCACCAGTTCTCAAAGTTTTTTATGCATTTTAACACTTTAATAAATCATCAAGGTTTGGAACAATTTATTCTAATTTACAGTTGTCAGCAAATGTATACAAACATAATATTGACTCAATGTCTAAGAGTAATACATTACATAATGGGCTTGTAACTGACTCTTGGGGTGATGACAAGAGACCTGCTCAGTTAATCTGGAAGTGTGGAGACAATGCCTGAAAGGTACCATAACTGGCTTTTTTTGAAAAGCAAAAAACAACATACAAGTTATACAGGAAACTTCCTCTATGATACACAAACTGATTGAGTGCTTTTGTTCTGAACTACATAGGGCTTTATCAAAATTAATTCAAACTTTATGAGGTTGTTTTAAAGTAACTTCACTAAAAGCACATGACACATACAACAACCAATCAACTCACAATTGAACAATTAAAGAATCTTATAAGTCTTAAATAATATCAAATAAAGATAACAAAAAAAAACATGTCACACATAAAAATACACCTCTTTAAATGTTACACCTGTTGAAATAAGCCAAATACAAATAGATCTAAATTTCAGTACTGGAAATAAAAAGATATTCCTATTAGCACAAGGAAATACTGTGGCATTTAATCGCAACTGCCAAACAACCTCTTTACATTCTAGTTTTTGTTTCCATGGCAGACTACCACTTTGGTATCAGTCACATCTCTTAGGACAAGAAAGGAAAGTGTTCTTGATAACTATGAACTGAAACATTGGTACTATCATATATGTATCCACACTATGAGCATGTGCCATATTTAACCATTTTTCCAAGATTATAATGATAGTTCAATTGACTATTCTTAAAACAATTTTAATATTCATGCATTTACAAAAAAAAATGATTGTTTGTGTAGTACTCAGGGTCAACATAAGATTTTTGGGAATGCATCTCTCCCAGCTAGCCTTCTAAATTGACTTGAGACTGGCAGGTGTGATTAAATGCCACATTATTTCCTGGTGTTAATGTGAATATTTTTTTTATTTCCAGTATTGAAATTTATATTATGTACATTTGATTTATTTCAACAAATGCAACATTTCAATGAATATTTTTACATGTAATATGTTTTCATTTGATCATCTTGCATGAGTGTTATTCAAGACTCACCATTTAAGATTCTTTACTAACTGTTCAGTTGCGATTTATTGTTGTACGTGTCACATGTTTTTAGTGAAGTTACTTTAAAAACACCTGGTAAACACTGAATCAGTTTTGATAAAGTTCTATATACTTTGGGATGAAAGCTGGTTTGTGTATTAAAGAGGAAGTTTCCTGTAGGACTGGTTTGTTGTTTTTTGCTTTTTATAAGTGTTTTTAGTTGTAAGCCAGCTTCAGTGGTTTGAAATTCGTTGTTGTTTTTGACTTTTTTATATCACATGAGAGCTGCATCATCTTGGTTGCTTTACATACAGCCTATAGATTTTCCTAGAATGCCCTGAAGGTTATAAATATTGTTCTTATTTATTTCATAGGCAAAGTATTTTCGGACAGAAATAACTCTCATGATTTAGATGGCATTTGGTACTTCCTCCCTCCAGCCTTAAGGATTCCTTTGCAACAGGATCAAAGTAAATCAAATCAAGTAAACCAACTTGGCTTATAGAAAGGCTTCTCTACATCACGTCAGTTTATATTTCCTCAAGTGTCAGGTGCCCAGCACATATGACATTGAGGAAAAGAACACCAAACTCTGCTTTCCAAGGTTGCTATTTCAGTAAGTCCTGCCTATGTAATACCTGTACTACCTGTACGTAAATTTGCCTTCAAAAACTGATAACCTAAAGTATGTTTCTGCCTCTACAGTAGGAAAAAATGAAAATTATACGTAATATGTAATAACATTTTATGTCCAACTGTTCCATGAATGCTATCTTGAATATTTTATTCTGTCTACAAATAAATCTTGTAGATCTGTGACATACTGTTAGATTTACATTACTCAGTTCTTCATTAATTACTGCATGGATTTCAGGTGCAATTTTATTCTTGTTGATAAAAAAAATTAAGTTATTGGGACATAAACTGCTACTACAAATAATACTGGTTCTGCTTTTTGTGTAGATATTTGTGTGCAAGTGTGTAGTATGGATGAACTATCGCAGCAGGTTTAGCCACTTGGAAGTGTAAACCTTGGCTCTAGATGATTGTCACTGTTGAAGTGACATCCTGACCCCATGTGCACTAATGGGAAAAAGGAGTTGTGAATGGATGGATTACCATCTAAAATATATATATAACCAATGATTATCTTTGGTGTCCTACATCTGTTCAAGTGCTTACTCATTGATGGGAAGCTGTACCACAATCCAACTTGCCTACTTTTCTTCTCTGAGCTCGATATTTCTTTCAGCAATTTGCCTGCAAGATCACAGTTCATGTAGAAAGTATGTTCACCCTTGCATGGGACTTCTCTTTGCCCATGACTGTCCAGCCACAGATTAGTATATTTACACAGAAAGACTGTGGAGAACATTCTTCCACACAGTTGTATATATAAAAGGTTCCTGGACGATATAGTCATATTTTGGACAGACACATATCAAAGATTTATTGAATTTTTAGATTATTTAAAAAGTTCCACCACCTTTTTAGATTTTACTTATAGTTATAATTCAGAAACCCTCACTTATTTGGACGTTTTCATTTCCAAAAAAGCTGATGGCTTTTCTTCTTGTATTTACCGTAAGGAAACATTCTCCAACTCTTACCTACATTTCAAGAGTAGCCACCCCTTTTCCCAGAAGAAGAATCTGGTTAAGGGGCAGTTAGTAAGAGTTAGTAGAATGACTTCCGATGACCGTGACTTTATCATCGAAAGTGGTAAAGTTTTAGAAATGTTTAACAGACGTGATTACCCTGATATGTTACTACAGGAGATGTTTGATTTAGTGGCCCAGGGAAGAAAAGATAGATTTGCCCCTATTTTAGGACAAATCATTCAAGCTGCAGGAGATACAAATACCCACATGAACGAGGTTAAGAAGTGGGACGATGCATTTATTTTAGATTATTCAGGGGATGCAGCTGCAATTAAGGAAGTTATTTTTAACGAATGGAATAGGTTTGTGGAAATTTCCGATTTAAATGTATTCAAAAATAAATCTTTGAAGTTTACTTATTGGAAAGATTTAAATTTTAAACAGTTATTTGAGTTTGGTACACAGAATAAGGCTAGTGCATCTTTAAAAAGAGCGGGTACTTTTAAATGTGGATCCTGCTCACAGTGCCCCTAGATAGCTAATAAAACCAGAATTTACATTACAGTAAGGGACAAGGAGATTACTAGTGACAGTTTCTCCAACTGTAATACTCATGGTGTGGTTTACATTGCTATATGTAAACTGTGCAGTTCTTACTACGTTGGAAAAACTGAGAGAAAGTTAAAAAAACGTATATATGAGCATTTGTATGAAATAAAGAAACAAAATAGCAAAAATGCCCTTTTTAGACATACTTTGATTTGTTCCCAGGCTACATTTCTTTTCTTTGTCTTAGAAACTATTCCAAAGGAAATAAGAGGTGGCATGTGGGAAGCCAAACTTGAATATAGAGAGTTGTATTGGCAGATTATTTTAGATTCCACTAAGTTACCTGGTTTGAATGATTACTTTGTATGAGTTACCTCTCTGTAATATTCCTTCTCCTCTTTCAGGTTTCATCTCGATCTATCAGAATCTAATTTTTTTCTCAGTATAATGCAGTAATACTACTGTAACTACCTAAATCTCTAAACTAACTCTCCTGAAGAGATATTGTACACTGTGTATATATACATTCTGAAAGATATTTTAAAATGTTTTTTTTTGTTTTTTTTTATGTATATATGTTTTTATTTTCTTAAGTTAAGTAGAGTGGTAGTAGTTAGTGGAGCTTTTCTCCTCAGGCCTCCATGGACATCCAGTGTATCCAGTTGGACTAATAAAAAATATGATTTCCATTTCCTCAGTTCTTAAATTAAGGGCTGCTAAATTGTGGTTTTAGGTTTTAGCCACAAGGTGGCTACGGAAATATGGAATTAGGGCTAGATTTTTTAAATAATTTTAAATAACTGCTAAAGTTATTTTATTTATATATATAAAGGGAAGACATAATTTTTAATTAATTCATATGTATTTTGAATAATTATGTTGTGTATTTGAAAAATTTCATTCAGTGTATTTATAAACTTTTTACGTAAATAGCAATGTTAAAGAAGTTTGAATAGACATTTTAGTACCAGAGATTTTTATTGGTTAGACTTCATTGGATCAATTAATTGAATCATGAAATTGAATGGCTATTTAAATGTTCTGTTTGTTGTTCAAAATCGCTTTCTGATGAAGACGTGCCTTTGTCGAAAATGCACAGATTGGTTTGGCGTTATTGGTGTTTTGTGATTTTTAATAAAAGATCCTTTCAAGAAGGAATTTTGGTTTCCGACCTCTATTTGGACACTCCTTGCAAGTCCTAATTTTGGTTCCACACAGCTGTACATGGGGCTTGCACCTGGCAAAAAAAAAAATATATACAGTCTAATTATTACTTATATAATTATTACTTCTACAGCTGCTGACCTCATCCAGGGATCCAGTGCATCACAAACACACTTAATAATTACTGACCTTATCCATTCCAAAGTGGAAACTAGCTTCAAAGTTTTGTCTTTCAAAGAAGGATTGGTCATAACCTGCCTTCTTTCAGCTATATGTTGTGATATTGAATTTTGGTACTGGCCCATATGAGTGAAATAGTTAATCTATTTTAACTACAATATGTAAAAGCCTATAAACTCTCTTAACAGATGTGTCCACACTGTCAGAATATGTTTTGGGGTGGTGCAGGAGGTTGAAGAGGTTTTCTGTGAGATTCAGAAAATACTTAGCCTTTAACATGTTATAATACAAAAATGAACCCCTACCAAGGATGCCCATCATTAAGACCATTGTTTTAGTGTGAGGAGAACCATATAATGTTAAGTATTCAGTGTGCAGTCAAGTGCAAAGGTCACTCAGCCTCTGCCATGTGAAACTGTTGCTAGGGAAGAAGAAGAAGAAGGTGATTGCTTCCTTTTGATGGAAGAAGAAGTGGCAAAAGCTAAGATGTTAATGTGGAAGTCCTCTAAATATGCTTTAGATAATCTCTAACTGGTGATCTGCTTCTTTCTGGCATTAATGGGATTGACATATGTGTCATTTGTAGGTGTATCTGTGTAGTTCACTGAGATTCAGCAAAATGCCACTCAATGGCAAGCTGTAATGGGTACAGTGTTGGTGAGCATACTGGCAAAGAAAGAACAGTGAAAGCAGGCAAACAGTTATTTACCATTTAGTAACAATTTTCAGCTTTGTGACTGTCGCAAGGGATTTGACTCCGTGATTTCTCCTTTTCAGAGGAAATAATAACTTGAAAAGTCACTGTTTCCTTCAGTACAAATGGCTCTACAGTGAGGTTTACACAGCCTGGGACAATTTTGCCCCCAGTCATTGGCCAGTGATATTTTTCATTCAGTTTTTCCAGCTAGCCATGCTATTTCCTATATGTAGTCTTCTTAAAGAGTATCAGTAGCAGAGCCAGCAGACAGGGGATCTTCTTTGTCACTGCCTTTTTGATCTCTTTTTTTATTCAAGACAAATGCTACTTTTGCACTAGTTAAGTCACCTCACCTAGCATACCTAGCTATTATTTCCAAAATACAATAATTCTTTCCAGTAGAAGAGCATCTGTGAATGAAACAGAACTTTCCATTCATGGTTTGCTCCAATATGAATTTGTCCTGGAGGTGGTGCTGCGGTAGCATTGTCGCCTCACAGCAAGACATTGTCCCATTCGATTCTCAGCTAGAGCGTCTTCTGTGTGGCGGCATGCGTGAATGGGCATGCCTTCGTTGAAGGTTGTGCTTCAGGGCTGGTAACTCGGCAGGTAAAAATCCACTACCAAACATTAGCGGACCGGAGTTCCGCTGTGGTGACCCCTAACTGGGATAAGCCGAAAGACACAAAACAATGGAATATCCCATCAACATACTACTGAAGAAAATATAGACATCTCTGAAGAAAAGACTAGCTGATTATGCAATATTACACAAACGTATGTCTGGGGAATGTACTAATGTTTAAAAAGATACACAGTATTGTGGCCTTGGTGCAAGGCAGGAAAAAGCACTATAATGCTGAACAAACGTTTTCGGTCTTGAGTTATTTAAACTGTTAAATCAGCATCATAACAACAAGCAAGCAAAAGTCATCAACTATGTCAATTCAGCTGCTCCCACTCCAGAAAATATTTGTGGAACCACATTCTTCGGTTGCACGCTTGCAGTTTTGTACCAGTGTTCACCAAGGCTTAAAATCCTTTGTTGGACATGCTGGCTATTAAAACTGTACGTAACTGCATACTAAAGAACTAGATGGACTATAAAAGAACATGTACTGTACACATACTCTTTAATATTTTAATACTGTAAGAAATGTTCTCTTCTAGATTTCTTTTTATCAAGCAGTCCATCTACCACGTCAAAAGGTTGTTCTCTGTCAGTTACGTTTGGATGCAAAAATCCATAATACAAAATGAGACATATTATCCCTAATCCTAGAGTAAGGACTACTGTTACGCTAACTGCAGGGAAGTATGCACTTTCACTACACAATGGTTTTGTATACCAGTATAAACAAAGAATTGTTGTGGTTCCCAACATTCGGAATAAATAGTAAACAGAAATATGTTTTTTAGTTTTCTGTCCTTTTATATTAAAAAATGTAAAAATGAGGATTATGCCAACCACCATCCTATAAAAGTACTCCAGCAATTTTGAAGTGCAAAATGTAGTATACTGTAGGCAAGCCCAGACTGTGCCTAGGATCCAGAGAATAGCCATAAGAATTGGTGTAGCCCAGAGTACAACATCTGCCAGCAGAGTCAGACTTAGAATCCAGGAGCTTATTGTGAATAGTTTGTACAGAAGATAACTACATGCTGGGAACCCCCACAGTATCCGTTTCTTATCAGGTAAAGATTTTCTTAATGACTGATGGTAGTCCATAGTTGACCAGGAAATGCTACAAAACGATGTTACAATTGCTGCATCTAAAATATAAGGAAAACAGAATCAGATAACACAGTCAGATGTCAGCCAATATAGTAATACATTTAGAATTAGAATTTAATTCTAATTTTCAACGCGTGATTTCAAGTACAATAAGTGATTGACATTTCCAGAATTAAATTACATTTTAATCAGCATCTACTCATTTAACATCTAGGACCTGTTTGACCAAAAATCCACACATTAAGTAAACAAAAAGTAAACCATTTCCCAGTAAATTAATCTATTTTCTGTACAGAAGAAAGGCTATACTGCCTCCACCATCCCCCACAAAACACACTCACACGCACACACATGTACTACAAAGTTTATTAAACTTCATGGTTCTCCTTTTAATATAAAGAGCAATGGATTTTCAGATGAAAACTGAACATGCACTGTATTATGAAATCATTCATCTTGGCAGTTTTGTTTCCTTTTTATTTTTCTGAGTTTAACAGTAATGCCAAGATAATATAATAAAAGCTTATAATATTGCCAGAAAATAATGTACACAAAAAGGAACACATCACACCCACAAACCAACAAAATCTTTGATGATATCTTCTTGGAAACAAATATCTACAGGAAGACAGTAACAAACTATTTCTTTATTTGACTGAGTCTGAGTAAGCATTTTCGTCTCATACACAAGTACTAACAGATCCGTGGTGGTGGTGCTGCAGTAGCATTGTCATCTCACAGTAAGACGCTGTCCGGTTCGACTCTCAGCTAGAGCATCTTCTGCGTGGAGACATGCGTGAATGGGCGTTCCTTCGTTGAAGGTTGTGCGTCAGGGCTGGCAACTCGGTACGTAAAAATCAACTGCCAATCATTAACGGACCGGAGTTAAGCTGTGGCAACCCCTAACCGGGAAAAGCCAAAAGACACAACAACAACAACACAAGTACTAACAGACTTCACCAGAATAAATAAAAAATTCAGCAAATAAAATCTGAACCATCTAATCATGTAATAATTAATCAATAAAAGCACAAGTTCATGTGATAAATACTTGTTTGCCCTACTAGTCTTAACAAAAAACTGTCATGCACATCATCACAATAACACTGTACTTATAAAAAATAATTTTAAAGATATTTAAATAAAAAATGATAAAAAATGCTCACTAGCAGTTCTACTTAATGGGCTTTTTAAGTAGCATTTGAAATGTGCACTGTTGAGCAAACCTGGTAGAGAACACGCATTAATTAAAATCTTGTCATTTATAAACCAAATATTCTAAATTGCTTTCTCCGTCTCCACCTTTAATACTAGGAGATGCAAAATCCACTACATGAAATGTGACCTTCTTAAAATTGCAAGAAAGACACAGCAAAACTTGTCTTCACTGTGTAATACCTCAAACCTCCTGTAGAGGGGACCACAGAATGCAAGCAAATGATCCCTTAAGGACATACCTTATGCTATTATGGCTTCTAAACGCCAGGGACTTTTTACATTAAATTTTTGTAAGTCTTTACTAAGTGCATTCAGTCCGATAAAGCCAAGCTCCACTAGCTACAGATATGTCACGTTTCACTCTTTTTCTGAGATTAAAATTAAAGCATAGGTGGATTGTTTGACCATTCATAGAAAACACAGCTCAAGATGTTCAAAAGCACAAAATGGAATGCCGCACCCACATTCTGTTTCTGTCTTATCTAAACAGCCATTGATATGCAGTGGCTTTTGTGCTCTTATTTTCAAATAAAACAATAATTTTATTTGAAAAAAAATTACAAACGTTCTGTATCTTGAGTCATGATTATGCCCTTCCAGGCTCACAGCTTTGAAGGGTAATGTTGCTCAGGGTGCAGAATGCTTCCAGTCTTGGTTTCTGAAATATATTGCAGTGATATGCACAACAAAAAAATATGAAATAAAAAGCAATATCACAGAATGAGTACTTTACCAATGAATATTTAATAAATAATTGCATTATTTATAAAACACCACCTTTGTTGGTATGCTAGTTTTGTGACTTTGCTTTTTATTTCTTTTCTTTTCTTTTTTGTTCTCCATACCACTGTTGGCGTACTTCTGACTACATATGGCCACAGAATCACATCATCACACTACCAGATGTGATGACTTAACAGACCAAGGGCATGGAAGTAAATACAGCATATATAAGTATATATACTTATACATGCTGTATATATACTTATACAGCATGTATAAGTATATATACAAATTGTCATTTTATTTGTATTTTATTTAGTAAACATGCTTTTGTTTAAAACCAAATTTGGAAAACAGCAGACAGATGTTGACTAGCAGTCCTACTATCTTCTGGATTAAGCAGGTAAATCAGAGTTTTGAGCTTGATCATTAAAAGCAAGCTTAATGTCCATAACATTAGAGTAACTGCAAAAAAAAAAATAAATAAAAAAAAAAACAAACTACACGTGCAAGCCACTTGGTAACAAAAAAAGACCGAGCAACGCTGCAGTCTTCACTGTGTAATACCTTAAACTTCTTGTAGTGGAGGCCCATGGGATATATGCAAATAACCCCTTAAGGCCATATCAGTGCTTCAGTTACATGGCTTCTTGAAAGTTCACCTTTTCACTTTTTTGTTTTTACAGTGTGATTCATACGTTCACAGGTTCATAGAAAGTTATTAGGCTAACGGCCCTAGAGCCCTTACAAGCCTAGCCATAGTAATCTCAAGTCGTCCCAATTGTTGGTGGTTAGGCGAGTGAAATACCTCTCACATAGAGCAAAACCACAAGGCCAAGCAGATTTCTTACAACAGTAAACAAAATGAAGTAGGAAAAACAGAAAGCAACTCTATCAGCAAGTCACAGGCAAAAACAAATATAGGATTACTTTCCTCAACCAACATGCTTTAGTTTATGCAGGCTTGAAACCTTTTTAGAAATGACAAAGACTCAGAAATTCACTGTGTATTTAAGTATTGCTCAAGGGACAATTTAACCAATGAAAAAGCATGTGAAATGTGCAGCCTAGATATTAAGTGTCAACCTCTCATACAACAAAAAGTCAAACTTCACTAATTGTAAATATGCCACATTTCACCCTTTTTCTGAGCTTAGCAGTATAACATAAGGGGATTACTTGGCCATCCTTTAGAAACACACAGCTTAAAAACAAGTGTTTTGTACATAACATTAAGGTGACTGCAAAATATACAAAATAACATCCAAACCAAAGTGTAAAAATGTCACACACATAAACCATTTAGCAAAAACAAGAAAGACCCAACAAAGCCAAACTATTCACTTTGTAATACCTTAAACCTCCTGTAGCAGAGTCCCATGGGATATATACAAATGACCTCTTAAGGACTTAACCAGTCTTTTAGCTATATGGTTTCTGAATGTCCATGACTTTTTTACTTTTGGTCCAATAAAGCCAAACCCTACTAGCTCTAGACATGCCATGTTTCACCTTTTTTTCTGAGTTTGTAAGTGAAGCACAAGTGGATTGTTGAGCCATACTTCAGAAATACAGAGCTAACAAAAAAGCCTGGTGACCAATATATCAGGATGACTGCAAAATATCCAAAATAACAATCCAAAGGTTAAAAAGGTTACACAAGCAAATCACTTAGTAACCACTTAATAAGTACTACATAAAATGCATGGCAAAGCTGAAGTCTTCACTATGTAACACCTTAAATCTCCAGCAAAATGTAACACAAAATTTATGATGCAGAGGTACTGAAACAAACACCCTGTTTTGCAATCATCCTAATGGTATATATACCAGGTTTCCATTTATGCTCCATTATTTCCAAAGTATAGCTAAATAATATGCTTAAGCTGTACTAAAGATATCATAAAAAAGGGTAAAACAGCTAGTGGGTGGAAATATGGCACATTTACAGGTAAAAAGGTGAAAGAAAAAGTCATGAACATTAAAAAGCCATATACCTGAAATCCAAAAGTCAGACACCATGATTTTGCAGTAACCCCTGAAGAAATTTCTTGCACCAGCTTTGAAAAGCATTTGTTTTGTCTGCCAGTTTTTCTTTTTTACGGCACATTTTAAACCTTTGCACCCATAAACATACTATACATTAAACATGTTAATGTAACATTAAGAATGTTCACATCACTGCTTCAGTCATTTAACAAATAAAAAAAACATACAATTCTCTTTCCTCTAGTACAAATTAATTAAATGAATATGATGCCCCCCTCACTCGGTACACTTTTATGTTAATTCTTTTCATTTCACACATTTCATATTGACCTACCTCTATTTTTTTTACTTTTTTTGCTTCCTATTCATCTATGTAAACAACACTAGCCTATGCCTCTTCATATTATTCACTTTATCATATAACTATGCCATACTAAATGCCTATAAATCTTCAGTCTCTTAGCACCTGCTTTCTAAAGGAGTCTTCCCATTCTGTTATACAGTTTCTTTCACAGAAGTCTGTCACATATAATTGTAGCAGTCTTTCCCTTTTTCAAAACCCCAACACCTACATCTCCCTATCTTTCATGTTTTGCTCACTTTTTTGGCATTTCTTCCCCCCACCCTTCCTTCACTGTTACTGATCTGGCCCTTGCGCCTCATCTGCATGGGCTCTACCAGTTCCTCCATGCCCCTCTCAGACTTATTCCGGTAATCTGCTTTGGCCAGTAATGGATCATAAGCAACGGAGCTCAGCATGTCTGTGCTTCCATCGGGGGGGGGACTTATTTGCCTGCATTGTAGCCCCTCCCCTTGTGGCAACATGATACATCCCTGAAGGGGATAAGCAGCATATCACCCTGCCTCCATGGCAGCTTAGCCCCCCTGAACACTCTACTTCTGCTGATGTCCCCAGTCTCCATAAGGGATGAAGACACCCATCTTTTCCTGCTGCTCCATCAGTCGCCCAAGACGCTAAATGAACCTGGGTTGCATGGGTCACAGTCAGGGCTTTATTCCTCTATGTCACCTGACTAGCTATGTTTTGCCCACTTGAAGAGGAGTTTTGTATTACTTTTGAACCGTACTCATATTCTGATCCTGCTTTTTTTTGCCAGTTAATCACTGTGGTTGTATGACTAAATCACACACATGGTACACTTCCGTCTTTTTTAATTTCTCCAAGGCTTTTGGGTTTATAATACCATGATGGGAATGGACCTCATTCCTAAGTCAAAGTACAATTAACGTTCATGGAATTAGTATTGTTTCTGTGATGACCCACCACTGAACCAGTAGTCAAGGAGCCTCAATCCTCACAACTGACAACAGTGGGGGTTGTACACTGGCAGGATGACAAGTACACACACAGTATTTCCAGATGCAGCTCTTTGCATCAAGTGCAGATTCCCTTAAGAACACACAGAGACCACAGTCAGTCCTGAGCTGGTTTCACACTCTTACTTCAGATCCCCAATAAAACCCCCCACTGGCACAGCCATAGAGTTGACACCTCAGCTGAGTGACCAAGCCAAGATCTCCAGCACATTCTCTGTCCAACCAGTGTTTCGTGTCCCTGCCCAAGTAGCTGACACACACACACACACACACACACACACACACACACACACACACACACACACGGAAAAAGCTGGCATTGGTTTTCTAGTTATGCCCCCTTCTGCCCAGACTATAAGGTAGTTTCTACTGCCACCAGTCACTCCTTATCAGCTATTTTAAAGCCCTTAATAAAAGGTGTCCAATCTTACTGTGTAATATCAATATTAATACAAATGGTATTTTGACCAAGAGCAAGGCTATCAGTTGTGGCCCACACAGTGTCACCAAATAAATATGCAAGTACTCTCAAAACTGAAATATCTCTACACAAATCAGCCACAATTAAATGTTTAAATATATTTAATAATAAATAATAAAAGAACAAGACAATACTAAATATATATTTGCAGTGACATCAGAGTTCAAAACCACAGGAACTATTTAAACAACATTGCAGGACAGTCTCAAATAAACAGAGAAAAATATCAAAACTAAGCTTACTATATTCCTGACTGTTTCTGAAAGTTCCCAAGAACATTACTATCAGAGCAAGGCAGTTGTGGTGAATGGATCTTCCAGTTGTTGTCAGGTCCAAGACAAAATGCAGAATGCTCTGTCTCACTAAGAGACTTCTCAAATTAATATCTAAAATATTACTGCTGGGATAGTATGCAGAATTATATCATTTCTTGTCATGAGACTTCTAGTCCCCAGGCCCACAACAACCATTGATGGCAGCTGGTAGCATTTAGCATCTACTTGTAAAAAATACATGGACCTCAGATCTTTGACAAATGCTGGAAGTCATAAAACAATTGCATTCCTTCACATTTCACAACTAGTAATTAGTTCATCCTAAAGACACTACAGAAAACTTCCCAGCACAGATTCTGTGTCTCTAGCTGCATTGAAAATTAAAAGATACTATATTTTATTGTGTAGCCTATAAAGTAATTTAATTCAATGATCAATGCTACTTTTTTGTCTTTTTTCATGGACCACTATATCTGGTTTTCTCGCCTCTATCTTTTGTACTGTTGGTAATGGCTGATCCCACGTGATGTAGACTTCACCATTTTCTATGATGCTTTGTGGCTCATGTTTCCAGTGTTTTTCAGCCACTTTAGTACCATAATGTTTGCACAATCCCCAGTGCAACAGTTGTGCCACATTACTATGCCTTTCTGTATACAATCCTTCTGCCATTAGTATGTCACAACCAGCAACTAGTTGTGCGACTGTTTCCAATTCTGTTTTACAAAACCTACATCTGTTTCTCCCACATGCTCAATGGACTTTGTAAACCAACATGTATGTAGCCCAATGTGTTGGGCCACCAATATTAACCTTTCATCTTTTGGGTTGAATTTGCCTCTCCTTAACCATTCCTGCATTCGATCCTGATCAACATGAGGTTCTTCCAGGAGATTTCTATACTTGCAACTATATTTATAGATTTTCCACATTTCTTGCCTTCTCATCTGATCCTTCACCTTATATTCTTTCTTTTGTTTTTTGGCACATTCAGTTGCTGCCTGATTTTTATCTACTTCTGGTCTGATTTCCATTCCTGCTTGACACCAATATACTTCTGCTAGACTAAGCAGGGAAGTCATCTTAGATTTATTCTCCTCATGTTTCAAAACTTTCACTTTGTTTGGGTCTTGTGAAGTCAGCAGATATGTGTGCAGTCCCACAAATACAGATGTATACATGTAATCAATTTCAAGGAGGCCCATACCTCCTTCGGAACAGGGAATATATAATCTTCATATGCAATGATTTTTATAAATCATTTGATGAGCATGAAGCATGCTTCTTGTTTTCCTATCTAATCTATCCAACACCTTTTGGGGTCAGTCAATCACTCCACAACTGTAAGTTAGGGCAGGAAGAGCAAATTGGTGTATAGCTTGAAGTTTATTAGATGTCAACGCTATTTTCAGAATTAGTTCATGTCTTTTAAAATATTCCTTAAAGTTTTACTCGCATTTGTTCATGTTTTATTGTTGATCCTTCATCAACCTGGACCTGACCTCATCTCTTCTCTGTCTACTCCCCCCTCTCACCTTCTAACCTCTACCCCCAGTATAATCTCTCAAACTCTTAAATCCACATCCAGCAACAACTTATCTATTCTATCTATGAACAGTCAAAGCATCATGAATAAAATCTCCCCTCTTCATGCATGGATTTCCATATACACCCCAGATATTCTTAATCTCTCTGAAACCTGGCTTAAGCTTCACATATCTGACTCTGAATTTCTTCCTCCAGGCTATAATGTCTTCCAGCAAGACAGACAAATGAAAAAAGGTGGCAATGTTGCTATTCTCTATTCTAACCAGCTCTCCTTTCATACTCTAATGAACTATCCTCCAGATTTCCACCTTGCCGAAGTTCTCATTGTCAATTGTAAATCGAACAATCACAAGAAATTAGCTACTGGTTCCATTTATATCCCACCTGGAAACAACATCTCTATTCTGGAACTCGTTCTCTCATGGATCTCCCAGACAATCTCCTATGAAACTGTAATCCTAGGTGACATTAACATTGACTGGAATGCCCTACACACTGACTCCCCAAATAACTACATTAACCTCTATGGCTTCTCCCAGCTAATCTCTACTCCCAGTCATCTAAATAAACACTCCAACATTAGCTCTACTCATGACTGGGTCCTCACCTCCAATCCTTTCCTCTATTATAACCCCTCCACCCTACTCAATACCCTAAGAGACCACCACCTTCGACACTGTTTCCCACAAATTACTTCTATCCAAACTAACTACCTTAAATCTCTCCCACTCTGCACTTTCTTGGATGACCAGCTATCTTTCCAATAGATTCCAAGCTGTTAAATGGCACTCCAACTTTTCTCCCTTCTTACCTGTACAAACAGGGGTACCTCAGGGATCCATCCTTGGACCACTGTTATTTAACATCTTTATCAATGACCTCCACTCATCCTCTCCATTCTCTTCATTGATTCAATATGCTGATGATTCCACTATCATCTCCTGCTCTGACAATATCTCCCACCTTCACACTCTCACCCAAGAGTCTCTACTCTGTTGAAAAATGGCTTACTTCCAATCAATTGCTACTTAACCCTAAGAAAACCAAACTTCTCTTATTTCTCCCTAAATCTCTCCAACATTATAAAGCTACCTTTACTGTCTCCTCCCTTAACAACACAGTCGTCTCTCCTGAACCTCACACAAAACTTATTGGAGTTATCACTGATGACCAGCTAAAGTTCAATCTCTATACTCAGCAGTCCAATAAAAAGACTCATTAAAAGCTTGGCCTGTTATACAGGCACAAGAAATTCCTCACAGTTTCTTTGAGACAATCTCTTGCAAAAGCTTTCCTAGTTCCCACCCTACTCTATGCAGCCCCTATTCTTACATACTTCCAATCCAACCTTCTGTCTTAAATGGAACTCACCTATAATAAAATTGCAAGATTTGCCTCTAACCACCCCTACCACTTCCATCACTGTCTAGTCTTGACTAACTGGCAGTGTCTGGAATTTCAACATCAAATCCTCCTACCCCAACTTCTCATGGCTCATTCTGTACTTCACAACCCCTCCTCCTGCCCTTCTCTTTCTCCTCTCTCTTCCCTCATCCATCCCTACACTCCCAACGGTGCCCTCCATAGCTCTCAAAAGCATCATTTCCAAGTTTATATCCCCAACAAAAATATTGGCAAACTCCTCTACAGCTACTCAGTAGCAAATGCTAGGAACAATCTACCACTTTCTGTTAGATCTATCCCTAACACTAACTCTTTTAAAAGAACTCTAAAAGACTGTCTTTGCAAATCATGGACATGCCCATGCAGTCACTCAACTTAGTCCTAACTTCTCCTCCTATACTCCCCTGAATACTCTCACAGCTATCCCCCCTTTTCTGCTTCTTTCCTCTTTACTACTTTTCACTCTCAGCCTCCATCAAAATAGTTAAGGATGATGACTGTGTGTTTGCATTATCTCCTTTTGTATATATAGTGTGTGTGTGTGTGTATGTGTGTGTGTGTGTGTGTATATATATATATATATATATATATATATATATATATATATATATATATATATATATATATATATATATATATATATATATATATATATATATATATATATATATATATATATATTTTTTTTTTTTTTTTTTCTCTATTTAGGATCCTTATGATCAGTTCATAGTGTTTTTTTACTTTTGTTTTCTGTTATGTTGTTTAACCCACTGAACATTTCCATTCTCCAAACTATCTTATTATGACTGTTACCTTATTTTGTGATTGGTTATGACTCGACCACCTGTAATTATCTGCATTTTTAATATTTTTGTTACTTGTATTTTTTGGAGCTTTTCTCCTCAGGTCTCCACTGAAAAAGGGCTGCTGCCCAGTCGGACTAACCCAGTTAACAAATGTCAAATAAATAAATAAATTCCCAAACTTGCATCTGATGAAGCAGTTGTAATACTGCAAAAACACTTATGCCTTTGCTTGTGCCTGTTTCCTGAATAAACTGTTGCTGGTTTTATGATACGCTGGTGTTGCTTCATCTTACTTCTGCTTGTTGGATTTATTTTTTGGTTCGAGCAGCATTTATTCAGCACACATTGGTATTATTGGACTTCTGTATTTTTAGTTTATTATTTGCAACAGTGCATGATAAATCCTGTTCCATTATAATGCTGTGCATTGATTTTATCACATCTAACTTTCTGAGTATTTTTGTTGATCTGTTCCCTCTTCTATACTCTTCTAAAAGTGACACTTCTTGTCTTAATTGCGTTATAGTTTTCTCTATTCGATACATTTTTCTTTCCTCTAATTTCTCTCGTAATCTATTTGTATATCTTTTGACTGGAAATTCTGGGTTTTCTGCATAATAGTAACAATACATAATTTCCTTCTTATTTTTTATTTATTTATCTGCAGTTTGTTTGCCAGGATGGTCCATTAGGCAACTAGGAGCCCATTTTCAATTGAATCCTGGGGAGAAAAGCTCCAGTAAAATGAACAAATACAAGTTAATTAGAAAGCAAGTTATAACAATAGATAGTACAGTAATACTGGTAATAAATGGCATTAGTGAAATGCAAATGCAGGCATTCCTTAAAAAAGAAAATAAAAGTGTTCTACAATCATATTTATATACAAATCTGATGATTCCAACAGATGCTTCTGAACTGGCTGAATCTCAGACTTTTGCATATTGATTACTATGCCCAAGGAAGGAGCTAGTTGTAACAGATAGTCCCTGGCTCAGATGAGTAGATGCCTAGTTGGAGCGGTTAGGAGCCAGTCATCTAGGTAAGGAAATAGGTGGAATCCTTGCCATCTGAGATGAGCTGCAACTACCACCATGCATTTGGTGAGACCAAAGGGAAGTTCTCCGAAATGAAAATGACTGGCTCCCAGCCTGAGGCATAGATAACTTCTGGAGTGTCTGTCCATCTTGATGTGGTAGTATGCATCCTTCAGGTCTACTGAGCACATCCAGTCATCCATTTTCAAGAGATAATGGACTGGACCATGGCCATCCTGAACTTTGTCTTTTTTTACAGACTTGTTCAGGAATGTCAGATCCAAGATGGGCCTGAAGTCAGGAACCCTGTCTTTTTTGGTACTTCAAAGATTCTTGTGTAAATGCCTGATGCAAGTTTATCTGGAGGGACGTTTTGAATTACTTTTTTGGCGCAGCTTTGAGATTTTCAACTCTGCTGCTTATCTCTAACTGGGTAGAACATCCAGGAGAGTGCTTTTTGGTTTGGAGAGTTTTGAAAAGGGAATGGAGTATCTTAGGAATACAATCCTATGCACCCACCAATCATTTGTGATGGCCAGCCAGGCTTCTGGGTGCAAGGGTAAGCACCCCCAAGTGCCTCCAGAAAAGGACAGCCAGGCAATCATTCAGGAGTGCTGAAAGGGCGTGTCCAAGAAGGAATCCTGAGACCCTTGATTTTGCGAACCCCCTCTGCAGTGTGGGCGGTGTCTGCCATTGTAACTGTTTCCCCCTCTACCTCTGTGAAATATTCTCCCCTTGAATCCTGCAAAGTAGCCTAAAATTTCTTGAACCACAACCCCCCCCCCCCCATGAATTCCTGGAAAAGGATCTTTGGAGGGTAGAAAAACATATTCCAATGGCAGACAGGGTCTTTTCATCTTTCTCACTACAGGAGTGTGTGTGTGTGTGTGTCTAACAGTGGGCCCAAACAAAGACAATTGATCAAAAGGGGCATTGATGAAAGACGCCTTGAAAGGTTTCACAAAGTCAGACAGCCGCATCAGGGCAGAGTGCCTAATGACAATGCAGGAACCGGGGGCCCTTGAAGTAACTTCTGCTGCATGGGAGATTAACCTCATGGATGCATTGGAAATTGACATTAGAGTGGCCAGTCTGGATGAGAAGGATTTCCTCTCCTCATCAGACATGGACTCTGGGACTGAGCTAGAGAGTTCTTTGATTAAATCCTTCTGTAGCCTAGTAAAATGGGAAAACAGTTTAAGGCTAGTAAGGTGAAGGTTGATGAGGTGTAAACTCTCTTGCCAAATCTGTCCATGGCCCTAGACTCCCTGTTAAGGGGATACAGGGAAGCTTTCTTGAGCCAGCTCCTTCTTTGTGGCTGCTACCATAACCATGTCATCTATTCCTTTAGTCTAATGGGGTCGGTCAAAGGAAGCACTAAGGATTTTGTCCACATGCTTGGGGAAAGGTTCTACAATGTCTGGGTCCTTCCATGCCCTGCTTGATACCAGGTCGACAAATGCATAAGCAGGGGGGGGGACAACAAAGATGTAGAAGGGCCAGACCTGAAAGCCTCCAATAACACTGTTTCCTCAGGGGTATGGTTTTGGGAAGAACATCCACCTCTCTGGCACAGGATTTCCAAGATGTCCTGAAGGAAACATCCTCAGGTGGATATCTGGGGAACCCTTCCCCTTCCTCAAAATCGGTTTCTTCAGTTACAGATTCCTCTGGAGAATCCAAATGTCTCCTTTTGCACCTTCTTTTCCAGGGAATCTCCTTAGTGGAATACTGGGGAGATGGCAAAGATCTGGGGTTCTAAAGCTGGAAGAACTTGCAGGCTTTGCTGGGTTGGCTGTCCCAAAGGGGCAGTGGTGAGGTATCAGAACGAATCTCAATGGGAGTGAGAAGTGGATCCGAAAGAGTGGGAACAGAGGATCTCCTGGGCATGGACAGAATCTTCTCCACCACCTCATGAGCAGAAGGGGCCAGATATGCTGAAGATCTTCCTCTCCTGGAGCAGAGACTACCAGGGCAAAGGATCCCCGAGACCCCCCTCCCCAAGTCCTCCACTCTGAGAAGGAAGTCTGGGCTGAGCTGGTGAATGCCAATGCTCGGAGGGGAAACAACTGCTCCAAAAACTTTGGAGTCGGGCTGTCAAGGTCAACTCACTGGCACAGATGTTGAGGCTTCAGTTCTGAGAGTCACTCTGCCCTGACACAGTGAGGGCCAAGTGAGTCAGGGAAGCTGTCAGAGTTCAAAACAGAAGCACTATCGGCTCAGTCACCTCGACTCTCAGGGCATTTGGATCAGAGGGCTCCAAAGCAGGTCATATTGAAGAAGGAGCTAAAGGTCTAAAAGGTGACTGCCTGTCCATGGTCCAATAGGGGACAGGGTTGGTAAGACCCCCCCCCCAATCTTGGTCTGCGTCTGAAGGAACTGCCTCAGTCTGTCCACCTCTGATTCAGAAAGGCTCTGGGAGGACCTGACATATGATGCTGTGGAAGGTGGCTTGGACAAAATCCTAGGGGATCTCTCTTTACAGAAAGACCCTGTAGCAAGAGGAGATGGCTTTGAAAGCAGTGAAGGTCTGAGATGAGGAGATGACAAAGTGGACTTGCTCAAATCCAAGGGTCTGGGATCAGACACCCTAGAAGCCTTGTATGAAAGCTTGTCCAAAGAAGAGGAATCAAACATTCCTGGGGAACGTTTTCTGCATTCCCGATCTTCTTTATATTTCTTGGATTGGGGTTGAGCCCCTGAAGAAGAACCTGCAAACAGAGCCGAAGGAGGTAAAAGGCCCTTCAAAATAAGTTTATTTCTCCTGTCAGACAGTGCTCTCTGGTGAAACCACTCACAAATGGAGTAGTAGGCTTCAAGGTGAGCTGGGCCGAGACAATATTTGCACTCCCTATAGACATCAGATAAGGGAATCTAGTCCCCACAGGAAGTGCATTTTTTATAAACCCTAAAGGCTTCTCAGACATTCTACAATAATAGGTAGAAAAGAAGGATGGAAGGAAGGAAGAAAGGTAAAAAACAATTCCCGCTAAAGAGAATGCCAGCAGAAGCTAAATGAACAAAAAAAGAAGTTATGTACTCACCATAATGTTTGATCTGAGTTGTTGCTCTTCATTTGTCTTCAACCTGTGGGTACTTCAGATCTGGGACGGATCTAACTCGGCCATATTTCCAGCATCTGACCTGAGCTGCAAGTTCCTCCCCTACCCATAATGCCCGTCTCCCTCTTCCCTTCAGATTGAGTTTGCTGCTATTCATAGTATTCCAACTTGACCCAAGACCTTATTCCCTAACAATAGGTCTCCAGAAGCATGAAGTGGATAACAAAGGTATGCTAACGTGGTGACAATATCTCTTCTGACCAGACCACCACACAAACTACGTAAGGCGGGGGGAGGGGGATGGTTGAAGACAAATGAACAGCAACAACTCAGATGAAATGTTACGGTGAGTACATAACTTCTTTATCTGAAGTTGTTTTCATTTGTTCTTCAACCTGTGGGACAGAGTCCCCAGCTACCAAGCACCTGGGAGGCCCTCATGGAAGGATATTCTAGAGCACGACAGAGCCAAAGGATGCCCTGTTCCTGGACAGAATGTCCAACTTGTAGTGTGAAATGAAAGTATGCAAAGATGCCCAATTAGCCATACAGCAAATGTCATCCAATGAAACTCTGGACCAGAAGGCAGCTGAAGTAGCCATAGATCTAGTCAAATGCACCTTAACATTTTCTGGTGGGGTAAACCTCTAACTGAATATGCCACTGAGAAATCCAATGAGCAATGGTGATCTTCGATACAGGTTTCCCTTTAAAAGGCTTAGAACAGGAAACAAAGAGTTGGTTAGAATTACAGAACAACCAACAAATGCAATTTGTAATCTCCCTTACTCTGAAAATTCGGAAAGAAAACAAGGAGGTTACCTGATTAATGTTTGATTTCAAAGCCACTTTGGGAAGGAAAAAGGGATTAGTGCACAAAGACACCCTGTTCTTATGAAAGATCATATACTGAGGTTCGACCGATAACACCTGCAGTTCCAAAACCCTTCTAAGTGATGTAATGGCAATTAGGAAAGCCATTTTCTATGACGAGAACTGTAGATCCACTGAGGCTGCAGGTTTGAAAAGGGAAGAGACAAGAGCTTGCAGAGCCAATGTAAGATCCCAAGGAGGCATTGGGTCCTTTATTGGTGGCAGAAGCAAAATGGTACCCTTCAAAAAGGCATTGCAAAGCTTAAAAGAAGCTAGAGAAGCCATGTAGTTGCCTACATGAAAGTTAGATATAGCTGCCAGTTGGACCTTGACCATAGAAGAACTGGTGTCGATGAAAAATGCTTGCCAAAAATTCTAGAACCGCCAGAATTGGAGCAGTAAAAGGATCTAGATCACGCTGAGATGCCTAAATAGAGAAATGCTTCCACTTACTGGAATAAACCTTCCTGGAAGAAGATTTATGAGCTGAAACTAACATCTTTTTGACCGTTGAAGATAACCCAGGAGTCCTGACTATCACGAGAACTGGAGCAGTCAGGTGGTGTGCTTCAGATTGACCAGATCTGGGTGAGGAATCCCTGAGGGATGAGTTTCAGAGCTGGATCTAATGTCCTGGGAGGACACATTATGTGAGACCACAGAGAAGGGAACCAGACTTGGCAAGCCCAGAAGGGGGCAATGAGGATGACGGAGCTCCCCAGCCTGTGAGCTTTCTGAAGGAATTTCAGGATCAGAGGGAGAGGAGTATAAGTATACAGAAGACCAGAGAGCCAAGCTTAAACCAAAGCATCTCTGGGGCATCCCTCTGTAGGAGGTGCAAAGCAAAAAACTCACTGCACTTCCCATTGGAAGGATTATTAGAGGTTACTAGACTATTGGCCCTGAGGCCCTTATAAACCTAGCCAAGAGTTTAGCCTATGTTTAGACAAATCAGTACCTAATGCCCCTTGTCCAGCAGGGACATGGGTGGAATCCCAGGGTATATTTTCTGTTTCCCATCCAGTTATCCAGTTTGCACTTAAAAAGGGGTAAAGAGGTACTCTGCTTGATGTGGCGATGGAGTCTATTCCCCAGATGGAGGAGTCTCTGGGAATGAAGGGGAATGAAGTCTTGTTCATGTCACAGACCAGGCTGCGGACGTGCGTGTGGGTTATTCGAGTGGAGCTTGACTTGCAGATATGCAGCAGCCCCATCAAGGTGGCATCCGTGATTACCTTGTATGCCAGACAGAGGTCACCTCTGAGGAGTCTGTATGAAACAGAGTTAAAGGGATAGGGCTTTTAGCCTATTGGTTTATGGTAGATGTTTGAGGCCCTGGATTCTCCTGGTGAGGAACCTCTGTGGTCTCTCCAGCTGCTGCTATGCTTTGTGAGGTACATGCTGAAAGGGGCATTGTACTCAATAATGGACCTTATAGGTTCATAGGTTCATACTAGGCTATCTGCCCTAGGGCATTTATAAGCCTAGCCAGAGTGTGTTTGGCTTTTGCCACCCATTTTAAATTAATTTTGCTATGCCCTTTTTCGAGGTTAGTATACTGTGCCTCTATCTAACAGTGACACAGAAGTGATACCCGGGGTAAACCTATGATCTCCCATCCACTCATCAAGATTCCTCTTGAAGAGAGTCAATGAGGGACTCTGCCTAACCTGGACTGGGATTTTATTCCAGAGTGAAGGGAGCCTCTGGGTTATGAACCTGTCCCTCCAGCATGTCCTATTTATTTCAGTGCTGAGGTTCAAGTCTCTCGAACACGTAGCTCGATGGGATTTGGATTTTCTGAGGTGCAGCATGTCCATTAATTCCGGGTTGGACATGGCTTTATACGTCAGGCACAGATCGCCTCTGAGCAGGTGGTATGCCACTGAGTAGAGCTGGAGTTTCTTTAACCGGGCAGCATATGGCATCTGTTTGAGCCCTTTGATCCTCTTGATGAGGTACTTTTGGGGTCTTTCCAGTTGCTGCAGGTGTCTGGTAAGGTACATCCCAAAAGGGGCATTGTACTCAATTATGGGCCTGATGAGGGATGAGTAAAGAGGCACGATGACCTCCCCTGAACTAGATGTGAATCCCTTCATGATTAGGTGGGCTATATAAAATGTTTTTCTAACCACTTTGGCCATGTGGTTGTCAAATGAGAGATTGCTATCAACTTGGGTCCCCAGGTCCCTAATTACTTCTTCTGTACTTAATGGATTACCACCTATGTGGTAATTTGTGGGCACTTTGTTTTTGCCAAAGGGGATGACTATACACTTTTTGGCATTTAGCTTGAGGCCATGGCTCTGGCACCAGTTGTCTGTTTCTATGAGGCCCTTTTGGAGGATGCTTGTGTCGGATGGAGAGTCGATTATGGCGCCCAGTTTGCAGTCATCTGCGAACTTGGTCAGCCAAAGACCTTCCGTGTTTCCCTGTACCTCCAAGAAATATATACCGAACAAGAGAGGTCCTAGGACTGAGCCTTGTGGGATGCCACTTGTAACTGGTTTGGAGTCTGACATGGCTCCAGCAATTCTAACCATGTGGGTTCTATCCTTGAGCCAGTTTGCAACCCATCTAGTGACATAGGGGTTTATATCTAAGCTGGTGAGCTTATCTATAATGCCCGAGTGGGGTATTGCATCGAAGGCTTTTGTGAGGTCCAGGTAGGCTGTGTGGACCACCTTCCCCTCGTCAATGGCCTTGGTGACTGTTTTTTTTTTATTATATCCCAACTGCCATCCATGCGGAATGTACCACGGATGGTGTAGTGGTTAAACCGGTGACTAATGTGTGTCTGTTCCTGGGTCCAAGCCATGTAAGGGCCGTTAATTTTATGTGATGGCCAGAATAATATCCTTCGGATATAGGGAGGTAAAGGCAGCGGGGATGCGCGGTGGACATTCAACTGTATGGGAAATGTAAATAGGTATGTAGGTGTATGTACAGAGATATATATCTATCTATCTATATAAGATATAAGGGAAGAATATGGGGATGTTATGACCTCCTTGTCCCTGGATGAGATACCCTTACTTATGACGTGGGCCACGTAGAAGGCTTTCTGTACAGTGGAAGCAACATGGTGGTAAAAAGTCAGGTTTCTATCAACCTGGGTGCCCAAATCCCTCATGATTGATTGGGTACTTAGGACGTTGTTATTAATGTGATAATTTGCGGAGACGTCACTCTCCCCAAAGGGGATGATGATGGTGATGCATTTTTTGGTATTCAGTTTGACAGCATGTTTCTGGCACCAATCATCTGTCTGAGTGAGACACTCTTGAAGGATGTCCACATCACTAATAGAATTGATGACAGCTTGCAGACATCTGCAAACTTGGTAAGCCATAGCCCAGTGGGTTTGGCCTGCACCTCAGAAAAGTATATCCCAAATAATAGAGGCCTCAAGACAGAACCCTGGGGTATGCCGCTTGTTACAGGTCTACTGCTTGAGGTGGCTTCCCCTATTTTGACTATGTGGGTTCTATCAGTGAGCCAGTTTGCTACCCATCTGGTAACATGGATTGATGCCTAGTTGAGAGAGTTTATCTATTATGCCCGAGTGGGGAATAGTGTCAAAGGCTTTGGCCAGGTCAAGGTAGGAGGTGTGAAACATCTTCCTCTCGTCCATGGCTTTGGTGACTGTCTCAAAGAAGTTGACCAGATTTAGCAGACATGACCTCCCCTTGAAGCCACACTATGTGGGATCAAGTGTTTGGAGGTTGCCAATGTCCTTGTTAATGAGGTTCATGACAATCCATTCCATGGCCTTGCAGATCAGGCTAGTTAGGCTGATGGGTCTATAATTTCCCAGATCGATGTATGCTCCATCTTTATATAAAGGGATGACAGTGGCTGTCCTCCACTCAGCTGGAAAGTAGCCAGTACTCAGGCTTTGGATGAATAAGCTGTCTAATGGTGCTGCAAGTTCCAGGTTGAGGAGAAGTGAAGAGATCACAGCAAGGCTGACCCCACTTTAGAACAATCTGTTTTGCTACTGAAGGATTCAGAGACCACTCATAAGGCGTCAGGACAAACCTGATGAGCCTGTCTGCAAAAGTGTTGGACCTCCCCAGAATGTGCACTGCCACCAGAAAACAGTCAGTGGAGATCACCCACTCCCACACTCTCATGGCTTCTCAACACAGGGGATAAGACCTGGTTCCCCCCTGCTTGTTGATGTACCAGACTACAGACATATTGTCTGTCTGGATGGCAATCGTCCCTAGAGGAAGATGGGCATGGAGAGCTTGCAAGACTAGGAGCACCACCCTCATCTCCAGGACGTTGATATGCAATTGAGTCTCGTGGGGAGACCACATGCCTTGGACTGTCGTTCCCAAGCAATGCCCCCCCACCTGAGCAGGGAGGTGTCCATGGTCACTGTGATCAAAGGGACAGGAAGAATAAAGGGGTGACCCCAAAGAAGATCTGGGGATCGAATCCACCATAGAAGAGAATCCCTGCATGTCAGAGATATGCGAATAGAGTGGGACAATTGTAGGTCTAGCAGGGACCATTGAATCGCAAGGGTCCATTGAAGTACCCTCATGTGCAACCAGGTCATGGGCACACAGGTAATCATGGTTGTCATGGACCCAAACTCCCGTAAGACCAATTCTGCTGTCGGCAACTGAGTTTGAAGGCTACATTAAACATGTTGTTTTAGGGACTGGATTCTGTCTGCGGTTAGAAATACCTTGATCTGAATTGTGTCCAACCGAGTTCTAATGAAATCCAGAACTTGAACCGGAGTCAGTAAGGATTTGTTGAGATTTATGGTTATGCCCAACTGGTGGGCTGTTTGGAGAAGGGAATTTCTGGCTTGACAAAGTTGATGCCGAGAGGGGGCAGAAAGGATCCAATCATCCAGGTAGTGAAAGACCTGGAAGCCCTGCAGCTGTAGGTGAACCGCTAACACTGCCATTACTTTGGTGAACAACCTGGGGCCTGTGGGGAGACCAAAGGGTAGCACTCTAACCTGATAATGACTGATCCCCAGCTGGAAGCTGAGGAACCTCCAAGAGCGTCTGTCCATTTTAATATGGTAGTATGCGTCCTGAAGGTCGTCAGAGCACATCCAGTCATTCTCCTGCAGGAAGGACAGGATAGATTGGAGTGTGACCATCTGGAATTTTGTCTTGGCAACCAACAGACTTAAGGTGGAAAGCTCCAGAATGGGTCTTAAGTCCACCATCTTCTTAGACACTAAAAAAAATCTGGAATAGATGCTTAATCTGGACTGGTCGGTGGAACAGGCTGGATGACTAGTTTTTCTAGCAGCTTGGCAATTTCCAGTGCTGCCTTCTCCCTTCACATGGGTAGAACGTCTGGGAAGGGAAGGTGTTTGAATGAAGGGGACTGAATATCCTCTGGATATGATCTGCAACACCCAATGATCATATGTGATGGATGGTGTAGTGAAAGTTGGCCTCCGACTGCCTCCAGAAATGAGCAGTCGGGCAGCCCCTCAGGACTTCTGCGTGGGTCTATCTGAGAAAGAATCATGAGATCCCTGATTCCTCGGGCTCCGTCTGCCTCGGGGGTGGCATCTGTCAAATCCCCCTCTGCCTCTGGGGGAAGGTGAGTCCTTAGCATCCTGGAAAAAGCCCTGAGATTTCCGGAACCACATCTTTGCCCTGGGCTGATTCCTTGAAAAGGTTCATTGAGGGGTGGAGAAGTGGATTCCGAAGGCAGAGTCTTCCTGTCTTTCTCACTCTGGACTAGAGTGTCGCGTACAGACTTTCCAAAGAGGGTGGAACCATCATGTGGAGAGTTACTAAAAGACATCTTAACGGGCTCCGTGAAGGCAGAGAGTTGAAACCAGGCATGACTCCTGATGTCAATGCAAAGGAAGTGAGGGTGGCCATCCAAGAAGAGAAAACATTTTTATCCACTGCGAACATGGACCCTGGGGTAGACTCAGCAACCTCTTTGACTAGGTTGCTGAAGTCTAATTACGTATGCCATGTAGTTCAGCACACTTACCAAGAATGTGGCTGAAGTGTACACCTGCTTCCCAAAATGGTCTATCGTCCTGGACTCTCAGTCTGGCAGATGGACCATGAAGCTCTCCTGCAAGAGCTCCTTCTTGGTGGCCGCTGCCACCACCATGGCATCAACTGGTGATCCCTTAGTCCAACGGGTTCTGTTTGAAGGTGCACTAAGTATTTTATCTGGGCATTTGGGAATAGGCTCCACCATGTCGGGCTCCTTCCACGCTCAAGATGTAATCAGATCCACTAAGAGATCTATGGGAGGGGGCACCCAGGATGTAGAGGGTCCTGCGCCAAATGCCTCCAGGAACACAGACTCATCTGGATTGGGTTTCTGGTCAGACCAGGTCCCTCACTGATGAAGGATCTCCATGATGTCTCCAAAGGAGACATCTTCGGGTGTCACCGGGGGGAACTCTCCCCTTCCTCCAAATCAGTGTCCTCCGTGAGGGACTCTGGTGGGGAGTCTAAGTGCCTCCTTTTGCACGTGTGTTTGAGGAACCTCCTCGGGGGGGGGGTCTCTGGGGAGGACTCGAAAACATCAGAGGGGCCAGGATGGTGGAATCCAGACCAGATACAGCAGGAGCCAGGAGGGACACAGATGACAAAAGCCTCAGGGGTCATGATGGAACCGAGAGGACCCTCTCCACCATGTCAAAAGTGGAAGGAGAACGAACCCCTGGAGAGGGAACTGTGACAAGGTCCATCACCCTCTGATCCAAAGGGTGAGCCGGAGCTGAACATCCAGGCACCAAGACTCCGAGCGGGCCTGCTCAGCTCCAAAATACTCGGAGCTGACACTGCCACATCGGATCCAGCACCAAGGCCATGGCTCCTAGAGCTGGTAGGCTCTGAACCAGTTGGAGCCGATCCATTCAGGGTAATGGCCAGCACTGATGTTCAAGGTACCATTGACACCAATCCCTCGACGCAGAGAAGCCTCAGCTCCAAATACTCCGAAACCAGGGGTCGGATCAGAGAAGGAGTGATCGGGACAAAGGCAGACTGCATACCCCAGCCCCAGAGGTGGAGGGGCAGGCAAGAGTCCCATCTGGATCTGGGTGTGGATAAATTTCCACATCACTCTGTCCACCTCAGTTTCAGAGAGGCTGCGGGTGGACGTGAAAGAGGAAGCCACCAACACTGCTCTAGAGAATTGATGAGGGGAAGCTGAAAGCTGTGAGTGGACCCAAGACGTCTCTGGTTCCAGGGAAAAACAAGGAGAAAGGAGCCAGGGGGACCTGTGCTGGCAGATGGGTGGGATTTTGCTAAAGGCTTTGCCAAGGCAGGTCAGGGGACTGCTTCCTCAGTCTGTCTCGGTTCTTGTGTTTATGCTTCTCCCCATCCCCAGTCCCCTTAGCAGGAGGTTGAGTCCCAGAGGCCAGGGCAGGGGAAGCAGAAGAGGCATCTGAAGCCACTGGAGCAGCAGGGGCCTCCACCGAAGGTGAACCGAGGAGGCCCTTCGGAATGAGTTTATTCCTCCTGTCGATCAACGTGTGGGGATTGAACCCTGCGTAGATCGAGCAGGAGGAGTCCAGGTGAGGCACCCCTAAACAAACCATGCAGAGTGTGTGGCCATCAGCTGGGGAAAGCTAACGGCCACACTCTGTGCACTTCCAAAAACCCAGTTTGCGTGTCTCTGCCATATGGGTGGAAGAGAGAGACACAAACACTCACACTCACACACACCTACACTAGGGTAGGAAAAGAAAGGGAAAGGGAAAGAAAGGTGGGGAAATGTAGATATATATATATACATATATATATATATATATATATATATATATATATATATATATATATATATATATATATATATATATATATATATATATAAAACAAGCACCTGACGCCTGGCAGCTACATTAGAAAGATGGAAAAGTGGCAAGGGGAGATGAATAGTTAGAAGAAAAACTACAAAGTTACCCAAAACAGCTGCTTAGAGTCTGGGCCACGATGTGAATGTTAGTGTGGCAAACAAGATCTGAAGGGACGAGGGAGAGAGGGGCATTATGGGTAGTGGAGGAGCTTGGAGCTCAGATCAGATACTGGAAATGCGGCCGAGTCGGATCCGTCCTGGATCAGAGTACCCACAGGTTGAACAACAAATGAAGACAACAACTTCAGATTAAGACTTTTTTTGTTTTATATACAAGAAACACGAGGTATGAGAAAGGGAAAAGTAGCTGTAACAGAAAAACTCGACAAGAAGTTAACCAACTCAACTAAAAATTCTTCCAAGGAGCTCGAGTCATCAGACCACAATGCTTCTCCTAAGAGCAGCAAATGAGATCTGAGGTTATCAGTTGTTTTCAACATTTAAACAGAGTAGGTTACACAAAAAGCATTTGTTAAGCTTTCACTTACAGTGCTATGTAATTAAGCAGGTCACCATATTGGTCAGCCATAGGGCTCTTTGTTTCTACTTGAGTGGTTGCCTCCGTCCCCTGTAACTGCAGTAAATTGACTCTTACATTAGAGCTGTAATACTTACCTTATAGCTTTAGGACACCTTAGGAAACCTTGTAAACTGCAATAGCCCCGCTACGCTCGGGCTCTCTTCGCTCCCCTCCCTGCCCCCAATTACCTCCCGCCCCCAGTGCCTCTAAATTTATAGTACTATAGCCACTCCCCCACTTTCTAGATCCTATCTGCTTTCATCTGGGATAACTCCACCCGCCCCTGTTCTACTACCTACATTTAATAGCACCTATTAGCTTTCATCTGGCATTCTCCCATCCCCCCTTCCAGTACCTTTACCTCACCACTCTATCTTCTGGTGTTGCATCACCAGGTAAAACAGTTCCTTCACTCACTAGCTGAATCAAATATAATGATATACTCCTCTTTACTACCCCTCTTGTTCACACCATATCTCCTTACCTTGTATGAAAACCAGTTTCTTATGGGATTTCAGGTCCCAAAAGGCCATACTATCACCCCAGCTGTAAATCCTTCGACTTCAACCATACTTACAGTACCAGATCCTATCCAACATCTTGTTCAGTCTATCAACATCTCAACTCCAGGCACATTAGCTCTAGATCCAAACACTACCACAAACTAATAAACAAATTCCTGAAGTTCATCACCAAGTATAGACTCAACCTAATACTTGGTGGTGATATTCACCCCAACCCTGGCCCACTCACTTCAGATACACATACCCCCTCTACTTGTAATCTAAGCTACAAACCTACAATTTATAGGCCAACTAACTCTCTCCTAGTCTGTCATCTAAATATTAGAAGCATTAATAACAAGGTACATGAATTGCATGCTCTTCTGGATGTCCACTCCCCTGAGATTCTCTGTTTATCTGAAACCTGGTTAAAACCTAACACTAAAGACAATGAAGTGTTACCACCTGGGTACAACATACACAGGCTGGATCGTGCTTCGAGGAAGGGGGGTGGGGTAGCTGTACTCTATAAATCTGAGTTGAATGTCACCATAGATGTAATACAACCCCCTCAGGTTAATAACTCTGATATTCTTGCCACCAAATTGCAACTTAATAAAAATAAATGCATTAATATCATCTGTATGTACATTCCCCCAGGTAACAATATATCTACATTTGAAGATATCCTGCACTGGTTATCATGTCACTACCCCCAAGAAACCCTACTACTTGGAGACTTTAACATAGACTGGGGCACCTGTTCCTTAGAATCCCCAACCACCCATATTAACCTGCATGCATTTACACAAATCATATCCACCCCTACCAGGATAGGTAAACCCAACCAAAAAGAAAGTATACTTGACTGGGTACTCATAAACAGTCACCCCCAACTGTACACCTCTGGTACCCTCCTTAATGGCCTAAGCGATCACCTTCTCACATATGTAATTAAGCACAAAACCATTAATTCCCAACAACCCTTACTCAGAAAGGTTAGAAACAATAAAAACTTTGACCCTGCCAAATTCCAACAAGAACTAAACTCATGTAATTGGTCTATTCTAAAACACCTCCTTAGAGGAAGCAGTAGCATACTTTAACAACAAATTCCTTGAGATCCTTGATTTGCATGCACCTGTTCGTTCAAAGAGAACCAAGGCAAAAACTGCACCATGGCTTTCTATAGAGTCTAAACTCAAAATTACCTTTAGAAACAAAGCATGGGCTTTATGGCGTTCATCTAAAGACCCTCAAGATCACATTAAATACAGGCAATCCAGGAACGAAACCAAAAAATCAATTTTACAAGACAAAAAACAATACCACTGTAATTTACAGACAGTAAATCAAAATAACCCTCAGAAGTTTTGGGCAGGTTTAAATAATCTACTACATCCTGGACAAACTTCAACCCCAATCCCTGCTACTACTATTGATAAAACCCCTGAAGATGTTTCTGATAGTTTTAACCAATTCTTTACTGAGACAATTCAAGCCCCAGCTAGCCAACTACCTCCTAGCTCCCCTGGTCCTGAAAGTCACACCCCTAGAAACCTACTTGCGTTCAGCTTCCAACCAGTCGCCACTTCACTTTCCGTACCTTGATCAAAAAATTAAAACCCACTACACTTTCTGCTGATCAACTCCCTGCCGAGTACCTACAAAAATCAGCTGATGCTATTGCTTACCCCGTCTCAATACTAATCAATCGAACCATAGTAGAAGCTAAAATTCCCACCATCTGGAAAATATCCCATGTAATCCCACTTCACAAAGGAGGCAGCTCTACTGAATTCTCCAATTAGAAGCCAATAGCTATACTCTCTCCACTTGCAAAGATTATGGAAAAATGTATTCATAGACAATTCATGCACCACCTAATCCAAAATCGCCTTATGGCAGACACTCAGAATGGCTTCCATCCTCATCACAGCACTACTTCAGCCCTCCTAGCCTTTACTAACACCATAAACCATAATCGCAACAATAATTATATATCCTCAGCCCTCTTTTTGGATCTTTCCAAGGCATTTGATATGGTTGATCACCAACTTTTAATCCACACCCTGCAAACATTCTGTCTAGATACTGGAGCCCTCCAATGGTTTCAATCCTACCTAAATGGTCGACAGGAGACTGTCCTCTGGCAGAACAAACTCTCTAACCTTCTACCTAACACCCTCGGAGTACCACAAGGCTCTATATTAGGGCCCTTGCTGTTCTCCATCTTCATTAACGACCTTTATACTGTCATCCCAAAAGTCAGATGTATCCAATATGCTGATGACTCTACTCTGATTTGCTCAGCCACATCTCCAGTAGAGTTAAGGTCAGCTACCCAGACCACCTTTAATACAATAGAAAACTGGCTTTCTGAACATCGTCTGATCCTAAATCCCAAAAAAAGTAAAATGCTGTTATTTTCACCAACACGTAGGTCTACCGCTTTCACCTTTACCATAAAATCAAATGATGGCACAATAATCTCCCCTGACCCATCTACAAAACTATTAGGTGTCATCATAGACAATAATCTCAAATTTGACCTACATGTTAACCAAACTATCAAAACCATCAATAAAAAACTAGGGTCACTTTACAGAATAAAAGCCTTCCTAACCCCTCCAGCTAAAATTGCCATAGCTCGCTCTCACCTTCTTTCAACCCTTCTGTATGCATCCCCTCTACACTCGAATTTGAACAAGGCTGTCCTTAACAAACTCTCAATTTGCTACAACCATATTGCCAGGTTTGCCACTGGGCTGCCTTTTAGGACACATCATTGCATCAATCTAAATCAGCTTAGTTGGCTTGAACTACCTAGCCTAATCCAGTATAACCAACTGATTATGGCCTATAAAATCCTCTATAATCCGGACAATACTCCTGCACTTAAAAATATTATCACCCCCTACAACAATCCTAGACCGCTTTGATCCTCTAACAAACTACTAATTCAGACTAGCAAAATTAATAACACAGCCGGTGATTCTCCCTTTGCAAACTCTGTAAGTAGATCCTGGAACTCACTTCCAGCTAATATTACCTTACTTTCCACCTTAGGTCAATTTAAAACTAGACTCAAACAACATTTGTCACTTAACTGGCTATGTCAGTGTATCAAGCCTGGCTAACTCGAATGTGTAAAAATCTGTTAACCAGTTTACTGTGTAATTTAATTTAATCCTGACTTGTGCTCAGGACTAACTTTAACCTGTGGAACTTGTTTAACTTGCTTACTTATGTAATCTCTGTAAATAATCTGTTTGTAATATGTAATGCTGGTATTATGTAATGCTGTATCTGCTTACCCTTGGAGCTTTTCTCCCCGGGCCTCCGCTGAAAATGGACATGCATCCAGTCGGACTATCCCGGTCAACAAATGTAAAATAAAATAAATAAATAAATAAAATTATGGGTATGGAGGAGCTCGAGCTTTGGAGCCTCAGCTTTTGAAAGAGGACGAGTTGGATCAGAGGTTGACTCTGAAACCCACAAGTCAAAGAAGAATGAAAATGACATCATATTGTAAGTTTATCTTGGATACTGAAACTTCTGAGAGTGTAGGAAGGTAGGTGATCACTTAGGCTCTCTGGAAGGCTGCCAGCTGTACTAGTTTTGTTGGATTTATTAGTAGGAATCCAGTTTAAGGGTGACTGCTTACCAGTGCTTTTGTGGACTCTAGTAATGGATATAACTAACTGTGTAAAGATATATAGGTTTATGGAAACAGACAGGGTGTTGCTATTAATATGCTGCAGTCAACATTTAGGTCTCTAGTAATATTGTTTAAAGTTGGGTATGGGATATCTAGTATAGAATATTTTCCATGGTGGGAATATTATACATGGCTGCTAAATAAAGCATTTTCCAAGTACTGATTCTGAAATACGATAAAAGTAGTTCTGTGTTATTAAACTGTGTTACCTACTGTACGTGTAATGTTTAGGGAATTTTTTTAGATGATGGCAATTTCGCCCACTTGTCCTGTCAAGCCTAATTATACTGAAACCAGGTGTGGTAATTTCATCGTCATTTATGTGTTTTTCAGACAGGTTTCTGTAGCTATGACTATGCCTGGGGAATTTGTAGCAATACAAGCATGTAAGTCTTGGATTTTGCTGCAAATGCTTCTAAGATTGATATTTAGGGGGAGAAAGCTGGAACTGGGGGTAGGAGAAGAAAAGAGAAAAGTACACAATGTACTGTTAGTGTGGACTTTTTGCTGTTGTGTGAGTCCGGGTTTGGGTCAATGTCTATTTTCTGAATAGAAATTTTATGAAAGTATGTAGCCAAATGTATTTGTTTACTTTTATTGGATTCTGTATGGCAACATATTTAGATTTAGGATAACTGAAACTGAAAAAGTCTACTGAGGTTTGTTGGTATAGTGTGGGTTCTACGGAAACTGAGACTTGGTAAATGTTGGTGTTGTGGAAATACTAACTACACTTAGTGGGGAGATATGGTAGTTGGTAAAGAGTGCCAATATGCTTAGGAGGAACACTAGTAGGGTTTGAGACTGTGATTTTGTGTGACATGCAAGTTAGACTTTGCTACAGATATTGGTTTGCACTGTAAAATGTAACTAGGCCAAGAGCAGTTATAGATACAGCAGTAAGCGAATGAGTGAGATGTTAACTGTAGTGCAACTGTTATTGGGTTATGTTCTGATTGTTTGGATGCAGAGATAGGTTGGGATAATTTAAATGTAGACTAGGAGAAGGTGGGTGGGAATTGCAAGTACAGTAGGTGTGAGCACAAGCGTAGCAGAGGCCAACCACTAAATCAGCAATGCAACAATGTCGAGAGAAACAATCAGTAACCGTTGGCTATGACATTTCCAGAGATAGTTAATGACTGTATGAACTGAACTGTGTGAAAGATAAGGTGAAAGTGTGTGCGTGTGTGTGTGGGGTAGGGGGGTTAGAGGGAGCAGCACACAAGCCCAGGAAGACTAAGTAGAGACTTACATATGTGGTTAAGTATTTACTGATTAGCTGAGTAATACTGTAGTAAAGGAAGAAAAGGAGGTGGGAGTAGGCTGAAAAAGAAAGCAAGGCAAGTAGTTTGTAATGTTTGAGTGAAGGGGAGTTACAAGCTATGTATTAGCCATTAGTCTGGACTATTCAAAAACCTCAAACTTACTGTCCATTATTATGGGCTGTAATATATACCAATGGTATAGAAAACTGAGGTGGTACTGAGGGTTCTATGGAGCCACATCCTCTAATACAGAGTGTGTACCATACCACTACACCTAGTTCAGGTGAGTGCACAAGGACACTCAGGTGACCCTACAGTCAGATTCTACAGCTGTAAGTCTTGGCTTATGTATGTGTAATTCAGTTAAGTTAATGCATCTATTGTGAATGCACAAAGTAAACCTTCAAGGGTGGACTTCAGGCCTGGGAGTCAGTTGCTGGGCAGTGGCAATTCTTATGCAGCCTGTGCAGTATATTCCACGCTATTGTCTTTATGGCTCTTCTTTGGCCTGTCAGTTGTTTTGTGATTTTTGTGGACTGCTACTTCTTTCTACAACATGGGCCATCCTCCCCCTGGGCCTGTCCTGTGCCCACTGCAGGATACTTGCATTTATTCCAGTCCTGGCACCAATGCACTTACCAGGATTGGGCACTTTTTTACCCTGGGTCTTGTGCACCCACCCATCTTTTTTAATTTTTGACCTACTTCTGTCCATGATATATGCTATATAAAATACAGTCTATATATCAGTGAAAAACAGGGTCCACCTAGTGACTTGAGGATGAATTCATTTTCAGCAATACTACTCTCCTTTGCTAGATGACTTATCACCTCTCCATTGCAGGATATAACACATGTAGCAAAGGCTACTACTGCAGTGATCATTATGATGAACATAGTTTTATTATGTTTATCACTGTAGTGTCAATTAAGTCAGTTTTGAAAAAATATCACTGGGATGAAAAGGATCTTACTGCAAACTAAGAGTAACATACCATAATTGAAGTACTTCTCAATAATGGATTTTAGATCATTGTAATATCTGCAAAAATTTAAAACAAGCACAGATGGTAGTAATGTGATTTACTATCAAAAGGTTGAACGCTGGCTCAGCGAACACAGAAAGTCGAATCTTAGTTAATCGACTTCTGTGTTGCTGAACGTTAGGAGATTGAAAGTACATATCAGTGAATGCACGTGTGCATTCGCTGAAATGAACTCGATGTTATGAGTAGATTCGCGGTACAGTGCGGACTGGGAAATGTATCCCTCTCATCACTGTAGTGAGATCTCACAGTTAGAATATTTAATTTGCAGGGGGTGTGGGGGGTGCAGGGGGGCTTGCCCCTTGCTAAAATGTGAATGACAGTGTAGGTGTTTAACTTACGTTTGCAACTACACTGCCATCACAGTCGATTTTCGACATAAATGTCGAATCTGTTGAATTCAATCAACAGATTCGACATTTTAACCTAATTAGTATGCAGGTAATATGACTTCACTTTCGAAGTATCGAACTTTCATTTTTACGTTTGCAACTACACTGCCATCACAGTCGATTTTCGACATAAATGTCGAATCTGTTGAATTCAATCAATAGATTCGACATTTTAAACTAATTAGTATGCAGGTAATATGACTTCACTTTCGAAGTATCGAACTTTCATTTTTACGAATGTTGATATTTTGATAGTAAACCTAGTAATGTTATTTACCTATCTGTTATCTGAACATGTTATCACTTTGAGGTCTTTACTTCAGTCGAGGTATAACAGGTAAGTTTCAATCATTTTATACAAAAAGTAAGAACAACATTGGCTGTTATAATGTATTATTTACAGTAGTTATTTATTAGATAATGTTGGGTTTATTAACTGCAGGTTATCTTGTCCAACCTATCAAATTTGTTTAATTTTGAAATTGCCGCAGTAATAAAATTGCTCTTTTTCAAATTGTTATAATAGTGCTGGGATTACAAGTTGTCTCCCTTTTCATGGAAATATAAGGAGGGCCTAAGCCCCTCAACTGAAATATGACTTTGTTTTCTGACTTTCAGCTAAATGTCTTATCAAATAATGATGCTTTGACAAACTTTTTACCTAATTGTCCATCTAACTTTAACTTCCATAATATTGCTTGAAGGGATCCAAAACAATACAGAACTGCCACACTTCATATACTGTCAGTTATACTTATATCAGTCTCCACACTAGAATAAGCCAGCAATAGTGAAGATGGAACTGTAGTAACAATGTTTTGAGTCAGCAAGAATATATTAAGTATCAATGGAAAGCATTTCTTATGACCATTATTTCTGCATTGCGCTTCACATCTATCTCCTTGCTCACATCAGATAACAATATACATAAATATTTTTTAAGTTACTTAGTAATTGTTTCTTTACGAATAAGAAAATGTATTCAGGGAGCCTTGCCACAACTGTGTTAAAGAAAATTAGTTAAAAGTATTACAGAACAACTCTACTTTTGGTTTGAGAGTGTTATTACAGTAAGCTCTTGGTTGGCACCCATGGGGATTGGTAGATGCCGGATAACTGTAGTTTCTGGTTGCTTGGGAATTACTATTAAAAATAGGCCTGGCTAATACTGTACCCTATACTATTTGTTTGGTTTGACTTGTTCTCAGGTTAGGGAGAGAGGGAATTTATTTATTATTATTATTTTATTAACTCTAAAAACATAAGGTATGTTTCTGCAGGGGGAGGGGCGGACAAAAAGTGCAACACATGAAAATTATACTGTATTTCTTCAATTTTTTTTTTGGGTTGCTTGAGAGTTCTGGTTGCTTGAGTTCTGGTTAACAGAGAGTTTGCTGTACTTAATATTACTAAATGGCGTGTTTTTATCTTTTTTTTTGCTAGAGAATATTAATTTATATTATAATACACAGAGGGTACTGATCACTCTCCAAAACAGAGAAGAAAAATAATCTTATTGTAGGAAGGTTCATTCAGAAGTTCATAGGTATTTACTAAGCTATTGATCTACAAGAATCTTAAGAAGCCTAGCCTTACATTATTATGGTAGTTTTAATTGTCATACTTTATTTATGAATAATCCAGAGGTGGGCAAACAAGGAAATGCTTGGACATTTACTTGATGTCCCTATCCATGGGTGAATTTGTAGATTCCCATCCATTTGTGCAAATTACATTTGAAAAGAGTAAGGGAAGTACTTTGTTTTCTGTGGAGCAGAATATGATTCCATAAAAGAAGGGTTCAAAAGTGCATAGGTCTATACTAGTTTAATGATCACTAGGTTCTTTATAAGCCTAGTCGTGCAACCTAACCCAGTTTTGTCCCTGAGTAACTTGGACCCCTATATGGTGGGGCATGTTAACAAGGAGTTAGCTAAGGGTTATGTGTGTGGGGGGGTGTTAGTTGGTATTAATTTACTTACAGTCGATCTCTGTCCATCAGAGTCATTGGGGCCAGACCAGGGTTGAATCTGCAATTTCACATACAGTGATCTAGGTTTTGTTTCAGCAGGGTCAGGGGTGAACACTGCTTCACATGGATGGGGAGCTTATTTCATAGTTTGGGGATCTTTTGAGGTATGTATCAGTCTCTCCAGCATGTTCTAGTTATGTTGCAGGCAAAGTTAAGGACCTTGAATCTAGTGTTTCGGGTGCTGTTGTTTTGTAGATATGCAACAGATCCATCAGAGCTTGATCAGAGGATTTCTTGTATGCAGGCACAGATCACCTCTCAGTAGTCTCTGTAAGAGAGTGAGTACAGAGATAGAGCCTTAAAGTGATCTATGTAGGACAAGGTATTCATACCCTGGATTCTCCTGGTGAGGAACCTTTGACAGTATTCAAAGTATTGCAAGGACATTGTACTCAATGATGGGTGTGATAAGGGCTGAGTAAAGTAGTACTATAACTTCCCTGGACCAGGATGCCTTACCCTTACTTATGAGTTGTAAAAATATATAAACTCCTGATTGCTAAAGGCTGCTCAACCAAACAAAAATATATCGAGCAGAGTTAGGCAACCACAGAGAAATATTTATTGACTAATAAAACAATAAAATGGCATAAAAACAGTGTCGGCATGGAAACAGGGATTGCTTATGAGCTGGGCAACACAGAATGATTTTCTTACTGTTTTGGCTATGTGCTGGTCAAAGGCTAGATTACTGTCTACATATGTTCCCAGATCGCTAACTATCATGTCAACTCTTAAGGATGTTTTATCGATGTAGTCATTAGAGTGGGTGGACAATTTTCGAAAGGGTACTATAATGCATTTCCTCACAATCAGTTTTAATCTGTGGCTTTGGCACCAGTCATTTGTTTGTGCAAGATCCTCTTGTAGGATGACTGTGTTGTGAGGAAAATCTATGCTAGTTCCTACTTTACAGTCATCTGCAAACTTGGTGGGCTAGAGGCCTTTGGCATTGGTCTTGACTTCCAAGAAGTTGGTGCCAAACAGGAGGGGGCCCAACATGGAGCCCTGGGGTACTCATCTGGTGACCAATCTTCTGGTGGAGGTTGTTTCACCAATCCCGAATTTTTGTGTCCTATCTGTGAGCCAGACAGTAATCCAGAGAGTTATGTAGTGATTTATGCCTAGTTCTGAGAGTTTGTCAACAATACCTGAGCGGGTTATTGTATTGAATACCTTGGCCAGGTCATCCACGGCCTTGGTGACTCTCTCAAAAAGTCTATCAGGTTGAGTAGGTAAGACCTTCTGGGATAGGTTCAGTGTCTGTAGGTTGCCAATGTCATTGTTCATCATTTCCATGATAATTCTTTCCATGGCTTTGCATATTAGACTTGTCAGACTGATGGGCCTGTAGTTCCCAGGGTCCGATGATGGTCCAGGTCCACCCTTATGAATAGGGATGACCACTGTGGCCCTCCAGTCACCTGGCATGTAATCTGTTTTAAGGCTGTAGATGAAGAGTGCCTGAAGTGGTCCTGCTAGGTCATGTTTTAGGCTATTTAGAAGGCAAGTGGGGATATTGTTGGGGCCCTTTGAAGCAGTATATTTGGCCTTAGCAAGTACCACCAGGACCTGCTCTCTGTAGATAGTTGGAGGAGGCTCTGCTAGAAGGGATTTCACAGGAGGTAGGGGGGAGTTGCAGTGACGTCAGAACTTTTAGTTATGTACTTACCATAACTTTAGATGTTTGGGATCCATCTCGCCTACATTCTGTACTGATGGGTTCGGAGCCGATCCTCGGCACCGACTCGGCACGCTATACTATAGAGCGAAGTCTCTAATTGGCTGAGCTATTCTACATCCCAGGATGCACCACTACTACTTCCCCAGATCTTGTTTGTCCACACACATGCACACACACATAGACAGTTGATATAACATTGCCAGGTGTTTCAAGATGAAACAGCTAAACTGAACCGTCCGGTCTCTTCTGATCTCCAAGGCAGGGGGAAGGAGGGTGGGTTATTAGGAATGTAGGCGAGATGGATCCCAAACATCTAAAGTTATGGTAAGTACATAACTAAAAGATGTTATGTGATCCTATCTCGCCTACATTCTGTACTGATGGGACAGCATCCCTAGCACCTGATTCCTGGGTGGCTCACTGGAAAACACTCCTGAGAACTGTGGAACCGAAGGAAGCTCGCCCCCGAGATGCCACATCCAATTTGTAATGAGAAATGTAGGTGTGAGGAGAAGACCAGGTAGCCGCAGCACAAATGTCACTAATGGCAAGCTTGGAATGAAAGGCTGTCGAAGTAGCCATAGCCCTTGTAGAATGAGCTTTCACAGTGGTTGTAAGCTCTCTATTAGAAAGAAGGTAAGTATGACTGATAGAGTCTCTGATCCACTTGGCAATAGTGACCTTCGTGACGGCTTTACCCAATTTATTGTCCAAAAAGGATACAAACAACTGATCTGTTTTCCGTGTTTGGTGCGTCCTATCTAAATAGAAACGCAATTGCCTGTGAACATCCAATGAGTGGAAGATGTATTCCGCTCTGTCTGAGTAGTTTGGGAAGAAAACTGGGAGTTCCAATGACTGTTGAAGACAAAAACTAGAACAAACTTTGGGAACAAAGGATGGATTAGGCCTGAGGGATACTCTATCCTTGTGAAAAAACAGGTACGGTGGTTTGACACATAGGGCTTGAAGTTCCGGAACTCTTCTGGCTGATGTAATTGCCACCAAAAAAGCAGTTTTCCAAGAAAGAAATTTCAAGTCACAAGTTGCTGCCGGTTCGAAGGGGGAAGAGGTCAAAGCACCTAATACGAAATTAAGATCCCACGGTGGAGCGGGATGAGAAATCGGAGGTCGAAGCAGCCCAGCACCTTTCATGAAGGCTTTACACAACTTATTGCTCATCAAAGGTGGGTCTATACTTTCATGAAAATTAGAAATAGCTGCCAATTGAACCTTGATGGTAGAGACCGAAGAACCTTGATTGAATAAAGAAGCTAAAACCTTCAAAACTTCTGACACCGGGGCAGTAATGGGATCTAATCCCCGGAGTTGGGCCCAAATAGCGAATCTCTTCCATTTGTTGTTATACATTTTTTTAGTCGAAGTCTTGTGGGCCGAGGACAAGATATGTATGACTTCCGAATCCAAAACATGGTTCCTGACTATGGTCGGAAGTGGAGGAGCCAAGCTGTTAACCTCAACGAGTGAAGGGACTGATGAAGCTGTCCCGACTGGTGGATCAAGAGGTCTGGAATCTGGTCCAGGAACCATGGACTGTCCAGTGCATAGTTCCGAAGAAAGGGCAGCCATACTTGACGAGGCCAGTATGGGGCAACTAAAATCATCTTGCTCTGCAAGTGAATCGCCTTCTGGATCACTCTGGGAAGAAGGGGAACCAGTGGAAAGGCGTACAGCAGGCCGTTGGGCCAAGCTTGGACTAGGGCGTCCTTGGGAAACTCCCCCGGAACTGGGGTGAGAGAGAAAAACTGTTGACATTTCGTGTTGAAAGGAGTTGCAAAGAGGTTGCAACAAGGATTTCCCCATCTTCTGAAAATCTGAGTCGCCACTCTGTCGTTCAGAGACCACTCGTGCGGGGAGAGAATAGTTCTGCTCAGTCTGTCGGCTATTACATTGGATCTCCCCAGAATGTGTGTTGCTACTAAGAAACGGTTGGTTGCAATCGCCCAATCCCATACTCTCATGGCCTCTCTGCAAAGAGGGTAGGACCTGGTCCCTCCCTGCTTGTTCAGGTACCAGACTACTGACATGTTGTCAGATTGAATGGCAATCATGCCCTGGGGGAGGTAACTGTGTAGTGCTTGTAGCGATAGAAGCACCGCCCTCATTTCCATAATGTTGATATGGAGGGAACTCTCGTTGAAGTGCCACTTGCCTTGGACTGACCTGCCCAGGTAATGTTCCTCCCACCCCGTCTGGGAGGCGTCCGTAGTCAAAGTGGCCACTGGAGGAGGGGGAACGAAGGGTCGCCCCTGATCCAGGTTGGAGGAAAGAAGCCACCAACGGAGGTCCTGTTTGCACATCTCCGTGATCATAATGAGGTGACTGAGAGGGAGATCCTGATAAGACCATTGGACTGACAGGAGCCACTGGAGAATCCTCATATGCAATCTTGCTAAGGGAACTAGGAGAACGGTAGCCGACATGGAACCCAACAGTTGTAGGACCATCCTGGCTGGGGCTCGACGTTTGAGGAGCAATGCTCGGACTTGAGATTGTAATATTTCTATCCTCTCTGTAGGAAGATAGACCCACATTTGCTTTGAGTCTATCTCTACTCCGATAAACCGTATGCCCTGAGACGGCAGCAACACAGACTTTTCCCAATTGAAGGTGATTCCTAGGGAGTTGCCTAGAGATATAGTGGCTGCTAGGTTCTGTAAGAGTAGACGCCTGGAAGTGGCAGTTAGGAGCCAGTCGTCTAGGTATGGAAACACCTGGAATCCTAGACTTCTCAGGTGAGCAGTCACCACCGCCAAACATTTGGTGAACACCCTGGGGGCTGTGGTGAGACCAAACGGCAGTGCACGGAACTGGAAATGACTGTCTCCCAGGCTGAAGCGCAAGTGTCTCCTGGATGCCTGATCTATCAGGATATGATAATAGGCGTCCTTGAGATCTATGGAACACATCCAAACACCTTCCTCCAGCAGCGGGAGAATGGATTGTAAGGTGACCATCCGGAACTTGGACTTCTTGACAGAACGGTTGAGTTTGCTGAGATCCAAGATGGGCCTCATGTCCCCGGTCTTTTTTGGCACCAAAAAGAATCTTGAGTAAGTCCCTAATCCGGTCTGGTCTTTGGGGACTGGTTGGATGACTCCTTTTTGAAGCAGCTTTGAAATTTCGATGGCTGCGAGATCCCGTTGACTGGGTGGTGGGATTTTCCGGGATAGTGGGGGGGCTGAGAAAAGGGGATGTTGTAACCTCCGGCAATGATCCGGAGCACCCATCGGTCCTGAGTGATATTCTCCCAGGCCTTTAGGTGCCTCGAAAAATGACCCCCGACTGGCTCCGGAGCGGCACAGTCGGGCAATCCTTCAGGGATGCTGGAAGGTTGAGGAGCCACGAAAGGACTCGCGGTCTCCAGTGTTGCGGGGGCCTCTGCCGCCACTGGGACGGCGTCTTCCTGAAAAATTTCCCCCTCCTCTGCCTCTAGAAGGGGGATCATCCTGCTGTGAGGGGTAAGTCTTCTGAGATTTGCGGAACCACATTTTCCCCCCTCTTCTAGCCTTGGGATAAGGCCGGAAAGGAGTAGAAAACCGTGCTCCTACGGCAGTCAAAGTCTTACCCTCTTGTTCACAGCGGGTCAAGGTGTCCTTTACCTTGGGTCCAAACAAGGAGGACCCATCAAAGGGAGCGTCGGCAAAGGAAGACTTGAAGGCCTCCGCAAAATGACACAGGCGGAGCCAGGCTTGTCTCCGTAGAGAAACACCTGTACCCGCCGCTCTACTCGCCCCTTCGGCCGCATATGAAATGAGCCTCATGGACGAGTTCGATATCGATGATAGAGTAGCCAACTGAGAGCTAACCGTCTGGGCCAACTGCTCAGGTAGGTTATACCAGAGAGGGTATCTGAAAGTTCCTTGACCAGATCCCTCTGAAGTCTGGTGAAGTGCGTCAGATAATTCAGAGACCTTAAAGTAAAGACTGCTGAAGTAAGGGTGCTCTTCCTGTACCGATCCATACTCCTAGACTCTTTATTAGGAGGATGGACGGACGTCGAAGCCTCTGCCACATCTTGCTGGGTAGCAGATGCCACCACCAGGACATCTACGGCCACACCTTTAGACAAGAAATCCTTTTCAGGGGGGGCTGACAGAAATTTATTCGGGCGAGCTGGCACCGGTTCCACAGAATCCGGGTGCTCCCATGCCCTTCGAGAGATCAAATCCAGGAGCTCATCGAAGGGCGGAGACACCCAGGAGGCGGAAGGCTGAGCCCCGAAGGCCTTGAGGAATACCGACTCCTCAGTGGAAGGGGGTTTGGACTGCCAGTCGCCTCGTTGCTTGAGGATTTCCAAGATGTCCACGAAGGAGACATCATCCGAGGACGACTTCGGGGACCCCTCCGCATCATCGAGGTCGGTGTCCGAGGTGAGAGACTCATCAGGCGAGTCAACGTGCTTCCTCTTGCACTGTCTCTTCCTGGGAGGTTCTTCCGAAGAAGCCTCGGAAGGACCCCCAGGAAGAGAGGAATCTCCAATGGGGGTGACCTCAGGCCCCAGGGCTCCGCTGTCTTGAGACAGGGGACAACAAAGGGACTAGTCTCTGTGCCAAGGGAAGGTGCCGGAGAGATGGTGGAGGTAGCCAAGGAAGATTTGGCTAAAGCACTCCTCATGGCCCTGAAGGCCGGACCCCCCGAGTCCTGGGAAGGTCCGACCCCCGAGGCCACAACAGTAGATGGCACTCCCGTAGCAGACGCACCGAGAGGGAGGCTCGGAACCGAAACCATTGGACCCGAAGAGTCACCCCCGGGGCCGACCGAGGAGGTCTGTGTACCGAACCCCGACCCGAAGGTCAGGGTTGGAGTAAGGGTCGGAGCCGACCCGGAAACCTCCACCGGCTCCACCAGCACCGACTCCAACGGTGTCGAGGCTGTTGGAGGAGAAACCAAGACAACAGGGTGGACAATCGGCTCTGGAGCCGACTGGGCTGGAGCCGAGACTAACTTTTGGAAGACTGGAGACTGAAACAGCCTTTAAAGCACCCTGTGTATATCAGAATTGGACATCCTCGAAGACCGAGAAGAGACCGATCGGGCCCGAGTTGACTTCTCCGCCGGTTCCGAAAGACTGGGGGACCGGCTCCGAATAGTCTCAAGCAGTATCGGCGCCGAGGGAGAATCCACCAGCACAGCAATTTCCCTCGGAGCCGACGGGGACTTCGGCGCCGAGGTAGAAGAGTCTGAGCGAGCGACCTTTCTCGGCTCCGAAACCAATGGAGCCGAAGAAGGTGACCCGCCTCTCGATGCTCGAGCGCTCGGCTCCAAAGACAGAGGAGTCGAGGCTGGAGGCATTGAGGCAGACCGTTCCGACCTCGGCTCCAAAGTCCGTGGAGCCGACGGAGAAGCCTGCCTTGATTTCTTTGCTGTCAGCTCCGATGGGCTGGTCGGAGCGGAAGACTTCTTCTTCCTGGAAGGGGAGGGGGAAGAAGATAAAGCCTCCTCAAAAGAAGGGGTGATGAGCCCCTTCAATATCAATTTGTTTTTCCTCTCTTGGAGGACACAAGAAGAAAAGGCGTGGCATACACTACACGACTCTTGAAGGTGTTTAGGACCTAGGCAATAAACACATAGAGAGTGGTCATCCGTGATTGACATCTTGTACCCACACTTGGTACATTTTTTAAAACCCGAAGGCCTATGCTCCTTCGACATCTCTACAAAGACACACTACCAAAAACAGACTAGGACAAAAACTACCACAGAGGTACCAAATCCCTCTAATTTAAACAGGATAGGCCCACAGGCAGAAACTATAACACAGCTCTAGCAGAGCGCGAGGGCAAGGCCCCTCTAACTAAAATGGGACCTTGACGTTAGAAAAAAATAATTACTACACAAATATAAAGTAACACAAGGGTATTAACACAGTTTGAAGTAGAGCGCGAGGAAACCCCTACTAAATAAAGCAGGAACCTAGCGCTAACAAATTTCACACAAACTTTCCACAAAAAAACACTAGAAACGGCAGTAGCTGTTAAAACAGCTTTTGGGTGAAAAATTAGAAATTTTCTGACAGAAAATTAGTCAGTAAATAGTACTTAGCCCAGCCAAGTCGAGACCACGTCTATTGCTATCAAGCGGCAAACGAGATCTGGGGAAGTAGTAGTGGTGCATCCTGGGATGTAGAATAGCTCAGCCAATTAGAGACTTCGCTCTATAGTATAGCGTGCCGAGTCGGAGCCGAGGATCGGCTCCGAACCCATCAGTACAGAATGTAGGCGAGATAGGATCACATAACATCTAAATTTATCAGTCAGTAGATTCGCTCTGTCACCCTGGTTAGTGAAGGTTTTGTCATTTATGACCAGTTCTTCACATTGCTGAGTGTTACCATTAAGGTATGTGACATAGCAGAAGAAAGCCTTGTGATCGTCCTTAGCCTGGGAGGTTATCCTGACATCATAATTCGCCTTGTTGGTCTTTATTAAACCTTTAGTTTCTTGCTTAGTTAAATCAAAGAGCTTTTGTCTCTATGAAAGCTGCTTTTTCTGATTTTGGCCACTACGTTTTCCTTTTGTTATACACCCTATTAAGGTAAGGATTCCACTGGTGGAGTTTGTTTTTGCTGTTAGGTTTGTGCTTACTTATGGTAAATGTGGCAGCCTTGATGCATCAATTAACATGTTTGTACAGGGCTTCGGTGAATAATAAACAAAGGTAGCTGTTTTCTCAGGGTTTGGGGAATCCATGAATTTTGACATACTATTGTTTAATAGGATGTAGTCTGCTTTAGAATAATTCCTAACTGTTACTGGTTTAGTTGGGGTTTTTTAGAGTGACTTTTATTTCAGAGGAAATAGCTTTGTTGTCCAACCTTGCCAATGATGGCGTGACACAGGGGAGGGTACAATGCTTTCCCATGCTGGTGAGTACCAGATCAAGTACATTTGATCCTCTGGTTGGTGTGTGCACTATCTGGTCCAGTATGTTCTTCTTCATAAAGTCCAGGAAATGTTGTGCATGTGAGTTAGAGGAAATGTATATTTCCCGGTCTATAGAGAGGTAGATAAAGTCACCCATGAATAGGGTATTTGGTTGGATGGTGAGCACCTGTAGTGGGTCTAGGTAAATGTTGCAAGCTTCATGGGTCATAGAGGGTGACCTGTACCTGGCCAGGATATTGTAAGGAACCTTGTGTATAGAGACTTGGACATGGATAAACTCTAGGGCATCATCCTGTTTAACCAAGCTGGAGTTGTATTTGTTGCCAACGCAGATCTTGACACCTTCACCTTTAGCCTCTGTCTGTGCTACTGTTTACCTAAATGTGTGGAAGGCACTTTAGCCTTGTACTACTGGAGTACTTTCTGCAGCTTTAAATCAAGCCTCAGTAACAGCACAGATGTCCACATTCTCCAGACAGAGGAAAGCTTGCAGGGTGTGGGGTTCCTTGTTTAGATTCCTGAAACTGAACAGCAACACCTTAAGGTTGCTTTGAGTTTTTTATTTTGGTTAAGTTGGCAGTTTTGTCATTTTGAGATTGCCTAAAAAAGGCTCTAAGGGGATGGATAAAGTTTTGCTAATATCCAAAAGCCAGGAAGGGGAGGTGCAGACCATCCTTAGCAGAGCAACATGCTCTGTTAACCATGTCTCCCCATGCTGATATATAGTGGATCCCCCTGGACTGACACCAGAAACTAAGCCAATTATTGAAATTAGTCATTTCTGTTTATGCTGTGGCATCATCCTTGGTGATGCTAGAATATTGCTCAATGAAACATAATTAGAGAGATTCATAATGTCTCCTATTATATAATCCAGTGAGGTACAACTCAGGTCATTTATACCCATGTGGACTACAACAGAATCATATTGGTACCTGTGGTGCAGTGACTTGAGTGCGTGCCTGACACTGTAGATCCTAGATCCAGAAAGGCAACTAACCCTTATCTTCTCCTTCCCCAACCTAGTGACAGCAGCATCTGTGTGTTATACAATAGAAACCCCTATGGCAAGAGTACTAGGTGAAGTTTTTGCTTGCTTTATGGGTTCTTTGTTCTTGGGGAATCACTAAGTGAAGGGTTGAGTGTGGTGTTAGGTTTTGCTTTTGGCGTGTGCTTTATCGATTGTTGAGAATAGGTGTTGCCATTTTATGGCTCAGGAGGTCTTTGAGGTTTGAGAAGGTTTATTTTAAGTGTCTCGGCATAAGAAGGTCTATGTGAGTGGTGAGCAATATGTGTGAAGGATGTAGTGTGCGTTCCTGACAACCTTATTTATAAGCATGAGTCTTGTGTCTAGGGTAGTTATGTATGTACATCTCTTAACATACTGTGTTAAGTTTCTTTAATGATTAAAAGGTTGTCTGAATGCATGAGACAATTGCAACATTGTCTAAGGATACCCATATCTACCAAGATGGCCAAAGAAAAATTAGGAAACTGCATAAGCATGTTGTCATAACCTGCATTAGGGCTGGGCTATTATGGTTTACAGATTTAGTTTTACATGGGTGACCTGAGTGGTGTCTAGGGTTAAGACTAGATATTAAATATTGCTATGATATGGTATTAGTGCTCTGAGATGCTAACTAGCTGCCCTAAGCTAAACTTTGTGCAAAGCCTTTCTGTGTTACAGGTTAAAGTCCTAAATGCTAGTTTTACAGGTAATTTTTTTTACAAACTAACTATATTCTCTGTAATACACACCTCCTCCTCCAACATGTTCTATTTATGTTGCAAAAATGATTGAGATCCCTTGAGTGGGTGTTCACACTACCATTGGCCTTATGAATGTGTAACAGGTCTGACACTACAGGAACTGTTCAGGCTATATATGCAAGGTACAAGTCAACTCTTAGCAGTCTGTATGATAACAAGTAGACAGAAAAGGCTTTGTGATGGCCTGCATAGATTTTGTGATTTAGATCATTGATTTGTTTAGTGAGAAAGCATTTGTGGCAAGTGTTTGGGCAGGTATATAGCAAATGAGCATTATATTTAATGATCAGACTAATGAGAGACAAATACAGTGGAATAATTACATCGTAGGATGTGGAGACTATTCCTTTAGATATAAGCCATGCAATGAAAAATAACTTCCTTACAATAGTAGATACATGGTGATCAAAGGACAGCTCATTGTCAACATAGGTTCTCTCACTGCAAGATCAATTTTCAGGGATGTGTTGACAATGTAATAGTTGCAATTCAAGTTACATTTGCTGAAGGACATAATTATACATTTTTGTGGCATTTAGTTTTAGTCCACAGTTTTAACACCAGTTATTAGTTTAGGAAAAGCCCTCTTTGAGGATTATGATGTCCTCTGAGGGCTTTATGAAGGCACCACATTTACAGTCATCTGCAGACTTGGCCAGCCACAAACCCTTAACATCTGCTTTGACCTGTGAGAAGTAAATGCCAAAGAGGAGTGCCCCAGGGACTGAGCCCTGGAGTGTACCACTAGTGAGAGTTCTTCTGGAGGAGGTAGAGTCACCCAAAACCCCTGACTGAAATCACAGAGGTGAAGGCATAGAATTAGCAATTGGTAGATCTGGGTTTGAAACCTGATTAGGGCACAACTGGGCAGCGGCAGCATCTGTGTAGAAGAAAGGCCTGTCAATTTACTTCCATAATATGCCATGAAAATCCTATGGGAGTCTACCCATAGATATGCAATGAGTTGACTTCAACTCAGGAGCAAACAGTTGTTTACTGACAGCCACCCAACCTAATTTCCTGGGTTCTATTTTTGACCCAGTTTAATATCCAATGAGTTACAGAAATGTACATGTAGCTGGGAAAGTTTTCTATGATACCTGAGTATGGGATGGTGTGGTGTCAAATGCCTTTGTGAGGCCTAGGTATGTGGTGTCTACTGATTTGCCCTCATCCATTGCTTCTATAAACTTCTCGAAGAAGTCTAAGAGGTTAAGTAGGCAGGATTTGCCCTTGACAGATCCAAGCTGCCTTGGGTCAAGAGATTGTTGATTATCTAAGTCTTTATTGAGTAACTTTGTAATTATCCATTCCATAGCCTTACAGATAAATATGGTCAAGCATATGGTTCTGTAATTACCCACATGCATTGCTGGCCAACCTTTGTGCAAGGGGATGACTGTTATTGTCCTGCATTCATCTGTCACAAAGCCTGCTTGGAGGCTGAGATTGAACAATGTCCATTTAGAGACTGATACCGAATAATATTCATATGTTCTTACATAATCAAATCTAAGAACTTTTCTATTACAATCCTGACAAGCTTGTTTCTACAAATGAATCTATGTGCTATAAGTAACCAAAGCTCACACTGCCACATGTTTCAGTCACCATGGAACTGCATGGACAAACATGCTTTTGAGGTGAATTTATTGAATCTATTGCTGGGACATCTAACAGTCTGGTTATGAACAAAGATCAAAAAAATTATCTGTGCTATTTTATTTGTAAAGTCTAGGCTTGCAGTTATTTTATGTTGATTTATGCATTATGGAAGAGTAAGGACATCTACTGTTATGGTAAGATCTTACACAACTGTACTATGTCCTTCCTTATCACTGTTACAGTATTCTTTACAATAGGGAGAGTACAAAAGCTAAAGTGTGTGAGAAGGAAGCCACAGAACAGCCCTCAAAACTCATGAATGATGGCCCTGGCAAATCCCACCCTGGCCCTAGAAATGACATCCAACTTGTAATGTTTGCTGAAAGTGTGAACAGAAGACCAAACAGCAGCTTCCAAGAGGGATCTAATATCCAAACCCTTGAGAATAAGCACCAGAAAAAGCCACTGCCCTGGTAGAATGAGCACAAACAGCAAAGGAAATCTGCATGCCATGAAAAGAATAGCAAGAACAAATGGCCTTAGAAATACAGGAAGAGATGGTTTGTTTAGATACCACTAACCCCAATTTCCTTGTATGAAGGGAAACAAAAAGCTGCTCAGATTTCATGATACGTTTGTCTTGTCTAAATACTATCTGAGCCATCTATGTAAATACAAGGTGTGAAGAACCCTCCCACTAAGATTCCGTGGAGAATGGAAAAAAGAAAGAAGATTAATGGGCTGATTCAGAGCAAATTATTAACCCTATTGGGCATAAAAGATGGATTGGTATGAAGAAAAAATCAAAAAAGGTAGAACCTCCATGAATGCATGGAGTTCAGAAACCCTTTTGGCAGAAGTAAAAGCCACCAGCAATACAATATTCAAGTACAATTTTGTAAGGGAAAAACTGCAGGCTCAAAAGGAGACTGGGTCAATTTTCAAGAACAAAATTGACTTCCCAAGAAGGAGGAATAGATTTTCATGAAGGCCAACTATGATGGACAGCTTTTAAAAATTGTTTGACTTCAAAACTAGAAGCCAGAGGTGGACTCAGAGGCAGACAATTGGAAATGGCTGACAAATTAACTTTAACAGATGAGTATGCCAAGTCAGAATTGCGCAACTCACACAAATAAAGGACCATAAGAACCCCCACAGAAAAAGGGTCCAGGTCATGCTTGAGACACCAAATAGAAAATTTCTTCAATTCGGTCACATATGATTTTCTAATAGTGGGTTTTCTGGCTTTCTGTAAAACCCAAAGCACATCCTCAGAAAATTGGTTCCTAAAAGGAATCAAAACCCTATTACCCAAATTCTCAAACAAAAGGTGGCAAGTGAGGGTGAATCAGAGATATCTTGTCTTATGTGAGAAGATCCAGCCTCTGAAGTAACTTGTGATGACTGTCCTGGCCAGATGAAACAAAAGGGCCAAATGATCTTGTGCAGGATCTTTTGTAGTAGAGGAAGAGGGGGCCAGGCATACAGAAACATTCACTTCCAAGAAAAAAAACATGGCATCCACTCTCCAAGCCAGAGGACATGGCACTTGGGAACAGAACTGGGGAAGATGTCTTTTCAGAGGGGAAGCAAAAAGATCTACCCGAGGAGTAATCCAAGTATCAATGAATGAGGCAACACCACGGCTGATCAATGAATGTTTAATGCACCAAAACACCAAACAGAACACAGTAAGTGCTTTCACGTTGCAAAGAATGTTTCTTCAGACTTTGATAAAACAATAATCATTCACCTGGTTTAAATAACATCATTACCCCTATGCCTTCCAATCAAATGTAAGACATAATCATGACATCACTAAACTAATTAAAACCATACACAACTATAAGTTAAAACGTCCATAATATACACATATCAAAATACATATTTAAAATGTGTACAATATATATAAATATAAAAATGATAATAAGAACATATAACAATTAACTATAAAACATCTAAAGTCAGTGTGACAATCAAACAATCATGGTTCCTAATCAATAAAACAAAATTATATGTCTAAATACTCATACCTGTCATTAAATCTATCTTAACCTATCTATTATTGTCAAAATTTTTTATTAAGATGCTTAATGTGCAAGAGAACGGGCTGCTATAAAGGGTTTAAGCATTATCTTGTCATTTAGACCATATGCTCCATGTGCTTGTAGTCGCATTATCCCTCTATTTTCCTGGTCTTCCATATAATTCTTAACATCTCCTAGTCTACCTGTTTTCTTGATTAACTCTAATACACTAAACTTGAAGTTATGTGTCGTGCCATGATTCTTTATGTGTCTGGCCAACACATTACCCTTGTCTTCCTTATTTATAGCATATACGTGTTCTTTAACACATTCACTAAGGGTTCTGTTGGTCTTACCTACATAGAAAGATTTACATACCTGACACTGTGCTAGATATACCAAGTCCATTGTCCTGCAATCAGCATAATACCTAAATATATACTCATATCCAGTACCTGGATGCACAAATTTATCACCAGCCATATATGTACATTGGTTAAAATGCCTGCAGGAAAAAGTCCCCTGCCTATGGGAATGTATCTCCATCTTTTTATCTTCTTCATAACAAAATAATCTCTTTAATGATTTAGTATTTTTATAAGTAAATCTGGACCTAGTGCCTACCAATTCAGATATCCTATCATCTGTGGGCAACAACTTCCAATTATTGTTAATTACTTCCTTAATTTTCAAATTATTATTGGTAAAAGGAATAACCATTCTAGTGTTCTTAGGTCTTGTCCCATCTTTCATGACCACCTCCTTATTAGATACGTTTTTGTGAAAAAAAAGGCTTACCTTTCCCTGCCCTCTGTGTGGTATTTTCATTTAATAATCTCTCTACTTCGTCTCAATGATATCCTCTCTGTAGACAATCATCAGCTAAGATCTTCTATCTCTCTTGAAAAGCATTGTCATGGCTAGTTAGCCTTGATATTCTTAGCGCTTGACTCTTTGGGATAAATATGACTAGGATGCATGCTATTGCGATGTAGCAAACTATTTTTCCAACAAGGTTTCCTGTACATATCAGTATGCACTTCATTATCCACCTTAGTTAATTGTACATCTAAAAATTCTATGTTTTCCAAAGAACTATTACTCTCAAAGAATAGAAAATCAGACGTACCATTTATGTATGTTACAAAATCATCTAATTGTTTCTTTGTTCCTCTCCATACAAGGAAAATATCATCAACAAAACATTTATAGTACTTTATACAGTCACTAAAAGGTGTATTCTTCAGTGCATAAGTCCCCTCCCAATATGCCAAAACCAAATTTGCATAGGAATTAGCATATGGGGTCCTCATGGCAACTCCTTTTGTTTGCAGGTAGTATTTTCTATCATATGTAAAAACATTGTTATTCAAAACTATATCAAGTAGCATCATGCATCTCATAATAAGCTCTATGGGGATCCCTTTTTCTATTAATAATACTCGTACATATTCCATTCCAGTAGTATTGGGTATAGAGGTAAATAGAGACCACATCCAAAGTAACTAATAGATCTCCAGTAATATAATTTTCCGTGGAGACATAGTCTGCATAAGTCTCTAAGAAATGTTAAGTGTCTTTAATAAAGGATTCTACTTTTTCAACCACTGGCCTAAAGTGTTTCTCCAAATAAATGGATATAGGCTCAGTAAGCCAGCCCCCTCCCGATACAATTGGTCTCACGGGGGGGGGCTCTAACAGAGCCTTATGCACCTTTGGTAATCCCCTAAAAATAGGGATTACTGGTTTCTCCACCAAAAAATATTTATATAAATTGATATCTATCATGTTACATAAAAGTAAATCATATAATTCACTATAAACACATTTAATAATTCTATCTACTTGTATTGCATTTAAAGTCTGATATGTCTCATTATCAGCTAGCAACAACTAAAATAACAACAGCACCGCCCTTGTCAGCCTGTCTGATCACAATGTCATTGTTGTTCTGTAGTTTTCTTAAAGCTTCATTCTCACCAATACCTAAATTATAAAAATCAGGTTTAACTTTACCTTAGCACATAAAAGTTTACATCAAATCATATTCACATGCTTTTCAAACGCATCCCATAGCGGATGCGTTGGTGGTATGAATATAGAGGGTTTCTTAAAAATATCCCTAACACCAGTACTGGACTGGCCAAACAACATTTTCAAACCAGCATTCCTTGTAAACATCTTAATATCTACCATAATGTCAGTCACATCTGTGTTTCGTGAAGGTATAAGCGAGAGGCCTTTATTCAAAAATGACCTCTCACTTTCAGTTAATTCATACCTGGAAATATTGATTACTAGGTCCGATTCACAGGTCGAAGCACTTTCTTTTGAAATTCGTGTCTCTCTTCTGATGTTTCCTGCTTCTTCATCCTGTTCTGCGGTGTCCAGGGTTGACTGTCGATCTGCCGAATTGGTAGTGGAAAAGGGCAGAACGCATTATCATCAGATGAACCATGTGCTCTACATCAACATTCCTAGTGTTCTCTCTAGGCCAGGAAAACACATTCCCCTTCCAGAAATCATTGAGTACCTTTCTTAGTGAATTAACTACAAAATTTAGCGATACTGGATAATAAATTGCTTCAGGATAAAAAGAAAAAACTGGAAAGGGACTTCAATGATTTACAGAAGGGGAATGTGTTCTCCTGGCCTACAGAGAACACTAGGAATGTTAATGAACTGTAAAACCTTCTATAAGTCATAATAATGACACATCCACTACTACTGCTCACATAGTGGCGTTATCTGTTGGTAAGTCACAACCAGAAGCTGTTGCTGAACGAGAGAACTACAAGATGAATGGAGAGTGTTCTCTGCAGTTGGATAATGGCTCTGTTTGTTCAACGAAATCATCAGCATCAACTTCGATGGATGTCAGAAGGAAAGTAAGACTGGTGGCAACTATCGCTTCCATGCCCTTTACAGCACATGGTTCATCTGATAATGTGCATCCGCTATTGGATGCGTTTGAAAAAGCATGTGAACATGACTTGATACAAACTTTTATGTGCCAAGGTAAAGTTAAACCAGATTTTTATAATTTAGGTATTGGTAAGAATGAAGCTTTAAGAAAACTACAGAACAACAATGACACTGTGATTAGACAGGCCAACAAGGGCGGTGCTGCTGTTATTTTAGACCATGATATGTATGCTATGAAGATGGAGTTGTTGCTAGCTGATAATGAGACATATCAGACTTTAAATGCAATACAAGTAGACAGAGTTATTAAAGGTGTTTATAGTGAATTTTATGATTTACTTTTATGTAACATGATAGATATCAATTTATATAAATATTTTTTGGTGGAGAAACCAGTAATCCCTATTTTTAGGGGATTACCAAAGGTGCATAAGGTTCTGTTAGACCCCCACCCTATGAGACCGATTGTATCGGGAAGAGGCTGGCTTACTGAGCCTATATCCGTTTACTTGGAGAAACATTTTAGGTCAGTGGTTGACAAAGTAGAATCCATTATTAAAGACACTCAACATTTCTTAGAGACTTATGCAGACTATGTCTCCACTGAAAGTGATATTACTAGAGATCTATTAGTTACTTTGGATGTGGTCTCTTTATTTACCTCTATACCCAATACTACTGGAATGGAATATGTATGATTACTATTGATAGAAAAAGGGGTCCCCATAGAGCTTATTATGAGATGCATAATGTTACTTCATATAGTTTTGAATAACAATGTTTTTACATACAGAAGGAGTTGCCATGGGAGCCCATGCGTTAATTCCTACGCAAATTTGGTTTTGGCATATTGGGAGGGGACTTATGCACTGAGGAATACACCTTTTAGTGACTGTATAAAGTACTATAAATGTTTTGTTGACAATATTTTCCTTGTATGGAAAGGAACAAAGAAACAATTAGATGATGTTGTAACATACATAAATGGTACGACTGATTTTCTATCGTTTGAGAGTAATAGTTCTTTGGAACACATAGAATTTTTAGATGTACGATTAACTAAGGTGGATAATGAAGTGCATACTGATATGTACAGGAAAACTTGTTGGAAAAATAGTTTGCTACATCACAATAGCATGCATCCTAGTCATATTTATCCCAATATAATAAAGAGTCAAGTGCTAAGAATATCAAGATTAACTAGCCATGACAATGCTTTTCAAGAGAGACAGAAGATCTTGGCTAATGATTTTCTACTGAGAGGATATCATCAAGATGAAGTAGAGAGATTATTAAACGAAAATACCACACAGAGGGCAGGGAAAGGTAAGCCGTTTTTTCACAAAAACAGATCTAATAAGGAGGTTGTCATGAAAAATGGGACAAGACCAAAGAACACTAGAGTGGTTATCCCTTTTACCAATAACAATTTGAAAATTAAGGAAGTAATTAACAATAATTGGAAGTTGTTGACCACAGATGATAGGATATCTGAATTGGTAGGCACCAGGCCCAGTTTTACTTATAAAAATACTAAATCATTAAAAAGATTATTGTGTTATGAAGAAGATGAAAAGATGGAGATACATTCCCATAGGCAGGGGACGTTTTCCTGCAGGCATTGTAACCAATGTATATATATGGCTGGTGACAACAAATCTGTGCATCCAGATACTGGACATGAGTATATATTTAGGTATTATGCTGATTGCAGGACAAGGGACTTGGTATATAGATTCATAGGTTCATAGGCAGGTACTGGGCTATCTACCCAAAGGCATATATTAGCCCAGCCACGTTGTGCAGTATTCACCGCCCCTTTGGTTAGTTCCCTAGGCCCTTGATCTAGCAGCTAGTACCCTTTGGCCCCTATCTAGTAGAGCTGTTGGTATGGTCCCTGGTGTGAACTTTCTGTTACCCATCCACTCGTCAAGGTTCCTCTTGAAGAGTGATAGTGAGGGGCTCTGTCTTATGTAGATTGGGACCTTGTTCCATAGCAAGGGAAGTCTTTGCAAAGGGAATCTATCCCTCCACCATGTTCTATTCATTGTTGTGCTGAGGTTTATATCCCTAAAGCGTGTAGCTCGAGTAGATTTGGTTTTGCTAAGATGGAGCATGTTCAACAGTTCTGGGTTGGACATGGCTCTGTATGTTAGACAGAGATCGCCTCTGAGAAGGCGGTATGCAACAGAGAAAAGCCTTTGTTTTTTCAATCGTGCTGCTGCATAGGGCAACTGTTTGAGGCCAGTAATCCTCTTAGTGAGGTACCTTGTGGTCTCTCCAGCTGCTGGAGATGCCTGGCCAGGTACATTCCAATTGGTGCATTGTACTCAATAATGGGTCTGATGAGGGAATAGTAGAGGGGCACCACTACATCCTTAGATCTTGATGTGAACCATTTCGTGATCAGATGGGTCACATAGAAGGATTTTCTAACCACCTTGGCAACATGGTTATCAAAGGAAAACTGACTATCTACTTGGGTCCCTAAATCCCTTATTACTTCTTCAGATTTCAGGGGGCTACCTCCTATGTGGTAGTTCGTGGGTACTCTGTTTTTTCCAAAGGGGATTACTATGCATTTTTTAGCATTTAGCTTGAGACCATGGCTTTGACACCATGCATCAGTCTCATTAAGGCCCTTCTGGAGGATATCCATGTCGGCCGGAGACTCTATTAAAGCACCTAGTTTGCAGTCGTCCACAAACTTAGTCAGCCACAGCCCTTCAGTGCTTGCCTGTACTTCTGAGAAGTATATGCCAAATAGGAGGGGCCCCAGGACAGAGCCCTGAGGCACACCGCTCGTTACTGGTCTGGATTTGGACATAGATCCCACTACTCTTTGTGGGATCTGTCTGAGAGCCAGTTTGCGATCCATCTTGTGATGTAAGGGTTTATGCCCAGGTTGGTGAGTTTATCAATAATACCTGAATGGGGAATGGAGTCAAATGCTTTAGCAAGGTCAAAGTAAGCCGTGTGTGCCTCCTTTCCCTTATCAATAGCCTGAGTAACTGTCTCAAAGAAGTCCACCAGGTTCAGGAGGCATGATCTGCCCTTGACAAAGCCGAACTGTGTGGGGTCAAGTGTTTGGAGGTTCCCAATCTCTCCATTTATGAGTTCCATAATGATTTGCTCCATTGCCTTACAGATCAGACTGGTCAGGCTTATTGGTCGGTAGTTCCCAGGGTCGGTTTTGGGCCCACCCTTGTGCAGTGGAACCACCATTGCTGTGCGCCATTCTATGGGCACATATCCTGTCGAGAGACTAAGACTGAACAGGGTATTCAGATGCGGGGTTAATTCATTTTGGAGCTCGCATATGACACAGCCCGGGACACCATCTGGTCCCATGGAGGCAGTGTTTTTAGCTTTAGATAGAGCCTTATTAACCAAAGTATCAGTAATAACTGGAGTTACACAATCCCCTGGAATAGTAATAGGCCCTGCAGGTGGTGCGGGGGGGGGGGGGGTTGCACTGAACCTGTCAGCCAAGATGTTGGCAATGTCAGTGGGGTCAGTGCATTTTGTTCCATTTTGTACTAGCTCAGAACAGACCTGAGCGTTGCCATTTAGGTTTTTGACGTAACCATAGAAGGCCTTATGGTTATCCTTGGCATCCTTGGCAACTTTCTTTTCGAAATTGGCTTTAGTTGACTTGATGAGGGCCCTCAATTTCTTACTAATGCTGATCAGGGATGATTTTTCTACTTGAGATTTGGCCTTTTTTTGTATACGTCTCCTCCTTTTATTGTATAGTTTGCTTATGGCCGGGGTCCACCAGACTGGTTTCTTCTTGCTTGAGGAAGGAGTCTTGGTTTTATTTGGGATAGCATGGTCCATGCAATCCGGAAGATGTATATAAAGTGCCTTGGTGTAGGATTCTGCATCCTGGATATCATTATCCTTCTGCAAGGGAATAGTGAAGCTTTCCACTTCTGATGCAAGTAGTTTGAAGTTTGCTTTGGAAAGGTTTTTACAATGGTTTCTTTGACTGGGGGAGGTGGAGGGGCGAGGATGTCCAGGGTTATCAGTTTGTGGTCTGATCTGACCATTAAGGGAATGATAACGGGTGTGGTACAATGGGCACCCATATTTGTGATGACTAAATCCAATATGTTGTCCCCTCTAGTGGGAGAACACACCAGTTATTCAAGGGCATTTGAATTTATAAATTCTATGAACCGCTGGGCGTAGGAGTTAGAACTTTGGTAGTTCGCCCAGTCTATACCAGGGTATTTGAAATCACCCAAAATTATGGTGTTGAGTAGGACCTTTATATTTTCCACTGCCTCAAGGAATGCTGAGTGAGCATCTTGGGACATGGTGGGCGATCTACAACAGGTTACGTCTTGAAATGTGGATTTGCCTGCTGATAGTTGTGCATGGATGATCTCTAGGGCATCATGCTGTGCCACTAACCTGGAGATGTGGGTATCCTTGATGAATATGGATATACCTCTGCCCTTTGTATTGCAATTTGGTAACTGAGGCCATAAGGTATAATATGAGTTGCAACCTGGTAGTGCTGGGGTGCTCTCTGGAGCCTTGAACCAGGTTTCCGTCACTGCACAAACATTGATTTTCTCCATACTGAGGAGTGCCTCGAGTGCGTGCATTTTAAGGTTGAGACTTCTGGCACTGAGTAGCATTACCCTTAGTTTTTGGTTACCTATGCTGGTTACGGTGGCTGGTTTGTCCTTTGAGCCTTGCCTAAAAAAGGCACTATGGGGACGGCAAGAGCCTTGGCCAGTTTTCAAAAGCCTAGGGGTGACAGGTGCAAACCATCTCTGGCGAAACAGCGAGGCTTGTCTATCATGTCATCCCAGGCAGACAGAAACTGGATCCCCTTAGAATGACACCAGAAGCTTAGCCAATTGTTGAAATTGATCATTTTGTCTTTATATTGTGGTATCATTCTAGGTGAAGGTAGTATGCTACTCAAGGTCAGGGTCATACCAGCTTGGGCTACATGATCAGAGAGCTCCTCAATGTCTCTTTTCATGTAGTCCAGGGAGGTACATCTTAGATCATTCACACCATGTACAATGACAGCGTCATACTTGTACTTGTTCTGGAGTGACCTAAGTGCCTGTGTTATGTGGCGGATCCTAGCACCCGACAGGCAGCTGACAGTAACCTTCTCCTTGTTCAGCCTGGTGAGTGGAACATCTGTGTGCCTTACTATAGAGTCCCCTATTACTAGCGTGTTGGGTATGGTGTTTTGCCTTAGGGGATGTCGTGAGACACACTGCTGAGGTGAATTATGTGTTTTCTAGCTAGTGTTTGGAGGTGCAGGTTGCTTGCTTGTCTGCTTTGGAGGGTCCTGTTTCTTTTTCAGATGGGTACCTAGTGCCTCCAAATATGTTTTTGTGTATTTATGTGTATGCTTTGACGGTGCTTGTTTTGCGATCCATGTGTGACTGGTGGTGTGATGCTAGTGTGTCTCTTCTCCTCTTGACTGTCTGTTACAGTTATGGGTTGAGAGCGCTTAGCCTCCAGTTTGGCTGTGTATTTGCATCTCTCAGAGGTAAGAGGAGAGGGTTGTCTGTATACATGAGGCAGTTGTGACATTGCCTCAGGATGCCCAATTCCACCAGATGAACTGGAGAGTACACCTGGAAGCTGACCTCTGGACATGCTTGGAAAAGTAAATTTCACTTGTCTTGCGGACAATCGAGGGTCTTATGCTGTATTATAATAGTGCTGTCTAGGAGATTTGGAAAATAATAGTGCTGTCTAGGAGATATCTAGCACAGTGTCAGGTATGTAAAACTTTCCATGTAGATAAGACCAACAGAACCCTTAGGGAATGTGTTGGAGTACACGTATATGCTATAAATAAGGAAGATGAGGGTAATGCATTGGCCAGACACATAATGAATCATGGCACAACACATGACTTCAAGTTTAGGGTATTAGAGTTAATCAAGACAACAGGTAGACTAGGAGATGTTAAGAATTATATGGAAGAACAAGAAAATAGATGGATAATGCGACTACAAGCACATGGAGCATATGGTCTAAATGACAAGATAATGCTTAAACCCTTTCTAGCAGCCCATTCTCTTGCACATTAGGCATCTTAATATAACATTTTGACAATAATAGATAGGTTAAGATAGCTTTAATGGCAGGTATGAGTTTTTAGGCATATAATTTTGTTTTATTGATTAGGAACCATGATTGTTTGATTATCACACTGACTTTAGATGTTTTTATAGTTACTTGTGATATGTCCTTATCATTTTTATAGTTATATATATTGTACACATTTTAAATATGTATTTTGATATATATATATATATATATATATATATATATATATATATATATATATATATATATATTATGGACGTTTTAACTTATAGTTGTGTATGGTTTTAATTAGTTTAGTGATGTCATGATTATGTCTTGTATCTGATTGGAAGACATAGGGGTAATGATGTTATTTAAACCAGGTGAATGATTATTGTTTTATCAATGTCTGAAGAAGCCTTCTTTGCAACGTGAAAGCACTTACTGTGTTCTAATTGGTGTTTTTGTGTATTAAACATTCATTGATCAGCTGTGGTGTTGCCTCTTTCATTGATAATTGGATTGCTATTGTCATTCTTAAGAGGTACTTTATCCTGGACTGTTTTGCTTCTTGATCTTCTATCTACCCGAGGAGTATCCCATCAATGTACAGTGTCCAGAAACTTGTGGCTGTGAAACATCCATTTGTGAGGATTTGTCCTGGACCTGCTCAGAGAGTTTGCCACCACATTGTGCTCTAAAGAAATGCAGACCACCTGAAGAACGAAGACATGGCAGACTGCAAAATCTCAAGCCTGAAGAGCAAGCCTGCAAAGAATGTAAGATTTTGTGGCATGACTGTGGTATTGCTTGTAAAAACCATTACTGGACCTGGAGCCCAAAGAGAGTGGAAAGCCTGGAGAGCTAGAAAAAGAGACCTCATCTCCTTGATGTTGATATGGTCTGCCAGATGGTGATAGGACCAAAGATCCTGGAGTCTGAGGTTGTTGGAAAAGGCTCCCCAACCATGATCAGGAGCATCTATGTACAGCTCCTGAGTAGGGAGAGGAACCCAAAAAGACAGACCAGGAATCAGGTAAATCTGGTGTATCCACCAGTGGAACTCAAGCTTGAGATAAGACAAGAGAGGAACCAGATACTCCAGTGGGTAGCAGTGCTGGAGCTAGACAGTCTTGAGATACCACTGAAATGTCCTCATATGGAGTTTGATAAATGGAACCATGGGAATGGTGGGATGCCATGTACCCACAGCTCACAGAAATACTCTTACAGGAAGGACTGGAAGAAGAAGGAAAGACTGGACATAAGCATTCACAGTGATGTCCTTGGGAGGTAGAAGTCAGGCCAACATTGGAATGCTCTGAATCCAGCAACCCAGGAACACTTGGTTCTGAGAGGGAGTCAACATAGACTTTTTTAAGATTGATGGTGAATCCTACACTGTGCAAAGTGCAAAAGAAGCATAGTGAAAGTGCACATCCTGAAGTAGAAGCTGCTGAGAGGGAGCTTGAGTCAAAAGATCATCCAAATAAGGAAATATCTGAACTCCCTAAAGACTACAAAAAGCTACCACAAGGGCCAAAAATTTGGTAAAGACCATCAGAGCTGTATAAAGGCCAAAAGGCAAAGCAGAGAACTGATAATGAAAGGAAGAAACAGAAAAATGTAAACATTTCCTGAAGAGAGGGTGAATAGGATAAGGGAATCCGAAACGTCTTGAGGAAGCAACAGAGTAAAAAGTGTCTGAAGAAACAACATCCTGAAAGAGGGAACCTTGAGAAAGCTGTTGAGAAAAGATAGGTCTAAAATGGGCCTCCAAGACCCCCTCCTTCCTAGAATTCAAAAACATCCTGGAATAAAAACCTGCTCCCTGCTGAGACAAGGGGATATGTTGGATGGTGACTTGTACGACAACATCCTAAAGGACCAAAGGAAAAGGTGGGTAATGACAAGAAAAAAGCTGAGGAAGATCTGAGAATGGAGGAATCGACTTCCAGGCCATAAAATAACCATTCTGGATGATGGAATGTACAAAAGTATCCTAGGCTATCTGCTGCCAAACAGGAAATGAAAGAGTAAACATAAAGGACTGAGGAATCTGGTTAAGGGGTAGGAGTGTTTGAATGCCAAATAAAAGCAAACTTGTTAAGAAAAAAATGTTTTTGACTCTTGGAACACTGAAAAAAATTGTCTAGAAAAACTCTCCTAAAAGCCCTCTTGCTTCTAAAAGGCTGTTTAGGCTGCTTGCCAAAAAAGGAAGGATTAAAAGGATAATTCCTCTAAAACTTAGGAACAGAAGAGGCAAACATTTGTTTCAAATCCTGCATAACTTTACCCTTATCCCGAAGAATGTTAAAAAGTTCAGCCACAGCAGTGTGAAAGAGATTCTGGCTCTCTAAGGGAGAATCTAATAATTTGGCCTTGATGTGGAAACACAACCAACAGTACCTCCTCATAACAGATCCAGATGCAGCTGCCCTAGAGGAGGCATCAGCGGCATCATAACTACATTTAACAGAAAAATGAGCCACCTGAGAAACCGAGGTCAAAAGAAAACTGGCAGAAGTCTTATCATCTGAGTCAGGAAAAGCATACAGAATGCCCCCAGGTTGGGAGAGAAGAGTTAGGACATACCTAGTCATATGTGTCTGGTATTTAAGAGCTCTGAAAGATAAGGTAGCAGAGGTATATACTTTTTTTTTTTTACCATACCTGTCCAAGGCATGGCTGTCCTTACCAGAAGGTACAAACTAAGAAGAAGGCAGCAACTTGGATGATTTATCAGTGATTACAGAAATAACAGCAGAATCAGAGGAAGGGCTTTTACATCAGGAACTTTATAAACTTGTTCACTTTCTTATGGGCAGGAGGTTGAGAGTCAGGGGCCTGAGAATCTGCAGTGAAAGTATCCCACAGGGAAGCCAGCACCGGAGGGACTACAGAAGGCTGGGGAGAATCTATTTGCAAGAGTTCATAATATATTTTCTAAAACATCAAAAACCTGGGAACAGACCCATTTAAAGTTTTCCATTAAATAAACCAATGTATCCCCAAAAGACGATTCCTCCATAGAACAGTCAGGAGAAAGTGAATCCTCTTCCTCAGACCCCAAGGCAAGGAAAGAGTAAATCTGAGAAAAGTAGGTCAATGAATCCTTACCAGAGTCTTAAGTTTCGTCACAGGAATCTGAGTCCCTAAGGTGTTTGAAAATAGTGGAAGAGCAGGGAATAGAAGCAGGAACAGATAATCCTTCAGGGGGCTTAAAACCCATAACAGCATTGAAATGCCATTGAGTAAAATCCTGCCATTCTTATGTGGACCCTTAGATAGAGGGAACACATGCTTTGTTTGCTGCTGCTTTTTTAAAGGCACATCAGCTTTAACAAATCTAGGATGTTCAGACCCCTGCCTAGAATCAATGAGGGTACCAGGCACCTCTTCCCTAACAAGTATTTGGGGAATCCCCCTAGGGCCCTCTGAAATAATCAGCCATGGTTTCCCCTCCACATTTGCACCAGATGTATGCATAGCCTCAGTGAATGTGCAGGTAGGCAGCTCCAGGCTGGCCTCCAGCTAGTCTGTGGCAGAGGAAGCGTGGCCCTGCACAGTCCTCAGTTCTTCATTCAACCTGATGAAGAAGTCCAGTGGAGGCTGAAAAGCAGCAGAATCAGTTCATACCTTTTTGACTGTCTTTTTAAGAGGTGGTTGAATGTCACAATGGTTGGATTTAGCCATGGTATTCTGAGCCAAAAGCTTCAACCACTGGTTCTCCCAGTTAATGGAAATAGAAGACAGACAACTGTGAAGCGTCTTAGGGGAAAAATGCTTGACAAATCTCACACTGCATATTGTTGCGGGTAGCATCCTGGTGTTGTACCTGCTGACTGGAAAACAGCAAACTCCATTACATAAAGGAGATGTCTCCACAGACCCTAGGAACTACAGACCCATAAGCCTGACCAGCCTAATCTGCAAGGCTATGAAATGAGTAATCACGGATCTTATCAACAAAGATATAGGAGACCTCCAAATGCTTGACCCAACCCAGTTTGTCTTTATTAAAGGGAGATCCTTCCTCTTGAACTTGGTGGACTCTTTTGAGACAGTCACCAAAGCCCTGAATGAAGGCAAATATATGCATACAGCCTACCTGGACCTGTCCAAGGCCTTTGATACTATTCCTCACTCAAGCATCATTGATAAACTCACCCATTTGGAGGTCAACCCATTTATTGTTAGATGGGCTGCAAACTGGCTCAAAATAGAATGAACACAGTCAAGATAGGCGACTCTACCTCCACCAGCAAACCCATAGCCAGTGGTGTTCCACAGGGATCTGTGCTGGGCCCCTACTGTTTGAAATCGACTTCTCTGCAGTGCAGGCTAAAACAAAATGCCTATGGATGACACAGTTTGCTGATAACTGCAGACTGGGTGCAGTCATCAAGTTCCCAAACAATGTCAACATCCTACAAAGTACAGTTTTGTAACTACCATAAATGTAGATGTTCGAAGATCCACATTGCTGCAGTCCTTACACTTGGGTAGTCCGCTGTCCTCGGTCGGCCCGAATATCAAAGTATAAGGCTGACGTCGGTCAAGGCGCATTAGACTGACATCAGGACGTCAGGGTACAAATGCGCATGACCGACGTCATATCCTCAGTCTTTTCTTGCCCCAGATGTCAGAAGACCCTAAAAAGAAAGGTCAAAACCCAAAGACAGCAAACAACCAGCCAACCACCCTTGCACTAATAATATGTACAATATATACAATATACACAATATTTACAACCCAGCCCACACAACCGCCTCTAACTACAGAGGGGAAGGAGGGAGGGTAAATTGGACTGCAGCAATGTGGATCTTCGAACATCTACATTTATGGTAGGTACAAAACTGTACTATGTTCTTCATCTCACATTGCTGCAGTCCTTACACTTGGGTAGAATCCCAAAGCAGAGATAAGGGAGGATGGCAAAACTATAAAGAAGCAGGAGCTGCCAAAATGCCCTGTAAAATAGCAGTGGCAAAACCAGCCCTAGATTTAGAGTAAAGTGGAAGGTGATAATGCTTAGAGAAAGTATGCACTGAACTCCAAGTAGCTGCCTCCAAAATATCTTTAGTTGCCACCCCTTAAAAGCTGTCAAGTGGCAGTAGCCCTAGTGGAATGAGGCCTAATCCCAGCTGGAATCTCCTTGCCATGATGGGAATAACAGAAAGCAATGCAAAACCCAATCCACTTTGAAATAGTTTGTTTTGACACAGGCTTACCCTGAGAACTCAAAGCAAAAGAAACAAATAACTGCTAAGACTGTCTGAACCCTTTAGTTCTGCTCAAATAATATCGCAACTGCCTGTGTACATCTAAAGTGTGCAAAATCTTTTCCCCTTTATTTTGGGGATTTGCATAAAAAGTAGGCAAATGAATAGTCTGGTTTAAAGCCACACTAGAAACCACTTTAGGCATAAAGGAAGGATTAGTACGCAAAGATACCCTATCCTTATGGAAAATTAAGAAAGGCTCAACTGCCATAAGGGCCTGCAATTCAGAAACCCTTCTTGCAGAGGTAATGGCCAACAAAAAAGCAGTCTTCCATGATAAATATTTCAACTCGGTAGTAGCTGCAGGCTCAAAAGGTTGTAGAGTGAGTTTCTCCAACACAAAATTGAGATCCCAAGCAGGAGTAGGAGCTCTACGTGGGGGTCTTATATTCTTTGCCCCTCTAAGAAATTGCTTGAACAAAGAATGAGAAAACAATGGTGGGTCACAGTCATAGTGAGCCGAAATTGCTGCAGCATGAACCTTAATAGAAGAGAAGGACAAACCTTTGTCCAGTAACTCAGTAAGATATTGAAGAGCCACACTTAAATTAGGCTCCGAAACATCAAAATCCTTTGCTGCAGTCCAAAATAAAAATCTCTTCCATTTATCTGCGTACACTTTTCTTGTACTAGGCCTTCTAGCTTCCAAAATAACATCCAAAACTTGCTGTGGAAGTTGAGACCCTCTATGATTCAAAACAGAATATGCCAGGCTGTTAGGTGAAGAGAGTGAAGCTTGACATTGAGTAAATGACTGTTCTCCGGAGACAACAGGTGTGGAATCGAAGGCAAAGGCCATGGAGGCTCCCGTACCAGACTTCTCAGTAATGAGTACCAGTGCTGTCGAGGCCAATCTGGAGCTATTAAAATCATCTTTGGCTTGTCCTGTCTGACCTTTAGAAGTACCTTTGGGAGGAGAGGCAGAGGTGGAAAGGCATACACATGAAGATTGTTCCAATTGAAAGAAAGAGCATCCACTTTCCAAGCTGTGGGATGAAACCTTTTTGTGCAAAACTTTGGCAGCTGGTGGTTTAGTGGAGAAGCGAACAGATCTATGTCTGGAGTTCCCCATGACACTGTCAATTTCTGAAATACATGAGGATCCAATTTCCACTCGTGGGGATCCATAATTCGTCTGCTCAACACATCTGCTAAGGAGTTCTGTGCTCCCGGCAGAAACCTTGCCTGAAGATTTAGCTGTAAACTGAGAGCAGTCTCCCACAAAATCATTGCTTGCCTGCATAGCGGATAAGAATGTGTTCCCCCTTGCTTGTTGATGTACCACATGACAGTTGTGTTGTCTGTTAGAATCAACACCTGCCCTGGAAGAAGTAAATCCTTGAAAGCTATTAATGCAAACTGGACTGCTAACATCTCCTTCAAGTTGATATGTAGATGTTGTAGTCTGGCAGGCCACTTGTCTTGTATCCACTTTCCATTTAGATGAGCTCCCCAAGCTTTGTCTGAGGCATCTGTCGTTAGAATCTGACTCGCCTCTGGCCGGGTCACAGAGAGTCCCTTGTTTAGGTGACATTCCTGAGCCCACCACAAAAATTCCTTTTGAATGCAAGGTATTATCTGAATGACAGTGTCTAGATCCTGGCAGTGCTGAGTCCATACATTTTTGAGATACCATTGTAGCTTCCTCATATGCAGTTTGGCATTGGGAAGCACCAGAATACAAGATGCCATGAACCCCAAGGCTTGAAGGACTGTCCTTGCAGTCAGCCTGGACTGATGAGACAACTGATGAAAGTAAAGGGAAAGATTCTTTTGTTTGTCCGGGGTCAAAAAGGCCATCTGGGATGCTGTATTCAGTCTTACACCCAGAAAGCACATGTCCTGAGAGGGTACTAGACTGGACTTTATTTCGTTCACAGAATACCCCAGGCATCTTAGCACTGCTATCACATATTCCAAATGAAGAAGAAGTTCGTCCCTTCCTTGAGCTAGAATCAGGCAATCGTCCAAATAAGGGTAAATCTGTATTCCTTTTAGCCTGAAGTAAGCTATCACTGGAGCCAGAACTTTGGTGAACACTCTGGGCGCAGTAGATAAGCCAAAGGGCAATGCAGAGAACTGATAATGAGAAGTCCCAGCCCAGCAGATACTTCCTGCAACTCAGTCTGATAGGAACATGAAGGTAAGCTTCCTTGAGATCCAAAGTTACCATCCAATGATCTTTGCCCAGCAGAGGTAAAAGCTGTTGTAACGTCAACATTTTGAACTTTGGAATGTCCAGATAAGTGTTGAGGATAGATAAATCCAAAATTGGTCTCCACGTGTTCCCCTTCTTTGGTACTAGGAACAGGCGAGAATAAAATCCTAGGCCCACTTCTGGTATAGGGACCGGCTGTATGGCCCCTATTTGAAGTAGCAGAGAAATTTGTTTGTGAGCCTCTATTCTTTGCTGAGGAGGAACGTCTGGCATGCCTTTGAAAGGAGGCAAGGTATGGAAATAAAACCTGTAACCTTGGTGAATGATATCCAATACCCATCTGTCTTGGGTAATTAAACTCCAATTTTCCTTGAAAAGTGCCAACCTTCCTCCCAAAGGTGCTGCCAGACGAGAAGGCTCTGGCAGCTGAAAAACGTAGGTCATTGGGTCTGTTTACGAAAGGACTGACCCCTGCCCTCACCCGAAGACTGTGCAGGTGAACTCCCTGTTCTAGGCCTGAAAGAGCCCTGAGCTCTGCCTCTACCACGTCTAGATCTACCCCTAGACTGGGAATCATAAGAAGGATACGTCCACCCCTTGCCAATTTCTACTAAACTTCGGAGGCTGAACCTGCAAAAAATCTTTAACAGTCTGCATAGACTTAGCCTTGTCTTCCATTTTCTTTAAGACTGCCTCAACAGGTGAACCAAACAACACATCAGATTGTAAAGGAGCATCTAAAATCCTTGTCTTAACATGGTCAGATAAATTCTGATCCCTCAGCCAGGCGTGCCTGCGAAGAACTGACCCAGTGGCAGCCACCCTAGACGAGGCCTGTACAGCATCAAAACCACATTGCAAAGAATGCTTACCCACCTGTTCAGAAACATGTACTAAATCTTGTAACTCTTTACACTCAATACCTTCCGCCAGAGCATCTACCTTAGACTTCAATTGAGAAAGTAGATAGTTTTGGTATTTCAACATGTGAAACTGGCAATTCAAAGCTCTCATAGCTAGGGTGGAAGAAGTATAGACTTTCTTTCCACATCTATCCAAAGCCCTGGCCTCTTTATCTGGAGGAACCGGATTTTTAACAACAGAAGCCTTAACACCCATAGGCCCCTGACTAACAGTTTCTGGGTCCGCCCTGGGACTCTTAAAAAGATACTTATGAGCTTCAGGCACCCTGTAATACCTATCCGGTTTAACAGGAGCAGGAGGCAAAGAATCAGGATTAAGGGAAGCCTCTGCAAACACATCTTCCACAACATCCAGAACAGGAGGTATAGCCAAAGGCCTATGCTGGGGTAAAAACAGAAATTCCCTAAGCCTTTTCCTAGAATCAGAGAAGTCCTGACCTTCCCACTTAAAATGCTCCCTCATGGAATGAAGAGTCTCTGAAAAAGAAAAATCCTCAGGAGGAGAAGCAGAAGGAGTAGAATCATCCACATCAGAATCAGAATAAGGAGAATACTCCTGCAAGTCTTCAGCCGAAGACTCTGAAACATCCGAAGCCTGCTCAAAACTCCCCAACTCAGGTTCCACCCTAGGTCTCTTATCAGGAGGGGGCAAAGAACCTCTAATCAAAGTAATCAAATCTTCTGCCATTTTAAGCATATGCTTCTTGGGCACAGATCCTGAAGAACTAGGAGTGACACCAACTGAAGCTAAACCTGGCCTGCCTCTGGGAGAAGCCTTGGAAACAGAAGGAGAGGGCCTAACCACCCTAGGAAGGGAGGGGAGTACAGTAACCTGAGAAGCCCCTTCAGCCTGACCTGCCTCCTGCGAGGCCACATCCTGCAATAACAATGTCTCCCCATGGGACTCCAGAGAAACCTCCGGCAGAACCACCGGCTCCACCGACACCTCTAAAGAACCGGCGTCCGGTACGGACGACTCTTCTTGCCTGGGCTTAGCTGCTTTGTCCTTGCGCTTCTTCGAAGAAGCGGACATCGGAGTATCCGACGGCATTTTATAATTGCACCGCTTCCCAAAGACTAGCCTGGCACAATCTAACCTTCTCTTAATAGTGCGCTTATTGAATCTAGCAAAAAAAGCGACACCCAACAACGTCGTGCTCAGGCCCTAAGCAAGGAATACACAAAGTATGATAATCTCTATGCGGTATCTGCTTCCCACAAGAAATACAGTTATTCACTTTTTCTGACATCCGGTAAACCACTGAGGCAAGAAAAAACTAAAATATTCCCCAGTGGGGTACTTAGCCAACTTTGACTCGGTCTGAAACTCCGAATTCGAAAAATTTCAGAACGCCGAACGGCACTTGCAACGCTGCTTCTGCATCGGACCATGCGGCAAAAAAGACTGAGGATATGACGTCAGTCATGCGCATTTGTACCCTGACGTCCTGATGTCAGTCTAATGCGCCTTGACCGACGTCAGCCTTATACTTTGATATTCGGGCCGACCGAGGACAGCGGACTACCCAAGTGTAAGGACTCCAGCAATGTGAGATGAAGAACATCATGGACTTACACAGACAAATGACTGGTGCCAAAGTCATGAGCTAAAACTCAATGCAAAAAAATGCATTATCATCCCCTTCGGCAAAGCTGACATCCTTGTACATTACCACATTAATAACAATACCTTAAGCACACAATCAGTGGTGAGAGATTTGAGCACACAGGTTGACAGCAAACTTTCCTTTGACCACCATATCTCCACAGTGGTAAGAAAGGCTTTCTACATTGCTCACCTCATAAGCAAGGGCATTACATCCAGAACAAAAGAGGTTATAACCCCCCTGTACTCATCAGTCCAATAATGGAGTACAACGCTACCTTTGGTATGTATCTTAAAAGGCACCTGCAGCAAATGGAAAGATCTCAAAGGTTTCTTACAAAGAAAATTCAGGGTCTTCAGCATATTTCATACATTGACAGACTGAATTAAAGTATATGTGAATTTCTACCTGCCACTGCACAACATTCACATTTGAGATTTCCCGATTGTTATTATCCTGAAATGTTACTGGTTGTTTCATAGCTTTAAAGCTTATAAAAATTCATTAAATAACAATGCATGGGTTTTTCGATAAGTTGTCACTTTAGTTTGCATACTCAATGATGCCAGCACCAACAATATATTTTCAGTACATTCATGTCAACGATTGAAGCATTGAACAACTTTCAGTAAATTTAAATATTTTTTATATTTATATATATATATATATATATATATATATATATATATATATATATATATATATTTGTGAGTGTGTGTACAGAAAATAGCAATATAGGTTATGATAATCAAGTTTACTGAGGGTCATAAAGCCATTAGCTTGACAACTGAACTTAAGAACCTATGACTTATACTTGAACAATCTTGTAATGTTCTACCATCTGTCCAGGAACTCTTACACGTTAAGTGTTCGACTAATGGGAATTTTCAAGGTGCAAACTGTTTCATAAAGGATATATTTTTTAAAAGCTATATGGCACCCCCCAGTGGATTTTGTTTTGCCGACAGGCAGTTAAATTGTCTAACTGTACCAACCTACAAAGACAGACTGAAAATGCATTAATTTATGCCAGAAAATAATTTATTTTAGGTTGACTGATTGCAAGTGTGTAGCTATATATACTGTTTGTAAGCTTCTGATCTCCCAAAGGCTTTCTGTGTTGGAGGGAAACCTTCTAGCTTATCAGCGGGAATGGTAAGCACTAGGTAGCCTATCTACCACAAGAGTGGTTTCTGTCCCAGAAATTGTACTTTATGGGCCGTTTGGGCAGTTTTTCCATCTTTTTTTCAACTTTCTGGTTTAAAAGCCCATGTTTGTGCTAGTTTCCCACCTTTCCTGTAACTAGTCTAGTCCAGATACAGATTTGCTGCATCCAGGACTGTTTGTAAGCTTCTGAGCCCCTCAAACCTTTCTGTGTTGGAGGGAAGCATTCTAGTTTATCAGTGGGAGTGGTAAGCACTAGGTAGCCTATCTACCACAAGATCCAGGTACAGATTCTTAGTTTTAGCACTTGAATTTGCTTATTCATGCTCAGCACTTGTTCAGAACTTGTTGTTAACACTACATAAGCTACAAATTACTACAGCACTCAACCTTCCTCTTTACCTAGAGGAAAACAGTTTACAGCTCTTATACTCACTTTCCTCACTTGTCTAGTGGAAAGAAGTTTTTTATTCAGGCATGTCCAAGGGTCAGCTCCCAGTGTTCTCTCCTGTCTATCTGATGAATCTGGGCATTTTGAGGCAATGCCTCATGTACACAGACAACCCTCTCCTCCTAACACCCAACACCATAACCTGTGAGAGATGCACTTATCAAGCCAAACTGGAGGTAAGGCTCTTTCTAACCAAGGCTGAACTTGACAGTCAGGAGGAGAAGGTAAACACCTGCACCACACCATACTCATCACATAGTCCCACTAAACCTACACTACCAAAATCCAAACACAGAAACACAAAAACATCTGCTCAAGCAATGGAGACCTCCAAAGCAGAAACACAAGCAACCTCTACCCCCAACACAACCCAAATGACACATAGCCAACAGACTCAGTGTGCCAATAAACCACAGCCCATAAGGCAAACCAACATACCCAACACACTAGTCATAGGTGACTCTATAGTCAGGCACACTGATGTCCCACTCACCAGGCTACTGTCAGCTGCCTGCCAGGTGCCAGGATCTGCCACATAACCCACGCACTCAGGTCACTCCACAACAAGCACAAATATGACTCTGTCATTGTCCATGTTGGTGTGAACAACCTGAGATGTACCTCCCGGGACCACACGAAAAGAGACATGGAAGAGCTCTCCGATCTTGTAGCCCAGGCAAGTTTGACCCTAGCCCTGAGTAGCATCACACCAGCGCCCAGAATGATACCACAGTACAAGGACAAAATTACTGACTTCAACAACTGGCTAAGCTCCTGGTGTCATTCTAAGGGGATCCAGCATCTGTCTGTCTGGGACGACATCAATATAGTCGACAGACCCAGATGCTTTGCCAGAGAGATGCCCTGCACCTGTCCCCACTAGGATTCCGGATACTGGCTAAGGTTCTTGCCGCCCCTATAGTGCCTTTTTTAGGCAAGGTTCAAATGACAAATTCACCACCATAACAGGAACAGGCAAGCAAAAACTGAGGGTAATGCTACTCAATGCTAGAGGTCTAAATCTCAAAATGCACTCACTCAAGGCACTCCTTAAAATGGAGAACATCGATATCTGTGCAGGGACTGAGACCTGGTTCAAGGCTCTAGAGAGCACCCCTGCATTACCAGGCTATAACTCATACCATACTTTTCGGCCATCTAACCTGGACCAGAACACCAAAGGTGGTGGTGTGTCCATATTCATTAAGGATATCCACATCTCCAGGCTAGTTGCGCAGCATAATGCATCCAAGGTTATCCAAGTGCAACTAACTCTGGGCAAAACTGCAATCCAAATGGTAGCTTGCTACAGATCCCCCACCATGCCCCAGGATTCCCACTCCTCTTGTCTTGATATACGGGAAAATATTAGGGCTCAACCAAACACCCTAATAAAGGGTGATTTCAACTACCCTAACATTAACTGGGAAAACTACTCATGTACCAATTCCATCACTCAATGCTTTCTGGAATTCATAAATTCCAATGCCCTGGATCAACTTATCCACACCCCCACCAGGGGCAACAATATCCTAGACCTAGTCATTACCAACATGAGTGACCAGTGTTACACACCTGAAGTCAACTCCTCATTGGTCAGATCCGACCATAAGCTAATCACTCTAGATATCCGCATCCCACCCCCACCCACCATTAAGGAAACCACGGTAAAAAAATTCTCCAAAGCCAACTTCATGCTTCTTAAGACAGAAGTGGTGAACTTCATGACACCCATGCAGATGGACAATACAGTTACGACTGCTGAATCCTACACAAATGCACTCTATAAGCACTTACATGAGTGCATGGATCATGCTATCTCAAACAGAACCGAGATGCTATCCTCTAAAAAAAGGAAGCCAATCTGGTGGTCCCCTGCCATAAACAAACTCTACAACAGAAGGAAGAAACTGTTGCAAAAGAGAGTAAAATCCCATGAGTGCAGGAGCTCCCTGGTCAGCCTCAGTAAGAAGCTGGAATCCCTTATAATATCCTCCAAAGCTAGCTACAAAAACAAAACCACCACTGATTCTAAGGGCAACCACAAAGCATTCTATAGCTATGTCAAGAATCTCAATGGCAACACCCAGATCTGCTCTGAGTTACAGCACACGGCATGAAAATTACAGAACCAACTGATATTGCCAACATCCTGGCAGATAGGTTCAGTGCTAATTTTACCTCCCTCTCACCCTCTAAAGGGCTCATATTTATACAGCAAGAATGCAGAGTCCCTGTAATCATATCTCTAAAACCAAAAACACAGCATCCATGAGAACAGACAACATCCCAGGCTGCATTTTACATGAACTTTAGAATGAAATGTCTCCCCACCTATGCACCATGTTCAGTCATAGTCTCACATCAGGCTTTGTGCCCACTGAATGGCGCACAGCAACAGTTATCCCATTCCACAAAGGGGGAGCCAACACTGATCCTGGGAACTATTGACCTATTAGCCTGACAAGCCTGGTCTGCAATACCATGGAACGTATCATCATGGAACTCATAAACAAAGACATTGGTAACCTCCAAATTCTGGACCCTACCCAGTTCGGATTTGTGGAAGGCAGATCATGCCTTCTGAACCTGATCGATTTCTTTGAGGCAGTCACCAAAGCCATAGACGAGGGTAAGGTGATTCACACAGCCTATCTTGACATCGCCAAGGCTTTCAACACCATCCCCTATTTTGGAATTATAGCTAAACTCACTAAACTAGGTATAAATCCTTACGTCACAAGTTGGGTTGCCAACTGGCTCACTGACAGAACCCACACTGTAAAAGTTGCAGACTCCAAATCTGACTTCAAACAAGTGACAACTGGAGTACCACAGGGTTCAGTCCTGGGACCTCTCCTGTTTGGTATCTACTTCTCTGAAGTACAGGCTTACACAGAAGGCCTCTTGCTAACAAAGTTTGTAGATGACTGCAAACTAGGAGCCATAGTCGAGTCCCCAAATGATGTAGACATCCTACAGAAGGGCCTCACTGAGACAGATGCCCGGTGTCAGAGGCATGGCCTCAAGCTCAATGCCAAAAAGTGCATTGTCACCCCTTTGGTAAAAATTCTGTACCCATGAACTATCACATAAACGGCAGTCTACTTAACGCCGAATGTGTGATAAGAGACCTTGGGACCCAGGTGGACAGTAGTCCCTCCTTTGATAATCACATCACCAAAGTAGTTAGAAAAGCCTTCTATGTGGTACATCTCATCACAAAAGGGTTCTCATCCAGGAAAAAAAGAGATTATTGTTCCCCTCTACTCGGCATTCATTAGACCCATTATAGAGTACAACGCCCATTTTGGAATATACCTCACAAGACATCTGCAGCAGCTGGAAAGGCCATAGAAGTACCTCACAAAGAGGATTACTGGCCTCAAACAGATGCCCTACACTGACCATCTCAAAAAACTCCAGCTTTACTCTGTAGCATATTGCCTACTCCGAGGAGATCTCTGCCTAACATATAAAGCTATGTTAAACCCAGAGCTGTTGGACATGCTACACCTAAAGAAATCCCAATCCCTCCAAGCTACACGTTCTAGGGACCTAAACTTTGTCACCACAATAAACATGACATGCTGGAGGGATAGATTCCTGTCCCAGAGACTTCCTATACTCTGGAACAAGCTACCCATCTATTTCAAGCAAAGTTCCTCATTAGCACTCTTCAAGAAAAATCTTGATGAGTGGATGGGAAATAGGAAATACACCCCAGGGATAACTTCTGTGGCTCTGCTCGACAGGGGCACAGGAAATTAACTTTCTTGGGTGGCGTAAGCCAGGGAACCTTGTTGGCTGGGCTTATTTAGGCCCTTGGGCCGATATACTAGTACCTACCTATGAACCTATGATATATACACATACATATATATAAGTGTGTGTGTGTGTTCATATGTCTAGTAACTATACATAAGTTTTATTTGAACTTATTTGTTATGTGTCTGTTTAGATTTGGTAAGACACCTGGAAGTTTAGGAAGATGCCACACAAATATATTTTGAGTGTAGGATAAAAAGGGTAGTAGAGCGGCAATATAAAAACAAAACCTCAGATGTAACTTTTTTAGAGAGTTTCTCTAATAGACATTATCTGGCATGGCCTTAGCATAGGTGTCATTCAAAGTATTTCGGCTTTTCCCGGTTAGGGGTCACCACAGCGGAACTCCAGTCCGCTAATGATTGGCAGTAGATTTTTACGTGCTGGCCTGCCGGGCCTAACGCACAACCTTCAACGAAGGAACGCCCATTCATGCATGTCGACACACAGAAGACGCTCTAACTGAGAATCGAACGTGCAAAAAACTTGCTTCTAACAGTGAAATTGTAAAAAATGTATACATGTATTTGTGCAGCACGTATTACAAATAAAACCAGATTAACTCAGTTTTTATTTACAATATTTTATTTAGCCAGTGATCAGTCTCATACTCACACTGAATTAAGGTCCTTTTTTCAGAATGTAGTAGAATATAGGACTGCAGTATTATCTGTGGGGCACTTTCTAAGTAAGTTTCAAACAGTCTGAGCATGCATAAGTCAGTTGCTTGTGTCACTGCACTTTTGTGGATGTCATCTTCATCACTACTCGAGTTCTTCACCACAGCGCAGTGCTTAATTGCTGCTTGGTAGCCATATTGAACAGCAAACCAGTACCTGCAAAAGTATTGCTTTGGTTAGTAAAGTTTAAGTGGTACAGTCATTTAATGACTTATACAAATACTGCTAAAAAACAAGGACACTTTGTTATTGTGCTTTAAGGGCTAACTAGTTAGAATAGATTTACAGTAGTCATCCCACATAATTCTTTGCAGCCTCTTTTGCCAAAGAACTAACCTTAATGACTGTTACATGAACAACAGATAACAGCAGTAGGACAGTTAAAATGCATTCTTTCATGTAAAATTTGAAGTGGATATATATACTAGAAACCAAAGTACGTCTGTCAATATTAGAACACTGCTGTCCTGCAAAGCACTAATTTTGTATAGCAGTAGGCCTGTCTTCTCGATTACCCTCTGTCACGTAGCATGCAGACACACATACATGCAAGCACATACACGTGTGCACACACACACACACACACACACACACACAAACACACACACACAAGTGCACACACACACACACACACACAAACACACACACACACACAAGTGCACACACATTCACACTTTTCATCTCTGCCCAGAGTTCTTTACTCTATGATAAACCCAAACCATAGTCTACAGCTCAATGCAGCCACCCCCTTAGAAAAAGCTAGAAAGGTCAAGTTATGGCTATATGGCATTGATTGCTAGGGTAAAGGACTCCATTAGCACAGTCTGACAAATCCCAGGATATGGTGAGTTCAATGGGAAAAAATAAAAACCACTGCTAATACTGATATAGGCAAAAATGCATATAAATCAGAGAACAATGTGAGATAGAGAAAAAGAAGGCTCAGGCACCTGTCAGATCATTGTTTACAGTACTATAGCAGGAAAAGAACAAAGCAGCATGCATGTTTCTGACCATAGTTTTCAGACAAACTTATGACGTGGTCACACAAAAAACTCCATATTTCAAAAAAAGCTTTCTCTAAAGAATTCTAAACCATGATTTTGACCACAGGTTCACAGATTCATGCATAAATAATTTGCATGTGATCCAAAAGGCCAATTGAAAATCCTTCAAGATGTCAAGAACGTACGGATGAATTAGATTCTCCAATTGGGGACTACCATGCTGTACACCCTAGGGGTGAATTTACAAATGCCCATTTAGTCATCCAGGGCAGAGCAGTTTTGAATGCTACATTGCTTGATATACAGAGGATACTTATTCCATAAGAAGGGGGTTCTTTAGGTTAGGAATGGATCACACTAACATGTTCTATTTGTGTGTTACTGAAGGTTAATGTCTTTGGTATAAGTATCTGTGATGCTATTTGTTTTGCATAGCTGTAGAAGATGAAGCAGGTGAGGTACTTCATGGCCCAGATGACTAGGCACAAATCATCATGAAGGAGGCAAAATAACCCAGAATATAATGACGGGACTTTTATCAGTGTAGCTTAGTGAGATAAAAAACAGTCATTTTCTTGGTCAGAAATCTTTGGGATATTTCAGCTTAAGTGAGCTGCTTAGACAATTACATGCCAAAGGAGTAATTCCAGTCTATGGTGGGTCAGACGAGGAAGATATAGTGAGGGATCATGACTTTCTTACTCTGGTAGGTATGCTTTTGGAAATTAACTAAGCTAGGTAAAAGGATTTTCTGACAATGACTGATACATGATGGCCAAAAGATTGTTTGTTGTTACAAAGGTTCCCAGATCCCTGATGTCTGAGCCAATTTTAAGGAGATGTTGATGATATGGTATTAAGTGAGGAATTCTTGCTTGCCAATTAAAATCACATATTTTGGCATTAGGATTAAGTATATGGTCAATACAGAAGACAGTAGTCCAATCACGCCCATATTAAAAAACAAAATAGGAATGTCTTTAATGGAACATATGATGGCAACCAGTTTGCAGTCATTGGCAAACTGGGTGGACCATAGCCCATCAACGTCTGCCTTAGCATCAGAAAAGTAGATGCCAAAGAGTAGGGGTTCCAGGACCCTTGGGGAGCGCCACTGGTGACATCCTTTTGTAAAGAAGCAGTACAACTATTTTCTTACTGCAGGAGTCTTGTCAGTCAGCCAGCTGGGCATCCAGCAGAAAACATATGGATACATACATTCATGGGAAATTTTACTGAAGACCTTAGCTAGGTCCTGATAAGACAGATGGATGCAGCGGTCCATACTTCTGACTTCTGTGACTCTATCAAGCAATTTGATTAGACTGCGTAGACAGGACCTATATTTAACAAAGCCAAATTAGTTTGGATCAAAGGACGGATGGTTCTGTATATCTTTTACAAGATATGCTTTGATACATTCCATGACCTTAAAATGATACTGGCAAGCCTTTTGGCATTTGTAATTACCTGGATGTGTGATGGAGCCACCCTTGTGTAGTGCAACCATTACAGCAGTCTTCAAATATCAGGTGTGTAATACTGACAGTGAAGACAGTGACTTTCTGTTAAAATAATAAGTTAGTTCGTTAGTTAGTCAGTCAGTCAGTGAGGTAAGTTAGCAAGTCTTCGTGTGTTAACTGGGTATGTGGGCTGAGTCAGAGACTCTCTTCTTTGCTGACCCTGACTAAAAGCAAACATTTCTGTTCTGTTCAGTTCAAGTTATTGTGTCATTTCTGTTCAGTTCAAGTTATTGTGTCAGACTTGGGTTGTTAGAAAATTTAAACAGTGCAAATCAAATGAAATTAGATTAATGTCACCATAACTCTGAACATTTGTCACTAACAAAATGAACCTCTTTATTCTAATGGACCTAAGTGAATGGTTTTAGCAATTTTGTTTACACTAACTGAATCATTTGCACTAAACAATAAGGCATAAATCTCGCACACTCTATTCCCCTGTATAATCTCCCAACTTGGTCCATAAGTCCTAGGTAACAATGTCTGCCTACAATTTTTATACAGTGAACATTACAGCATTATATGGAATAGATTTTCAATACTGTTCACTTGCAAATACATACAGAGCTGAGTTTCTTTCTAGTAAATCTGTTTTTGAGGATATTTCCGTGTTTTGCCTTGACTTTTTATAATGACCTTAATTATTTCAGTCTAATAAATAACATGTATGCAATACTATTATTCTGTAGCAACTACTTCAGAAAAAAAGAAAATACAAGCTGTTAGGAATTTAAGTCCTTTACTTTCTTATCCAGAAAATTTCAGAAAGGCTAACTAGGTCTCACTCAGAGATATCTTTTTGAGAAAAGTCTTTAAATGTTCAAACCCGTGTCTTGTTAGTATCGTACCAATCACATCTAAAATTCTACTCCTTCCATAGTTGGTAGCCACAATTGTAAATACTTCTGTACTGTATTCCACTCCAAGGAAAATACTGCAATATGTGGAATTTCCATGTAGTCTCCCATTAAATTACTAACCAAGCCCAATCCTGTTTAACTTGCAAGATCAGACAAAGTCATATATATTCAGAGTGGTCTGGTCTGTCTGTAAGGGAAAGGCAGAACACAATTATCTTCAATGAGAAATCATAATAAATAGTGGTATCTCACTGCTCACAGAGAAACTCAATAGGTAATTTATTTATTTACTGACATTTGTTGACTGGGAAAGGCCAATGGGTTGGTAACCCATTTTCAGTGGAGGCCAGGGGAGAAAAGCTCCAAAAAACAAAAATACAAAAATAAAATAAAATACATACATTTATAATGGTATACAGAGAAAAAGCAAATTACAAGCACAGATTTTACAGATTACATTTGTAAACAGGCTATAGTGGAAGTTAAAGGGCCAGTGTACGTAAAAAGACTATTAACTGGAGGCCAAACATTCTGCAGAATAAAATTCAACCATAGAAAATAATTAATATAGGAAATGAAGCAAAGACTATCGCAAAAATGTTTGTTACTGGAACTGAGAAAGAAAGGAGAGACAGTGAGAGTATGAAGCAGTTTGCTAGTAGAACGTAGATTCCTGGTTGGGGAGTATGTCTGAATTATAGTTTGCAAAGTAGGGCAACTGTGGTGTTTAATTAAGTCACAAAATGTCACAAGAGGAAGACTATGGGCTCCTACAGTCACTACTTCAAAACCTTGGGACTGCCCATTTTGCAGAAGCCACCCTTTCAGTTCTGGCTTAACTGGACTATAAACAAAGGATAAAGGGTGAGTCTTATTTTTGTTTTCTATCTTTTCTTTTTTTTTTTTTTTTTTTTTTAGTTTGAGTGACTTTGGAGTTGGTATTATTTAAACATATTATATATATATATATATATATATATATATATATATATACAGAAAAAACAGATCAGGAATATAGGGACTTTCTCTTCTAAAAAAATGTGTAGGAGTGCTTATTATTTTCAGTATCGATAAATGGAAGTCTAATGTTGTGTAGACTAAATCTTTTTGATGCAATTAATCTTATGTCATCTAAATGAAATGAGATTACTGACAGTAATCATGTTCAGACCTTGTATAATATGACCAAGTATAACAAGATAAATTGAATGCTGTTTTATTGCTTCTCTAATAAGCTTGCAACTTATTTGTTTACTAACAGCATTATTTTGTGTGAATGTCTTCTTCTTCGTCTTTCGGCTTTTCCCGGTTAGGGGTCGCCACAGTGGATCACCTGTCCGCTCATGACTGGCAGTGGAGTTTTACAGTGTTGAGTTGCCAGCCTGGCGCCCAACCTTTCACAGAAGGCACACACATGCACACACTCACACCTAGGGCCAATTTAGAGTGTCCAATCCACCTACAGCATGTCTTTAGGATGTGGGAGGAAACTGGAGCACCCGGAGGAAACCCACGTGACTACAGGGAGGGCATGCAGATTCTGCACAGAAGGCACCCCAGCCGAGGATCGAACCGGAGAACCTCTTGCTGTGAGGCTGGGTGGATATATGTATGGGTGGATAGATACAGGAATAAACAAAGAACAATAAAATTAATAAGTTCAGCAAAGAGACATATTTTATAACCATTGTTAAAGGTTTCAAATCAGAGTTCAGGAAATAGTAGAAAGCACATTAATATTCAGACTTGAAATAACATATATTGGTAACTAAGAAGATTAATGTGCAGACTTCATAGAACATAAATCAGTAACCGAGAAGGAAAATGTAACTTTAAATAACATACATTGATTGAGGAAAGAAGGTTGCAGAAGTAAGGAAATTACTGTAAAGGATATTAGGCAAAAGAAAAAAAATACTTGCTGTGTAATGGCAGTTGTCAGAAGTTGTGAAGAGTACTGAGGATAAGCAGGGTATGTACCAGAACAGCATTTGAGCTAGGAAGGTTGTTGAGTCAATTATCCAAAAAAAAAGTGAAGGTACTTTTTCTGTTATTGAGAGAATTCTAAACAGCAGCCCTATGAGATGAAGAAATTGTATTCATTACCTGAAAGAATGAAATGTGGCCTAATGGAAATAGGGTCATATCTGAGGTTTTAGCAATTATTAGTACTGGGTAGTTTGGCTGCAAGGAGAGGACAGAAGTCAGTCTAGAGAATCTTGTGTATCACAGAGAGGAACAGAAATGTGGGATTCTCAGTAAATATGAGGGTGCTAGAAGAGTTACAGAGAATGCAATGGGGTGTGTATGTCAGTAAAATTAATAACCTTTTGCAAAAGAGACACATAGTGCCAAGTTTACTACATGAGCCAAGGGGATAGTATGCCCTAGTTTAGGAAACAGGATGCTGTTACCAACTGATTTGCTTGCTTCTGGAATTCAAAGTTTAAAGCACTCTTAAACAAACTCATGGTCCCATCGTACCTTCATCGAATTTGACACCAGAAAAAGTAGTTTAAATCCATAGCTACCAATATAACTGGCTATCCTGAATTAAAAGGAAGTCAGTAATACGGTCTCTCTGAATTCTTTGGGTAATTTGTTCCATAGTTTTGCAAAACAAACAAAAAATATTATTTTTTTTTATAAGTCCCCATGTAGTCAATATACAACAGTAAACTGTTATGGGTACTAATGCCATGATTTATAAATGTCAAATTTAAAGTTTTGTTAATGGGTCATTCTGCATACATCTAAAACACTTTAGCTGTATTGCTTAAAGAAACAGTCCTGCAAAATTAATGTATAATTCCCAATATATTTTTGTAATAAACCAAACATACATGAGTATTAAAGGCCATTTGCTTAGTATACGATTATTCTGTTTCCAGTAACCAGCATGACTAATAAGACAATCATTGACGGCATACAGGGTTTCCTTACTGTGCGTATCAAAAATGATAATGTCACATTCTTAATGTTACATTCAAAGCTGCTGCCTAGGAACCAGCCTGTTAATTTGGGGTTCAGGATAATTTGATCATAATTACCCAGTGACCATGAGGAATGGGGAGATATGAGATTCTGTATGCCAGTTTTAGCTGTGAAAGGATGATACTTATAATATTTTCAAAATGACTATGGAAGATAAGGAAGTAGTCTAAATCAATGCCCAGATATTCATATGGGCACACAGGAGTTATGGAAGTACCCCAAATACACATCTCTCAACTGTACTTTTATCTTCAGTACTTACTGATTTTTCAGCCCTAATTGCAGGCTTTATTCACTTTCTGCTTTCATCAGCCTTAACCTGACTTTAAGTAAAGTACAGTTTTGTACCTACCATAAATGTAGATGTTCGAGTGTTCACCCTGCTGCAGTCATCACACTTGGGTTATCCTGTTGTCAGGTGGTCCAGCAGTCGGCCGGATTTCCAAAGTCTTGGTCCGACATCGGTTGCTGTCACCTCATCCCTGACATCAGTGCGCCAGGGGTACATATAGTGCAACCGACGCCATTTTCTTCAGTTTTTCTTGCCCCAGATGTCAGGTGCCCCCAAAAAGGTGATCCAAATTAGTACCAAAAGATAAGAACACTGTACAAACACAAAATCCCTTCAGCTATAAGCAGACACATCAGTAAGGCATAGCAAAGATTTAGCCAGTAGATCAGAGGGGTTGGAGGGAGGGTAACCTGGACTGCAGCAGGGTGAACACTCTAACATCTACATTTATGGTAGGTACAAAACTGTACTATGTTCATCGTGTTACCCTGCTGCAGTCATCACACTTGGGTTGAGTCCCAAAGCTAAGGTAGGGTGGAGGCATCATAGAGGGTTAGTGGAGGAAATGAGGCCCCTGCAGAACTGCAGTGGCGAAGCCTGCCCTGGACTTAGAATAAAGAGGTACGTGATCGTGTTTGGTGAAGGTGTGTACAGAACTCCAAGTTGCAGCTTCTAAAATTTCCTTGGTAGGAACCCCCCTGAGAAAGGCTGTAGAGGTAGCTGTTGCCCTGGTAGAGTGGGCTCTAACGGTAGGAGGAAATGGTTTCCCATGATGGGTATAGCAGAATCGTATGCAATGGCCTATCCATTTAGAAATGGTTTGCTTGGATATGGTCCTCCCTTGAGAAGCTGTAGCATAGGAAACAAAGAGCTGGTCAGTTTCTCTGAAAGCCTTAGTTTTATCCAAGTAGTAGCAAAGCTGCCTGTGAATGTCCAAGGAATGCAGGAGTCTCTCACCTTTGTTCTGTGGATTGGGGAAGAAAGTGGGTACGTGAATGGTTTGATTTAAAGCTACACTGGAAACCACCTTAGGCATGAAGGAAGGATTAGTTCGTAGAGAAACTCTGTCTTGATGAAAAATGAGGAAAGGTTCCACTGCCATAAGTGCTTGTAATTCTGAAACTCTCCTAGCAGAAGTTATTGCCAGGAGCAGGGCAGTCTTCCAAGTTTTCCAGAACAAAGTTGAGGTCCCATGTAGGTGTAGGAGCTCTTCTAGATGGTCTAATGTTTTTTGCCCCTCTGAGGAACTGCCTTAGGAGGGGATTTGAAAATAAAGGTGAATTTGTGTCGTAGTGAGCTGAAATAGCTGAAGCATGGATTTTAATTGAGGAGAAGGAAAGTCCTTTATGCAACATCTCAGCTAAATACTGCAGAATGTGAGGCATATGAGGCTGAGTTGTGTCTTGGCCTTTAGCTTGGTTCCAAGCAGAAAACCTTTTCCATTTGTCCGAGTAAGCCTTCCTGGTGCTTGGCCTCCTGGCTTCTAGAATAACATCCAGAACTGCTTGTGAAAGAGGGGCTGGTTGGATGCTTAATTGATTTGCCATGCAGCCAGGTTTAAGGTTTTGATCTGGCTGTGTAGAATCTGCTTGTCTTACTGCATGAGCAAATGAGGTATTTGAGGCAATATCCATGGTGGGCTGTGAGCCATATTCTTCAATAGCGGGTACCAGTGCTGGCGTGGCCAGTCTGGGGCTATGAGAATCATTCAAGGTTTCTCCTTTTTGACCTTCAAAAGAACCTTTGTGAGAAGAGGTAATGGAGGAAAGGCATATGCTGTCAGGTTTTTCCAACTGAAGGAGAGAGCGTCCACTTTCCAAGCTTGATGGTGGAATGTCCTTGTACAAAATTTTGTCAGCTGGTAGTTTTGAGGACTGGCAAACAGGTCTATATTTGGTAGGCCCCATCTTTTAGTTATCATTGTAAATATTTGTGGGTCTAGCTTCCACTCGTGGGGATCTTTGATGTTTCTGCTTAGGTCGTCTGCCAATGTGTTTTTCTGTCCTGGCAGGAATTGAGCTTGTAACTGGACTTGGTAGGCCAGAGCTGTGTTCCATAAAATTATTGCTTGCCTGCAAAGAGGGTAGGAATGTGTGCCCCCTTGTTTGTTTATGTACATTACTGTGGTGTTGTCCGTCTTTATTGCAAGTTGTCCAGACTGTAGTAGATCCTTGAAGGCTGTCAGAGCTTTCTGTACAGCTAGCATCTCTTTTTGGTTTATGTGCAGTTTTCTTTGTTCTGCAGTCCATAGGCCTTGAATGCATTGCCCTGCCATGTGTGCCCCCCAGGCATAGTCTGAAGCATCTGCTGTGATAGTTTGCCTGGGTGGGGGCAAGGTGAAAGGCTGACCCTTGTTGAGGTGATATGCCTGTGCCCACCATAGAAATTCCTGTTGAAGGCAGGGAATGAGAGATATCACTGTGTCCAAGCTGTGGCTGTGTTGAGACCATACACTTTTTAGGTACCACTGTAGTTTCCTCATATGCAGTTTTGCAAATGGTATTATAAGAATGCATGATGCCATGAAGCCCAAAGCCTGCAGAATTTTTCTTGCAGTTAACTGGGTCTTTGTTGCCATTGTCTTGAAATATTGAATCAGTTGTAATTGCTTGTCTGGTGTAAGATAAGCCTTCTGGGCCGTTGTGTCCAAGCTGGCACCCAGGAATGTCATTTTTTGTGAGGGTACTAGTTTTGACTTCTTTTCGTTTACTGTGTACCCCAGACAATTTAGTAGATGCTTCACAAAAGCCAGGTGTTGTAAGAAAATATCTTTTCTTTCTGCTTGGATGAGGCAGTCATCCAGGTATGGATATATTTGAATTCCTCTTTGTCTGCAGTATGCCATTACTGGTGCCAGGCACTTTGTGAATACTGTGGGCACAGTAGATAAGCCAAAGGGCAGTGCAGAGAATTGATAATGGGTTGAACCTGCAATGAAACAGAGGTATCTTCTGCAGCTTTGTCTGATACGGACATGCAGGTATGCCTCCTTGAGGTCCAACGTTACCAGCCATGCTTCCTTGCCCAACATGGGAAGTAGCTGCTGTAGTGTTAGCATCTTGAATTTGGGAACTGGTAAGTAAGTGTTTAGAATTGAAAGGTCCAGAATTGGTCTCCAAGCATTTTCTTTTCTGGGTACTAGGAAGAGTCTTGAGTAAAATCCTTGGCCTTGCTCTTGAGTTGGTACCCTTTGAATGGCTCTAATGGCCATGAGAGCTGTAATTTATTTTTGAGCCTCTGCCCTTTGATTTTGTGGCAGGTTTGGCATTCCTCTTTTTATTGGCAAGGTGTGAAAGTGGAATCTGTATCCTCGTAAAATTATGTCTAGGACCCATTTGTCCTTTGTGACCATGTGCCAGTTGTCTGCAAATAGTGCTAGTTTTCCCCCCAGGGGGGCTGACAAAAGAGCTTTGTTTGGCCAGCTGAGGTGCAAGTCATTGAGTTTGCCTTCTGGTGGGTTGAGACCTGTCTTCTCCTCCCTTCTGGGTTGGAGTGCCCCATTGGCAAGGTTTATACTGAGCTTGTGGTTGTCCTCTTCCCCTTGGGCGCCTGTATTTACCCCTCTGAGGCCTGTCATTGGCTGGAAAGGTCCAATTTTTTGTTGGCCAGATTCTGCTGAAGCGTGGGGGTTGTACTTGTAAGAAATCTTTGACTTTCTGCATTGATTTTGCCTTATCTTCCATTCTCTTTAAAACTTCTTCTGCTTTAACACCAAAAAGAACATCCTGCTGTAAAGGAGCATCTAGTAGTTTTGCTTTAACATGATCAGGCAGACTTTGTTCCTTTAACCAGGCATGCCTACGTATAACTGATCCAGTGACAGCTGCTCTGCAGGAGGCCTCTAAAGAATCAAACCCACATTGTAAGTTATGTTTGCCCACCTGCTTGGTGGCGTGCAACAAATCCTGTACTTCTTTCAATTCAGATTGTTGAGGGAGGGTGGTTATCTTTTGTTTTAACTGAGAGATCAGAAATTGCTGATACTTAAGCATATGAAATTGACAGTTTATAGGTTCATAGGTTCATAGGTTCATACTAGGCTATCTGCCCGAGGGCATTTACAAGCTAGCCCATAGTTTTTTTACGACGCCACTTTAGTATGGGGAACTATACCCCATTATTTTGCTGTGCCTGTGTTGAGCTGTGACACTGAGACAATCCCTGGGGTATATATTCCGATCCATCCCATCCATGGTCAAGATTTCTCTTGAACCAGGTGTGCTGCTCCTCACTCACATATACCGTTTTTTTTCCATAGCATTAGGAGTCTTTGGGTGAGTGAATCTATCCTCTAGCACACGTCTATTAATAGCCGTGTAAGAGGTTAGTCTCCTCCCTAAGACTGATCTAGATCTTGATTTTTTGAGGAAGCATATTTCATTCATCAAATCTGGACATGGGCTGGTTAGGTTGGCAAAGGGCCAGTCAACAGTAAGCAGTTAAGATAAGATTGGGAGTTCTTTTCAGTCGTTCATCAAGTCGGGACAGAGCACACATCCCTTTATCCTTTTTTTGCTTTTGGCCTCTTTGTTTGTGGCAAGTGCCAGGTCAGATACATTGATACAGAGGGAATGATGGGGGGCATTGTACTGGATGGTGATGAGATGTGATGAGTATGGGAGACTATGACCTCCTTGACCTAGATGATAGAAGATGTCATGATATTGTGTAGGTGTAAGGGCAACTTCCAACTACTTGTGGGCACTGGTGTCGAATGACAGACTACTATCAACCTGGGTCCCCTGGTCCCTCCCTGTCTTTTCAACAGATCTAACACAGTCTTTGCCACCTAATGTGGTAACCTTTTTTTCCGGTCCAACTATGATCTTCATTTTTTTTGACTATTTTATTTTTGGCTCTGGCACCAGTTATCGTGGCTCTCCTTCTAGTCATCTCTGTTCTCTGTGATAACTCCTTTTCTGTACTGTGCAAGTTTCAGTTTGCAGTTTGTCCAGCATACTCCAGACATCTGCTTGTTTTGTGCCTTGTACTTGTAAAAAAACGTCTGCCAAGCAGCTCTAGGACCCTGTGGGCCAAGGACTGAGCCCTGTGGAACACACTTCCGACACAGGTCTGACATGGACAGGGCTTCAGCAACTGACACCCCTGTTGTCTGTCAGCCAGCTTGTTTGCAACCCATCTTGTGATTAAGCAACATTTTTATGGATATGGAGAGTTTTTTACCACCAGAGTTTGGGGGTATGCTCAAGCCCTTCCACGAGGCATCTTAGCTTATTTGCCACCTTTCCCTCATCAATGGCTGGTGACTGTTTTTTGATTCAAAGCTGAATTAGTTTGAATGATGGTCCAGTTTGAACAAAGCAAAGCCAAACTGGATCCGGCCGGTCCATTCTATGTTCTAGTCTATTATGATATTTATGATGTTCTTCCCCTCCTCTGGCTTTCAGGGATGGGCTGGCTATCTAATGGCATGGTGAAGTTGGTGGGGGGTCGAGGCGACCACCGCAGGCGTGTGAGGACCACAGCAGTGTCGCCTCTGGTTGGGTTTTATCCAGAGAAGAACTATGATTAAACAGCTGTCCAGTCGTGGGAGGGCACCATCGTTGAGTTAGTGGAGCACACAGCCGACACCATCAGGTCCCATGGATGCTGTTGTTTTTGGAGATCGAGTCCAGTGGATCTCACTTGTTTGAGCTTTGTTTTTGGGGGGGGCATAGTTGGCCGGTATGGTTTCTCCAGTTTGGGGAGGGAAGGGTGGACATGCTTTCTTTGTTTCTTATGTTGGCAATGTCTGTAGGATCAGTAATGTCAGTTCACAATGTTTGTAGTGAACTCTTATCTGGGAGTTTCCTCCCAGGCCTTTCTTTGGATTAAAAAGAAGGCTTTATGAGCTTATTTGTTTCTTTTAGTATTTTTCTCAAATTTACTTTGGGTTGATTTTTTTGATGCCTTTTCTAGCCTTAGTTTGTTCATTGATGTTTTACCTTTTAAAGATTTTGCTCTTTGCTGTGATCTGCTTTAGTTTCTTTTTTTTTTTGTTGTTTATCGCTTTAGTCCTGCAGGTGCTGGTAGTGGTTTTGCTTATGAGTAGTTGTTTTTGGTCTTTTTTTTTGCAGGGCCCAGCTCCATGCAGTCCTGCAGGTGCTGATTAGAAGGCGTTTGCAGTCAGTTCTCTGGCAGACTTGTTTTGTTTCTGCCAGGGGGGTTTACAGTCCTGACCACTAGAGTTTAAGGGGCTGTCTCAGTTTGGAGGGTATTCTTTTTTGTTGGTCTTTTTATTTCAGGTGGGGAAGGGATGAGACCTCCAGCAAGATTAGGATGAGGTGAGTCTCACCAGTGAGGGTGAGTTTGTTTTTTGAACATTTGATGGTGTTTTGTTTCTGTTCGTGTTGGATGAGATCAGTTCTTCCCCTCCTCATGTGGTGAGTGAGACCATTTGAGTTTGAGTGTTGTTGGCTCAGTTTTTATCTTTCTGGTGTTCAGGGAGTTTAAGGAATCCGAGTTTAGAGCTCTCATAGCTAAAGTGGCTGAGGTGTAAACCTTTTTCCCCCATCTGTCTAGTGCTCTTGAATCCCTTTCAGAAGGTACTGGATTTTTAGCCATGGAAGCCTTAGCCCCCTTGGGACCCTGGGAGATAGTCTCTGGATCAGCTACTGGGCTTTTGAAAAGAAATTTCTGGAAGTCAGGTACTCTGTAGTATCTGTCAGGCTTAGCCGGGGCAGGAGGCAGAGAGTCAGGGTTGAAACTGGATTCTAAGTAGACATCATCCACAATGTCCAAAACAGGAGGGATGGCTAGAGGTCTGTGTTGGGGGAGTAAAAGAAACTCTCTGAGCCTTTTCTTGGAATCAGAGTAATCCTGACCTTCCCAGTGGAAATGTTCCCTCATAGTGTGTAAAGTTTCCCCAAAAGAGTAATCTTCTGGAGGGGAAGCTGAGGGAATAGAGTCCTCAGCATCAGAATCTTCCTAAGGAGAGAAGAAATAGTCGTGGTCCTCAGAGGAATCTGAAGAAATAGACAGTTGTGCAGAGGAAGCAGATTCTTCCTCTTGTCTAGGCCTTTTGTCAGGAGGAGGCTGAAAACCCCTGATAAGAGAAATCAAATCTTCAGCCATCTTAAGCATCTGTTTCTTAGGCATAGGGCCTTGAACAGGAGACTGAAGTGAAGCCTTTTTCGATTTGGAAGGAGTCTTCGACTTGGAAAACGTTTTGACTGTAAGAGTCGTCGGTCTGAAAACGCCTTCAGAAACCGATAGCGTTTCAGAGGCACCGACGTCCTTGGAAGGTAAATCGCCGGTAGGGCCTGAAGTAAAAGGCTGCGTCGGCCTAGTACATTCCGTCAAAATATCTGTAGCGGTCTCGGTTTCCTAAACTGTGGTAGTCAGAGGCTGCGTCGGAGCCTCACTGATAACCGGAGAACCGGAGACCGGATCAACCGAGGCCTCGGAATCGGGCTTAGGCCTGGGCTGTCGATCCTTATCCCTGCACTTTTTGTGCACGCCGGTAGTCAGTAGCTCCGACGGCATGTTATAATTAAATTTTCTGCCAAAAAAGTGTCGTGAGAAATCAAATCGTCTTTTAATAGTACGTTTATTAAATCTAGCACAAAAACGACAAGAAGTGACATTGTGATCAGGGTCTAGGCAAGGTATACAATAAGAATGAAAATCCTTATGAGGTATTTGCTTCCCACAAGAAATACAATTGTTAACTTTTTCTGAGGCAAGAAAAGTTTCCCCAACGGGGTACTTAGATTTGTAGAAGACTTTGGTCTGAAATTCGAATTCGAAAATCTCAGGAGTCGGCCGACCAGCACTTGCGAACTGCTTCTGCTACGGGCACCGCGCGGCAAGAAAGACTGAAGAAAATGGCGTTGGTTGCAATATATGTACCCCTGGCGCACTGACGTCAGGGATGAGGTGACAGCAATTGACGTCGGACCAAGACTTTGGAAATCCGGCCGACTGCGGGACCGCCTGATGACAGGATAACCCAAGTGTGATGACTGCAGCAGGGTAACACGATGAACATCTTACCGTACATAGCCCAGAGCCCCCTCACTATTTCCAGTTTTCAGCTTTAATAAGTGAAAAAGAAGGACCAGCAAAAAGAAAACTCATGAGTTTGAAAAAGTGCTTGTGACCCCAGTTTACAATTATGAATAATATGTTATTGTTGACACTGTTAAATTAAAAATGTTTAATCTGCACCACAGCGGGTTAATAAACCTAAAGCAATTGTCTTAAACATAAGGATTAAAAAGGCAGAGTGGGAAAGGCATGCAGTGCACTTGACTTATGCAAACCTTATTGAGCTGTTTCTACAGTTGTATTTATGTCTTTATTTTTCCTGAAAACTGGGGAAATAGAAGGAATAGAAAGCAAAAATGTCATCCTGCATTGTCTAATGACACCTGAAAAAAAGGAATGTAATTTTTAAATGTATCCCTAACTTTTCTGATTTTCTTGTGTTTTGCTGCCAATCTCCCTGTTACAGTTCAAATTTCAGTGTGGTGGGTTTGGAAACATCTTTAAGCTCTATAGTATAGGTGCCATGCTCTTACATGGTAGCCTTTTCTGTTTTAATTTGGCATAAATGCATTATGGGATTTCATGAAGCTTAAGGCATTGATGTCTTATTGTCAGCGAGCTGGCCAGCAGCTAGTAATCAGTACCAGTGCTACTAACTCCAAACATAACTTTAGAAAAGGAGTGACAAGGACCACATGTTGCACTGTAATATTCTTAAAGACCCGAAGCAGAAACTATTAATACTATTTACTTAATATGAATACCACCTTGTGTCTTCCTTGAAAAGAGGTGGATGGCCTTGTAGGACTAACACAGTCAACAAAGTGTAAATAAAAAGGTACAAATAAATGTATCATGCTATTCAATGAAAGTATGTCTGATATCAGAAATAAAAAAAAAACTCGGTTGCTATCTACTGACTTCACACCTTCTACTCCTACAGATTAAGTAAAAGTGATATTTACAATATAAGACAATAGGGATGATGCACACAGCAGGTTCTGCCAGGTACATCATATTGCATTGATTGTGTATCAAAGGATGTTGACAAAATAATTATTGTGCATGTGGTGAGTATGAATTCACATAAGACTTTAAGTTTAGCATCAGTAATACCATGGGTCATGCAGCTGATGACAAAGTTGTTGTATGTTTAAAAAAAGGTGATAAAGGTAACATAAGAGACAGATAAGGTTTGTAGTGTGAGAACATCAAACAAGTCATTAAAGTATAATACTAACGGATTTAGCCAGTTCTTCAGGAATGAAATATAGAGAGTCAGGTTTGATTCACTGAGAAGGTAGTTAACCTTGAACTCAGTAAATTAGTTAAAACCATGTGCTGTTCTTCCAGTCTCACTACAAGCCCAACAAACTAAATATCAAGAAAGCAGGAATTTAAGCTAAAATATTTTCAGTGACTGTGAATAAAATAATTCACCAATAATGTACACTGGTTCTGGGATTTAGAAACAGTTTGCATAATGACTAAGATCTTTGTTTCCCATGCACAAGATGCAGGGTTCAATCCTGACCTCCAACCAATGTCTGTATGGAGTTTGCTTGTTCTCCCTGTGTCTCTGTAATGTTCCTCTCACCTCTCAAAAACATGCTGAGTGTTTCCTCCTCAAACACACCTAAAAGAATGGAGTTGTGGGCAACAGCACAGACTATACAGTGTGCCTACTGGGGGAACAGCTGTATACACCAACTATTTTGGGCATCAACTGTGGTGCACAGTATTGTCTAGATCGGTGAAAATGGATCACAGACTGTGCACTGTGGCAGGGCTATTTACATAACAATGTAAAAACTGGATCTAGATGATTAAGTCACACTGACTAATGTTGCCAAAAGTGGGCATGGGTATTTTTCGGTGATAAGTGGGTTGAGGAATTAGCCTACTCCGACCTACACCAGAGAACCGTGCTAATGGTGGGAGGGGTCTATGTACCCCTATTGACCGGTGTGTGCCAGCAGGCCTGGGTCATTAAGATATTGACCAGCCACTGTCCAGTTGCCCAGCTAGGGTTATCTGAGATAGCTCTGTTGAGCAAAAGATGGATATAAAACCAATCAACCTGACAAACGTGAACTAAGGATTGGTACACTCAGTATAGTTTCACTTACACAATGCAGCTTGGAAGTGGATGACATGATGGTAAGGAGGAGGCTGGACATCCTATGGATCCAGGAGACTTGGTTTGGGATCAAGACTCTATTACTCAGGAGAACGGCACACTAGAAATTGTGTGGGAATTGTGTTGAAAGAGAGGCTTCAAAAGACAGTAAGGGATGTTATCAGAATTAGTACCAAGAATAATGGCAATCAAACTCCAGCGTAAGGATAGGTCACTTTTCATAATCTCACCCTAGGCCCCAAAGCAGGGCTGTGATAACATGGAAAAGAGTATATTCAGACAGCATTTGTAGGACCTACTAGATAAAACAGGACACCATAAGTTGGTGTTGATAATGGGTGACCTGAATGCATGTATTGGGACAGACAGAACAGGATATGAAGACTGCCTGGATCTACATGGGTGGGGCAACAGGAATAAAGAAGGAGAGGCCATTCTAGACTTCTGTTTGGTAAATAGCTTGATGTTGCCAACACATGGCTCAGGAAGAGACAGCATCATAAAATTATATGCAAGAGAGGACAACATGCAATTCAGGTAGATGTCTTCTAGTAAGGAAAGGGCACTAGGGTAGAATCAGCAATTTCAAAGTCATTCCCACTGAAACAATCAACCCGCAGCATAAACAACTGGTTACCACAATCTCTGCAAACAGTGGTCAGAGAAGGCTATAAGGTCAACAGAAACCAAACTGAAGACCTTGAAGCTGACTAGAGAGAAAGAACAAGATTTCAAGGAAATACTCAGGGATCTAGCACTTTGGGAAGAAGAGGAGATAGGTGGAGCTGAAAAACAACGACAGCGCCTCAAAACAGCATGTATGGACACTATAGAGCAGATAAGTAACTGAGTCAAGGATGGAAATTAGGTACATAAGGAAAGCAGAGTACTGGGCAATCATCAAAAGAAAAATGCTCAGGAAAAATGGGTGATAGAAAAGACAGACCAAGTTAAGAAGGAATACTGGTTGGCTAACAAAGAGGCAAAGACACCAGATGCAATAACAAAGAACTAGGCATCAGAGGTACTCTATCAGCTTCTGGAAAATGACTGACTTAGTAGATGGCGCAAAGAAACTCTATCATGTTGCTAGTCAAAGACAGAAAGATAAAGAGGATACTCATCAGACACCCTTCAAAAAGGATGCCAGCAACAACCTGTTCTCCAGTCCACAGGACATCAAAGGCAGATGGAATGAGTACTTCCAGCAACTTTTGAATAAAAAAAAAATACAAAGAAGCTGTACTGCTCCAGACATAGCATAGAATGAAAGAAGAAAAGAAGTAAGGATATCACCAAAGAAAATGAAGTCAGGGAAAGGAGCAGGCTCAGATGAGGTTACAGCAGACAGGCTCAAAATGCTGGGGGCAAAATGGCTGCCAGTTGATTGAAGAATAAACATTCTAGTGCCAATGTAAAAGAACAAAGGGGACATTCAGAATTCTGGGCAGTACAGAAATATCAAACTCCAGTTACACTGCAAGATGTTCAATGAATGAGGGGAGAAATGCCTCCAGAGGGTACTCACAGCAGGGTGGGAGAAACGCGTATCTAACCTGACTGGAGAATAAACATACTAGTGCCACTGAACAAGAACAAAGGGGACATTCACAGCTATGAGCAGCAGAGATGTCAAACTCCTGTCACACTGCATTACAGTTCTAGTGAAGCTGACTGATAAACAAATATGCGCAGTAGTAGAAAGTAAGATAGGAAATGAGAAGGTCAGATTCAGATCAGGATGCATCATAACTGACCCGATATTTGCAGTGAGATAGACAGCTGGGAAGAAGCTAATTAGAAAAGAGTCCAATGGGCATTCCTAGACTTGGAGAAAGCATGTGACAAGGTCCCAAGAAAGCTGATTTGGGCAGTTCTGTGATGGTTCAAAGTCCCCAGAAACATTGGTAGAATTAGTGAAGGCTATGTTATTGAATAAAATGACACAAGTACAAACAATGTTTGACTCACAAGGGGTTCTCAGAGGGAGTAGGTATGTATCAGGGTTCAACTCTGAGCTCACTGCTTTTCATACTGGTGATGGGCTACATTAGCAAACAGATCAGAGAGGACAGATCAACAAGATCAACAAAGTTGCTGTATGCAGACAATGTGGCATTACAGGCTGACTCTGAACAAGAATTTCAATAAAGAATAGAGGGACAGAATGCAAAACTAAAGGCACACGGGATGAAACTGAGTACAGATAAGACAGCTGCCATGACTGAAATGGAGGAAATCAGAAGATGAGAATTGTGATAGAAGGGAAAATAGTGGCGCAAGTTCACAATTTCAAGTACCTGGTAGGGGGTATTTGAGAAGAAGGATAGTCTGAATGAGGAGGCCAAAGCTAGGCTCAGAGGGGCTGAAACCAACTGGCACACAGTGTCATGGGTACATACAGTATGACAGAAGAATGCCAAAGAGGCTGAAAAATAGTGGTGCTAGCAGTATTACTGCATGGTATAGAAACTTGGGCAGTGAAGGCAGAACAATTGAGGAAGCAAGAGGTGATGCATATTAAGTACCTGAGGAGGGTGGTAGGATGCCCACTGTAGGGCAGAAGAAGAAATGAGGAAATCAGAACAGACGTCAAAATAGCTCCAATTTCAGAGAAGTCTAAAGAAAATAGATTATAGTGGTTTAGACACGTGCAGGAAAGCAGAAGACAATCTGGTGAAGAAGATTTGGAACAGACAGAAAGAAGGCAAGAGAAAACAAGGGTATCTAGCAAGGAGATGGTTGGTTTGTGTGAGAGCAGACCTGAGACAGTCAGGCATGACTGCAGAAGAAGGTAGGAGAGTGAAGTTAAATTAATAGAGATGGCGACAGTTGACATGACAACCCAGCCCCAATCAGAAAAAGGGGGAAAAGGGGGTGATGATGATGATAATGATGCCTAGGCAGCAATATAATGTCAAAATAGCATGAAAGATGTAGTGCAATATGTCCCAAAGCTGAACAATGATGTAACAGAAGCCGATTAGAACAGCAGAGATGAACTAATTAAGGACTGCACTGGAAAAATCCACACAGATCGTGTAAACAGCAGCAATGCATGACAACAGTCACATGACCTGAGGAGCTCAGTGGCATGAAATATAAGATAAGTCCTATGAAGCAGCTCAGAAAGCAGAACAAACCTAAACAAACAGTGACTCACTGACAACATTAGAGACCTCATTAAGTCTAGAGACAATGCCTGGTCAGATTGCAAAAAAGGAACCCACTAATTAATTTTAAACAAGAAACACTTTCTTTCCCCATCTATCCAAGCCCTTGCCTCTTTATCAGGAGGAACAGGATTTTTTTACACACAGGCCCCTTCCCCCTTTTTAGGCCCCTGAGAGTCAGGTCTGCTGCCTTGCTCTTAAAAAAGAAAAAGATATTTATGAGCCACCCTATACCTATAGTCCGGTTTAACTGGGGCGGGAGGCAAGAATCAAGAATCAGGGATTCAGGGCCTCCTCTGCAAAACACTTCACCCCACACGGTATAGCCCTCTTATCAGGGGCATAGAACCTCTAATCATAGTAATCAAATCCTCTGCCATTTTAAGCATTGTTTCTAGACTAGCAATAATCTGTCTAAAGCTGATTGTTACAGAAAGCTCCAAACCACATGCCTAGGCCACAGCAAGACATTTTGGAAGGTCTAAAAAAATCTAACTTCTTCCAGAATCTTTCCTATAACTAGTGGAAGACACAATTTCTCCCCTCAAATTTCTACTGAACAAAAAAAAAAAACACATCAGCAATCCATTCAATTATCATGACCCATTGTCTACCAAAGAACAATATCAGTAATTCTCCCAGTTATTGTAATGCATGTTTTACCAAAGGCCAGCATTAGAAATCACCTCAGTTGTTCTAACCAGTTGGTTACCAAAGGATAGCATCAGTAATCTCCCCAGTTCTTCTAACCTGTTTTTTTACTAAGGAACATCAGTAACCCCTCAGTTCTTCTTCTTCTAACAGTTGTTCACAAAACAGCAGCATCAGTAACCCCCTCCATTTCTTCCAAGCCAATGTTAAGCAAAGAACAGCACCAGTAATCCCCCCAGTCCTTCTAACCAATTGTTTACCAAAGAATAACGTCAGTAATACCCCAGTTTTTCTAACCCATTGCTTACCAAAGTATAGCATCAGTAATGCCACCAGTTTTTCTACCAAACTGTTTACCAAAGAATAACAGCAGCAGCAATTCCCCCAGTTATACTAACACATTGTTTACCAAAGAACAACATCAGTAAACCCCCCCAGTTCCTCTAACCCGTTGTTTACCAAAGAACAGCACTGGTAACCCCCAGTTCTTCTAACCCGTTGTTTACCAAAGAACAGCATTGGTAACCCCCAGTTCTTCTAACCCGTTGTTTACCAAAGAACAGCACTGGTAACCCCCAGTTCTTCTAACCCATTGTTTATTAAAGAACAGCATCAGTAACCCCCCAGTTCTTCTAACCCGTTGTTTACCAAAGAACAGCATCAGTAACGCCCCAGTTCTTCTAACCCGTTGTTTACCAAAGAACAGCATCAGTAATCCCCCAGTTCTTCTAGCCCGTTGTTTACCAAACACCAGCATCAGTAACCTCCCAGTTCTTCTAACCTGTTGTTTACCAAAGAACAGCATTGGTAATCCTCCAGTTCTTCTAACCCGTTGCTTACCAAAGAACAGCATCAGTAACCCCCCCAGTTCTTCTAACCCATTGTTTACCAAAGAACACCATCAGTAACCCCCCCCAGTTCTTCTAACCCATTGTTTACCAAAGAATAGCATCAGTAATCCCCCAGTTCTTTTAACCCAGGGGGAATAACAGGTCTAACCCACTGAAGCATTTTATCTGTCACTTGGTCTGTCTTATAACAAAATGTTTTGAATGGACAGATACATGTTGTACATGGTAATGTGCCCTCCCAATCCTTGCCAAGTATGGTAAGTGGCCCATGAACTGTATGGAAAGTGGCCAATGAGCCAAAAAAGTTTGACATCCCTGTTATAACCCACTGTTAACCAAAGAACAGCATCAACATTCCTCCCAGTTCTTCAACTGATGTTACCAAAGAACAGCATCAGCAATCCCCCACCCCCCAGTTTTTCTAACCTGTTGTTTACCAAAGAGCAACATCAGTTTTCCCCCAGTTCTTCTAACCGGCTGTTTGCAAGGACCAGCATCAGTAATCCCCCAGTTCCTCCTAACCCGTTGTTTACCAAAGAATGGCATCAGCCATCCCCTCAGTTTTTCTAACCTGTTGTTTACCAAAGAACAGCATCAGTAATCCCCCAGTTCTTTTAACTCATGGGTGTCCAACATGTAGCCCTAGGGCCACAATATGTCCCACCAAACTATTTTATCTGTCACTTGGTCTGTCGTATAACAAAATGTTTTCAATGGACAGATGCATGTTCGACATGAGAATGTGGCCTCCCAAATCCTGCCAAGTATGGTAAGTGGCCCGTGAATTGTATGGTAAGTGGCCCCTGGGCCAAAAAGTTTGGACACCCCTGCTCTAAACTGTTGTTAACCAAACAACAGCATTGGTAATTCCCCTAGTTCTTTAACCCGCTGTTTACCAAAGAACAGCATCAACACTGGATAATCAAATGTGAACGACAACATTCTGTAAGACCAAAAAATAGAAAAACACAGCCCAAGTGTCACAAACAAGATCTTTTATTCCTAGTTTAAGTGCTTTCGTTCAAAAAGAACTTCTTCAGAAACTAAAAACCTTCCATGGATTCCCTACTTTTATAGACACAGAGAGTCTGCACCAAAAGTTAAACAGCTCATTCTAAAAGTTATAAATACATCATTAAGCACAAAAGACATACAAATAATGAAAACATTAAAAAGACATAATAATAAAAAAATGCATTGTAGAAAATAGAAAATAGAAAATAGAAAACAATCCTTTGCAGAAAAGTGATGCTGCTTTCAAAATTAACACTGGTTTAATGGAAATAGCCTCATTTAAATCAGGGGATGCACTTGCATTCAATAACATCTGCCACACATATTCCCTATATTCCACTTTAAGCTGCCAATCACCACCCCTTTCAGGTATGGATACTTTCTCCAAGACACTAAAAGAGAATTTCTTAAAATCCTCACATATAACAGAATGCTTTAATAATACATTATTAACATTACCTTTTTTGATAGCGTAATTATGTTGGTAAATTCTAGTTTTCAAAGGGCCAATAGTCTTACCAACATAAAAAGCTGGATAGGACGCACAACATGCAATATAAATCACCCCTTTGGTGTTGCAATCATATCTGCCCTTAATGGAGATCACATTTGAAAAACCTGATACCACCAAATGTGACCCCTCCAGAACGTACCTACATTGGCTACATGCCCCAGAGTGCTTCATCCCCACATTAACAGTAGATGACATACTGGCATTTTCCTTACTTTTTAGGATGGTTTCAGTATTGGCACTGTTTTTAAAAAACACTCTGGGAAAATTGCCAACTGAATTCAATAACGCAAGTGTACTAAAAACAGTATTCCAATGCCCCCCAATACAATTAATCAATGAATAAACATCAAAGTTGTATTGCATAATAAAAAACAAAGATGGGTCTATCACTTGAGGAACATTCTTACCAACTACCAACATTTCTCAGGCATGCAAAAGGGGCATATACCTCGTGTCTCTCCTTGACCACCCATGCCAAGCTATCATTCAACAAATTCTGAGGATAACCTCAATTCTTGAACATCTCACTTAATTTCACAGGCTCAATATCAAAATTATTGTCATCCAATATCAATCTACTTAATCTGATGTACTGCCCTTTAAGCAAATTTTTCTTTTGCTACTTTGAATGTTAACTATCATAATGTAGGTAGGCACTCGAAAAAGTATTTTTGCAGTAAATATTGCATTCATATCCCCCCAATACAAATTTTTATACAAAAGTCCAGATAATTAATGGACAAAACATCCACCTGATAGGTGAACCTTAAAAAACTGGTTGCATCGTTCAAATACCCAGTAAAATTCTCCAATTCTTCATGGTTACCTCTCCAAATGATAAAAATGTCATCCAAAAACCACAAATATGATATCAAACTAGATTTAAATTGTGAATTGAGTGCATAATTAGTTTCCCAATACCAAAGTTCCATCTTGGTGAAAATTGGGGCTGATGCAGCCTCCATTGCTACCCCCTTGCATTGCTTAAAATACTCTCCTTCGTAAAACACGAAGTTATTGACCAAAGCTGTCTCCATACACTGGTAAGTGAGATTAATCTCATCATTAGTCAGTTTCATACCCAACACCATAGCTTCATGAAACCATTCAAGCCCCAAATCATGCGGAATAACTAGGAATAAGTATTTAATACCCACCGTTACCATCAAATCATCCGCATCGAATGGGACCCTTGCTACTGCTTCTAAAATGCTATGAGTCTTTTAATAAATGTTCCTTATTCACTCCAAACTATTTTAATTTATGGTCTACATATTTGTTTTTGCCCCCCCCCCAATGCCACAATCTGTCTTAATGGTGGGTCAACAATGGATGTATGGACCTTAGGAATCCCAAAAATCACTGGGATCCTAGGATTGTTAACTAAAATATTCACTCAACTTTCAGGGTAAAGCATAAGAAATGACAATATCCACTAATTCAAAATCAATTACATGGTAGTCTGTAAATATCTCGTTACGGGAAACTTCAATAAAAAAACTCACCATTATTCAAATATTCCATCATTTTGGAAGAATATAAAAATAGTCCATGATAACCACTCTTCCCCCTTATCAGGTTTCATCACTCTGATATTCCTATCATTAGCCACCATATATAAAAGATCTCTCTCTTCCTTCGAGAGATTGATAAATCTAGCTTTGTATTCCTTGAACCATTCATGAATAGTTATATCACACAATCTTTCGAATAGTGCAATCGGAGGAATGCGGGGAGGGTTAAAGACACTGTGTCTACAAAGCTCACCATGGGACCCACTCATCATATTATCAGAATACATACACTTTAAATTCAATTTTCTAGTAGATGTTCTTAGTTCTGTCAAATAATCCACCACACTGGGTTTACAGGTGGGTATATATTTAAACCCCTTTTGAAATAAAGTCACATACACTGGTGTTATATCCAAACTGGAGTAACTGTAAATCAACAACCCTCATAGTCACAACCAGTTTGCAATAGTGTCCATATCATCAGCTAAAACTTCTACCACAATCAGTTCTTCAGTCAAATGGTCATCCGATATCCTTACTGGGGATAGGCAGACCAAAAAGTGTGATTGTTCTGAAAAGGGTAGTTGAGATTGTAATCCTCTGTTCGGCATTGGTTGCCCCTCATAGTCTATTGCTTGTCTCACTTTTCCTCCAATCTTTTTGACTACCTGGGTACCCCCACATCTGAAAAATGGTCATTGTGGCCATTTTTATCACAAATCTGATGATCATCACCCTCATGATCGGCCTGATCGACCAATACACTCCTAGTGCCTTGGGGTCTAGGATAGACCGTTTTTTTCTAAATAATCCTTGTTGTCTCTAAACATTTTTTTCTGCTTCCTTTTCTGTGCTGTCTCTTCCATCTTGATTAGCCTTTTAAAGATCTCAGCAAACTGCAGAATTAGTCCTTCCTCATTTCTGCATCAAGTTTAGCAATATCACCTTCCAACTTCTTCATCTGCTGAGTGTTGTCTCTCATAATAATATCCATTAGTTCAAGCCCACAACGATCAAAAAAACTCAATAGTTCATGGTGAAAAATGTAATCTGCCACCACACCATTAGGGTATTTGGACATTCTCAACCCCCTCGGCACATGCCTGCTAGAAATACAATAACCAAGAAACGAATTGACCATTTGTACGGTTTTAAACTTACTTAAAACTCTTCTTGAACCTGTTCGTTTTGGCTTGAAAAGTATGGTCATGATCATTAATGGCTCCATCCTCACTCTCACCAGAAGCACCAGCTACCATGGACGGTAAAAAGGTATATTTTGATGTAAACCATTCCTGAATTTCATCAGGAACCAGCTTCCCATTCAAATTATTAGTCTGCACACCGCGCACACCATTTTGAGAAACCCTAGTAGCCGTACTCACAGTACCAATTCCAGGTCCGGAGGAATGAGCAACAATGACTTCACAACCAACCACAACATTTTTAGTGACAGTAATTAAAGTGTCCATCCGTTCCTTTAACTAACTCGTACAATCCAGCAACATGGTGAGAACTGCATCAGTAAACCCCCCAGTCCATCTCACCCAGTTTACCAAAGAAATGCATCAGTACTTCTCCCCAGTTTTTCTAGCCTACTGTTTACCAGTTAATAGCATCAGCAATCCCCCTCATTCTTCTAACCTGTTGTTTATCACAGAACAGCCTCAGTAATCCCACTAGTTCTTTTAACTTGCTGTTTACCAAACAACATAGGTTCATAGGTTCATAGGTAGGTACTAGGCTATCTGCCCAAAGGCATTTATAACCCTAGCTGGAATGTGTTGGCTTTCACCGCCCCCTTAGATTAGTTCCCTGTGCCTCTGTCCAGCAGAGCCACTGAAGTGATCCCAGGGGTAAACTTCCTGTTTCCCATCCACTCGTCAAGGTTTCTCTTGAAGAGTGCTAGAGACAAGCTCTTACTAATGTAGATTTGAATCTTGTTCCAGAGAATGGGAAGTCTTTGGGACAGGAATCTATCCCTCCAGCACGTCATATTTATTGTTGCGGTGAGGTTTAGATCCCTAGAGCGTGTAGCTCGAGGGGATATGGTTTTCTTTAGGTGGAGCATGTCCATCAATTCTGGGTTGGACATGGCAGAGATCACCTCTGAGTAGGTGATATGCAACTGAGTACAGCTGGAGTTTCTTCAGTCGAACTGCATAGGGTATCTGTTTGAGGCCAGTGATCCTCTTGGTGAGGTACTTCTGTGGTCTTTCCAGCTGTTGCAGATGTCTTGTAAGGTACATCCCAAATGGGGCATTGTACTCTATGATGGGTCTGATGAGTGATGCATAGAGGGGCACAATGACCTCTTTTGATTTGGATGCAAACCCTTTTGTGATTAGGTGGGCCACATAGAAGGATTTTCTAACCACTTTGGCAATATGATTATCAAAGGAGAGATTACAATCTACTTGGGTCCCCAGATCCCTTATTTCGTCTTTCATATTTAGGGGGCTAAAACCTATGTGGTAATTTGTGGGTACTTTGTTTTTCCAAAGGGGATGACTAAGAACTTTTTGGCATTTAGCTTGAGGCCATGGTTTGGACACCAGGTATCTGTCTCAGTGAGACCCTTTTGGAGGATGTCTGCGTCAGGCGGAGAGTCAGTTATAGCCCCTAGTTTGCAGCCATCTGCAAACTTGGTTAGCCGTAGTCCTCCTGTGCTTGCCTGTACCTCTGAGAAGTATATGCTGAACAGGAGGGGGTCCTAGGACTGAGCTCTGGGGAACGCCACTTGTAACCGGTTTAGAGTCAGACCTAGCTCCCGCAACTCTTACCATGGGGTTCTGTCCGTGAGCCAGTTGGCAACCCATCTTGTGACATAGGGGTTTATGTTCAGGCTGGTGAGCTTGTCTATGATACCAGAATGAGGAATGGTGTCAAAGGCCTTTGCAAGGTCTAGGAAGGATGTGTGGACCACCTTTCCCACACAACACAGTATCACTAATCCTCCCACTTCTTCTAATCTATTCTTTACCAAAGAACAGAATCAGTAATCCCCCAGTACTTCTAACCCATTGTTTATTCCAACCCATTGTACACCAAACAATAGCATCAGTAATCCCTCCAGTTCACCTAACTCATTCTTTACCAAAGGACAGCATCAGTAAACCCCCCCAAGTTATTATAACCCATTGTTTACCAAAGGATAGCCACAGTAATCCCCCAGTTATTCTAAATCATTGTTTACCAAAGAACAGCATCAGGAATCCCCTATGTTGGCAGGATAGGTATGTGTCTCACAGATTACCCCTTCTCTGGAACAGACTCCACATTCATGGAAAACAGAGCTCTTTGCAAAGTCTAATCAAAAGCAGTTTGGACTAATGGATGGGAAATTGCAAATTCATCCCTAGCTTTTTGCCTGTGGCTCTTAAAGACAGGGGCAGTTTGTAGATATCCTAAGGCATAGGCATATACCAAAACCATTCCAGCCCATGAACATTGATAACTGTGAAAACTGGGACATGAATGGCTAGGCTTAAAAAGGCTCTAGGGTCGATAGCCTAGTAACCTCTTATGATCCTATGTATATAAATGTGTATGCGCTTGTTTATGTACATACATGCATATATATATATACAAGTATATACATATATATATATATATATATATATATATATATATATACATATATGTATATATATATATATATATATATATATATACATACACACACACACACACACACACACACACACACACACACACACTTACCTACCTATACAAAATACGAACACCAGAAATATACAACCATTTGAAGTTAAGAAAAAAAGAGTAAAGAATAAAATAAACAACCAGACCAAAATGTAAATGTCATTTTCAAAAAAAAAGTTAGTTTTGTGGTTACATGAGTATCACAATCAGTTCTATGCTGGTTTTCAAGTAACACTAGGATAGCAACTACACCTTGCTTTTCCTTTACTGTAGGTTCAAAAAGCAGCTTGAAGTTTAGCAGAAGTTTACCAAAATTGGAAAATTCAAAAAAGCAACTAAAAATTCATTTCCAACATGCATGGATATGTACTTGTCAGGAAATTACCTAATGAATTTTTCTTCTTCTCTCAATTAACATATCTGCCTGGTATCTACCTAAACTGTCTACATATATTACTCTCTCTGCAGTTAGTATATATGCTATTAAATGCATCTTTGTTGCACTATGCCATGATGCTACACTGATTTTTTTTTGTTTTATTTTAGGCATTGCTACATTACTTGTAAATAACTTATATTCATATTGTATATTTCTCTCTGTTTTTGCACTAAGTATCTTACAACTTGAATTGCTAGGTTTTTCTTATTTTTTAATTACTTTCCTGGAGCTTTTCTCCTCGGGTCTCTGCTGAAAAAAGGCTCTTTTGGCCCAGTCGGACTAACCTGGTTAATAAATGTAAAAATAAAATAAAGAAAGAAAGAAAGAAGTGGTAGATGATTTAAGTTTGGCATAGACCAAATTCTGTTTTCTATAAGCATGTATTCAAAACACTTTTTACTACTAAGTACAACACGAGAAGGGATAGATAAGGCAAGAAGTTCTGAAGAACAGAAGATGAGAAAGAGAATGTCATGGATTCAGAAATAAGATTTTATATCTGAGTATACAGATTAAAAGGCATGAACACAGTTCTGTGGGTTATCAGACAGTTTAGAATGGCTGCAGTGATACTTTGTTTATGGGATCTAGCAAGGAGTCTAAATTATTTGTTTAGTGCATCATCTCCTAAGAGTGTTGAAACATGTATGTACAGTATATCTCGTTTTTTCTGACCTGCTGACTAAACAGAAATGCCTTCTGATATTACATAATTATGATTAAAGATGAAATACAGTGACTTATTTCATAGGTATCTGCATGCATGTAATGTGCCTTGTAATAAGTAACATATACTATTATATTGCTGCCTAATAAACAGTATTGACTGTCTCCAGAAAGTCCAAATGAAATTCTAAATGTGTGAAGTCAGCTATGCCTAAACAGCCAAAATGGAAACCAGTCACTGAATAAATAAATGAATACTAGATCTATGCCCACAAACAATGTTGCAGACAGTACCCATCACTGAATAGAATTAATTCCTTACTGGCAAAACATTTTAAAAAGGAAACATTCTTAGGACAAACTCTACCAGTGTAACATTGAGATTAACAAGTTTCTTTTATAAGAAGTTGAATTATTTTAATATTCAAAAATTACTGCTAGGTGCAGGAACTTTTGGAACATGTTCACATTCACACAGTAATGCTCAGTCATACAATGAAGTACTCAAATAGAAATAAATCATGGTAAAACCAATACAACCTGAAAAGAAAGATGTAAACAGTTAACAGACACACATGAAAACTGCACCACATATGGCAAACATCATTTCTAAGCTCATGCTGACATTTAAGTAAAAAAAAACACTTTTTAAAAATAATCCTGGCATATGTGAAAAGTGGCACAGTTGAATAAGAGAAATATTAGCTTCTAATGAAAAATACAGCCACTCCAATGGTGTAGAGGGATTAAGCCCTGACTACGACCCAGGTGACCTGAGTTAACTCAGCAGCATGGGCATTTTACAGAGTTGGCAGGAAGGATGGGATATTTCTACCCTGTGGTGGGGGGTACGTGCTGATATCTCTCCATCTGAGTGCTAGTGGAGACCAATGCACAGGGAAGTTGGGCATCAGGCTGGAAGAGCAAGAGAGGTGGTTAATGCATGCCTCTTTGGGCCCAAGGGCAGGGCACACCATAGTTTCCTATGCCCAGCCAGTTGTAGCTTGTGCTAAGCATGCAGGGGAGTGACATAGATCAGCAAAAATCCCCAAGACCCCACGGATGATGATAACACTCCCAACGCCCAGCCCTTGCCTCTGCTGACTGAAAAAGATATCCTGTCAGATGAGCCCTCAAACGGAAGGTGGACAGGAGTATTGGGCAGGGAGAAAACAAATCTATCATATATCAGTCTTTGTGAAAAAAGGATAACACACCATGAACGTCAACTTTTCTGCACTAAACTGCCATGTGTAGTCTGTACTCGTGTCCACAGTGGAGGAGAAGAAGCACTTCTGTTATGTCACTTCCCTTAGAAGTGACCAAAAAAAAATGGGGATGGTGCCCTGTCTTAATGAAGGGAATTGAGAATTCCAATTTGGAATTAACCTCTACATTACTAGATGGGTAGCCAAATGGCTCACCAAAAGGACTCATACTATCACAGTGGGTGACTGTTAAGAGAAAAAGTTTTAAAACATACTGTTATTTGTCTCTTTCTCCCATCTAGCAAAATGAATATGCTATTTGCTGAAGTGTTGGTAAGAAAAGGTCATTGAACCATGTTTATTAAAGATGGGCTTTACCTATGATAGATGTAGTTTGCTTATGAACTTGAATAACATCTGTTTTCTATACTTCTGAATAAGAGTTAATTTACTGAGGCAGGTTCTGGAAAATTCCAGCTACCACTGTTGAACTAAGTATGCTGTACCTTTTTGAACATTCTACACTAACTGTATGGACTTTATTGAGTTGACACCTTCAGAGGGAAAAAGATTCTGTCTAGTTATAATTGATGCTTTTTCTAAGTGGGTAGAAGCTTTTCCAGTAAAGCATCCTGATGCACACACAGTAGCAAAGCTTTTGACAACAGAAATAATTCCCCGATTTGGCCTTCCAAGGCGCATTTATAGTGATAATGGGTCTCATTTTGTAAACCAGATTGTGCAGAAGTTGGGTCAAGTGTTTCAAATTGATCTCAAGTACCATTGTGCTTACCATCCGCAGTCAGCTGGACTGGTGGAGAGACACAATGGTGTCCTGAAGAGTAAACTCCGCAAACTTATGGCAGAAACGCATAGATCCTGGACTGCGTGCCTTCCTTTGGCACTCCTGTATTTGCGAATCTCACCCTCCTACAAAGGACTTACACCATTTGAACTTTTGTTTGGGAGACCATATTACGTCCCACAGTGGCAGCGGAACGTGAGGGGGGTGAGGATCTGGCGGATTATATGAAGAAGCTGCTAAATGTCAAGTCTCTTGTAACCAATGACTGCTTTGCAGATTCCAGAAGTGAAACCTTGTTAAGTGTGGCACCCGGGGACTGGGTGTGGATCCGAATTGTGAAGAGAAAGAACTGGTCATCCCCCAGGTGGGAAGGCCCATATCAAGTACTTATCTCAACACCTACGGCTGTAAAGATCGCAGGAAGGACTTTGTGGATTCATATCACCCACTGTAAAAATCTTAAGACTTTTCCTTCTACCATTGATGTTGGTCAGACTCCATTGGACCCCTGAACGCAAAGTCTGACTACAAAGGAAGGATGGCCATGTTCAACTGGTACTTGATGATGATTTTGGTGGCGAAAGTAAATATGTCCATACGAGAAGGAACAGTTGTAAGAGAAAAAGGAATGGTGTTGCTGCAAGCGCAAACAGGTGTTACTACTGTGTTCAAGGTGAAACTTTGTGAAGGAATTTTGGACTGTGCTAAATGGAACAATAATGATTTCTTGACTCATGCAAAATATTTGTGCAATAGAGACTGTATGTCCTGGTCAAATGTTTGGTGGTCAACAGATGTGAATGGATGGGAAACAAGTGGTGCAGTGATACCAGAGAAAGATAAAAGCAGGCAACAAAGAATAAAAATTGAACATTTCCAAGGTACCAAAGTAATTACTATAACCATTGTGTCACCACAAGAAAGTGATTCAGGAGTTTATGGAATCAGAGTGTCTCTTCCAATTGGAACTGATCCTTTGGGGACCCTCCAACTTGAAGTACAAAGCCTTAAAAATGCTACAAGTAAAACAGATTTTGCCTTCACAGAAGAAGAACAGTTGTTACTCGAGACGGGATTCGTACACCATAATGAATGGTTATCTTGGGTTAGATATAGTGCTCGAGAGGCACATCGTGAGAACTGTGTTTCTTGTGCTGAAGGTAAACAACAACTAGCGACAGTCCCATTGATGCAAGCTGAAGGTAATCTGACGTGTCTGTTAAAGTTATTCAACAAAACTGAAGATAAATGCAAAAACGAAACTCAGCGTTTTCTAGTCATAAGCAAAGTTGAGAAACCGCCTGCAGCGAATTCCTATCCAGGTTTGTATATGTGCATTTCCAGAGATGGCACAGGAAAGAATTATGGCAATATGGGACAGAATTATTGCAATGTTACTGTGAATGGCAATGAGAATCCATTTCTGGAGAACCAAACTCATAGTTTAGCAGACTGTTGTCTCCATATAACCACCAAACAACTCAGATCAAGGCTTACGATTCCCTGGAAAGGAACTTGTGCACTCGTAAAGTTGATTCTGCCATTCTACATTTTCCCAGTTCCAGCAAGCAATTTCGTAAGAGAACCTGAAATAAAGCAGAAGTGGTTGAATAAGAGAAAAAGAGAGGCACCAAAGCAATCCTTCGATAGCAGCATCTAGATCGATAGCATTGACGTACCAAGAGGCGTGCCTGATGAATACAAAGCAATAAACCAAATAGCAGCTGGTTTTGCATCCATCTTTGTCTGGATTCAACCCAATAAGAATGTGAACTGGATCAACTACATTTACTATAACCAGCAGTGTTTTGTGAACTATACCAAAGATGCATTAAAAGGTATTGCTGAACAACTGGAGGCCACTTCGCAGGTGGCATGGCAGAATCGAAATGCGTTGGATATGCTCCTGGCCAAAGAAGGAGGAGTTTGCAGGATGTTTGGGACTTTCTGTTGTATGTACATCCCAAACAACACTGCCCCTGATGGGAGTATCACTCAAGCTTTGAAAGGTTTGGAGATGTTATCCGAAGAATTGGCAGAGAACTCTGGGGTAAATAATCCCTTTACAGACTTTCTACAAGTGTGGTTTGGAAAATGGAGTCATCTCATCAGCAGTTTCCTGGTGTCTGTCGGAGTCGCTGTGGCTATCGTGGTGGTATGTGGTTGCTGTTGTATACCCTGTATCAGAGGTCTTCTACAAAGACTGGTTGATACTGCTGTTACGAAAACGATGTACCAGCAGTTGCAACAGACTGGTGAAAGTGAATACATTGAAATGTGACTTTTGCAAATGACTTGAAGTTTAAAAGTTTTTCTTGCAAATGAAGTAATGTATGCAAAGAAAAACTTAGTTTTTACCATATATTGCTGAAATAAAAAGACAAATAAAAGTGTTTTGAGGGGGGAAATGTTAAGAGAAAAAGTTTTAAAACATACTGTTATTTGTCTCTTTCTCCCATCTAGCAAAATGAATATGCTATTTGCTGAAGTGTTGGTAAGAAAAGGTCATTGAACCATGTTTATTAAAGATGGGCTTTACCTATGAGAGATGTAGTTTGCTTATGAACTTGAATAACATCTGTTTTCTATACTTCTGAATACGAGTTAATTTATTGAGGCAGGCTCTGGAAAATTCCAGCTACCACTGTTGAACTAAGTATGCTGTACCTTTTTGAACGTTCTACACTAGCTGTGGTTTTGAGGTAAAGCATTCTTTTCTGAGGTAAATTGTGATCCTAGATGTTTTTCATAGCCAACTCTCAACTGTTAGAAATGTAACAAAAGCTATTTTGGCCAGTGACAGGAAAGTATAAAAGTTGATGTCAGTAAACAAGCTGATCAGATTGAGATCATCTTGGCCAACATGTTGCTGTAATCTGGTTAGCTGCAAATAAAGAAGTTTTTCATCAACTGAGGCAGATGTAACTCGCTTGAATTTTTTCTTCTGACAGTGGCTTCACCACTAGCAAAAGACCAGTCACCAGCGGCATACTACAGGGTTCTGTGCTGGGCTCCTTACTTTTCGCAATTTATTTCTCAGAAGTCCGGGCAAACTTGGATGGTCTGTGGCTGACCAAGTTCACTGACAACTGAAAACTGGGAACAATCACCGAGTCTCCCAGTGATGTTAATATGCTGCAGACGTGGTTAACATAGACAAATGACTGGTACCAAAGCCAAAGATTAAAAATAAATGCAAAAAATGCATTATTATTATTCCCTTTGGAAAAGCTAACATCACTGCCTATTACATAATAAACAGCACCCCGCTAAGTGTAGACCCACTGGTATGTGATCTGGATACTCAGGTTGATAGCAACTTGAACTTTGACCACCACATATCCACAGTAGTAAGGAAATCCTTCTATGTGGCACATCTTATAAGTAAAGGCATCACATCTAGATCTAAGGATGTTATAATTCCATTATACTCGGCCCTCATCCGACCAGTAATTGAGTGAAATGCTCCCTTTTGCATGTCTCTCACCAGATACCTGCAACAACTAGAGAGGCCTCACAGATTTCTCACCAAGAAATTACAGGATACAAAAACAAGTCTTAAGCAGAAAGACTCAAAGCCCTGTCACTGTATTCTGTCTCCTAGAGGTTGCTAAGGGGCGATCTGTGCCTGGCGTACACAACAGTCTCTGACTCGGCCCTGATTTGTAAATTACATTCCACAAGGATCATTCACTCTAGGGATCTTAACCTAGCATCTGACACGAGTAGGTCATGTTGGAGAGACAGATACATCTACTGGAGACTACCACTTCCTGGAAACAAGCTTCCATTTCACATGAAACAAAGTCCCTCCCTGAACCTCTTCACACACAGCCTAGCTCACTGGATGGGTGACCTTAAATTCATTCATAGGGGGGTGCCCATGTCTCTCCTGTACAGAGGAAGTCTGTATCACCTACCATAAACTCTTACAACTGTGAACTTCACTCACCTAACCACCGGCAAGTGGGGCAACTCTGGATAAATAAATGGCTAGGCTTGTAAGGGCTCTAGGGCCATTAGGCTAGTAATCTTCCATGAACCCATGAGAAGTGCATGCAAGGAACTCCCACACAGCACGTCAAGGATCACCAAGAGAAAATAATTCAATGTGGAAAGTATTCAGAAGGTAGTGAATAACCAGCTTATTCTGAAGTGAATTTTTCACACAACAGCACTGTGAATTTTACTTTTAAGAAGTTTAAGAGACTATATTAAACCCACAATTTGATTTTGGTAAAGCAAAGCATGTGTTTTTGATTTATAAATAAAGTAGGGGTTTTCTGAGCTGTATTATAACCCGTTTCTTGCTTTATGAAATAGGCTAACTGACTGCATTAAGAATGCGTGTGTGAACTTTTCTTATTGTGTTGCAAGTATGTGAAAAGTTAAGCTGCATGATCAGAATGTACTGCACATAGCCTTAGGTCCTGATAAAAAAAAAAATCAAAGTTTTGAGGATCTGCTAACAACCTAAGCTATTACTTCCACACAGCATATTACACAGGTGTTCAAATGCAAGCAAAAACTGATTCAATCTATTGCTTCCCCATTCAGAAACTAGTGAGCATACTTTTACATTGTTAATGATGTTTAAAGAAAGCAGTGCAAAGCAAAAGGTGTCCTGTAATAAGTGCTAACATACTTGGTATGAAACAGTGATATGTCAAAAGCCAATGCTGAATGGCTGTCTAAAAAAGGTGCTTAACAATAAATTTGATGATCAAAGTACAGTATTTTTACAGAAAATATAAGCAGTTGTTACCTAACATGAGTCATGCTAGTCTGTGTAGCTATGGAAAGCCTAGATTAATCACTACAGTGACTGCCTGATAATGATTAACAAGCAGGTGGATAATTCTGTTTTTCAGGATGGTGTTGCAGTGCCATCTGATATAGTACTTGAAACCTTTCAAGAAGTAGTCAAGCAAACCCAAACAAATAAATAAGCAAACCTGGCAAAGTTTAACCACAGTGCATATTAGCTTAGAATAAAGGTTGGCTGCAACAGAAAAAAAAAAAAAAAAAAAAAAAAAAAAAAAGAGTGCAGCAAAGGCATCTGGATGCACTCATACAAATATATAAAGCATTGTCTTAGAGTAAGAAAAGGTTGCAAAATGAAGGAGCTAATAAGTCTAGTCAAAGCAGTATAGGTACAAAAACATTTAATAAGTTTTTAGTGCCTAAAAATGAAGAGGTTCCAAATCAAACATTGTGTAGTGAATGTGTAACAGAGCTGATTAATGTTGACAACAGAAGTAAACTAGCAGAACTTGAAGCTGCTCTTCATCTTCTTGATATGGGCCCTAAAAAGCTGCTGGTTGACACTGAACCACAGGAAAAACTAAAGTAAGCAAAGAAGTGGGCAGCTTGTCTAACAAAATGGTTGTGACATCAAATCAGACTGGTCAATCTTAAGCGAGTTGGTGTTACAGGAGTGAAAAAATATGTCTCAGAGGGTTAGCACAAATGTATCTGAGCAAGCGACAGGTGCAATAAATTTTATGTGTGTATGAGTATTCAGATGTTTTATTTTTATTTTACGTTTGTTTCCTGGGGTAGTACACTGATCACAACTGACCATTTGCGGTTACTGCCCAGGTGAAATACTTTGCAAAGAAGAAAAATGTGAAACAGAGGCGGTAAGTTATACATATCAAAAACAGAACCGAAAGTAACAATATATAACAAAACAGCATATTAGCAATTAACAGATGTAGCAGCAATTATGACAGAAATGCATATTTTACAATTTATAGGCTGTCAGCGACACTTGCACCATGCCTACTGTACAGGGTAAAGACTCTACGCATAAAACTACTTATGCTGAGGCACTTACAGGTAACCTTCCTAAAAGACTAAAACCTTATGTGCAGTACAATCAAAGAAAGGGACCTCAGCCATCATGTAAACACTCCATTAAAACACCACCCACAGCTACACATAGTAACATTGTGGCCAGTGCCTCTGCTGCTAAGCTCTTAAGGCAAACTAGCACACAGCCAAATTTCCTGGTCACTGGTGATTTCACAGTGAGACACGCCAATGTCTCCTCACCAGACTGAGTAAGGAGAGACTCACAGTTAGCTTTCTTTCTGGGGTTAGGATACATTGTCACACAGGCACTCAGGTCATTGAACCATAGGAACCAGTATGACTTTGTCATAGTCCATGCGGGTGTTAATGACCTGAGATATACCTCCCCGGACTATATGAAGTGAGATATGATTGAGCTAGCTGATTATGTGTCTCAGGCAGATATGAGCTTGGCACTGAGCAGCATACTACCTTCTTCAAGGATAATACCACATTACCAACAGAAAATGATCGATTTTACCAACTGGCTTAGCTTCTGGAGTCACTCCAGGGGACTGCAATATTTGATGGCCTGGAAGGACATGGTTGATAGACCATGCTACTTTGCCAGGGTTAATCTGCACTCATCCCCTCTAAGCTTTCAGGTATTGGCAAAGACCTTTTCCACTCCTACAGTGCCTTTTTTAGGCAATGCCAAACTGATAAACCTAGCGACTTAAACTGAACCTATGAAGGAATATCTGAAGGTGGTACTACTCAATGCTAGAAGTCTTAAGAAGAAACTCCACTCCCTGCAAGCCTTCCTCTCCTGGGAGAGTGCAGATATCTGTAAAGTAATAGAGACGTGGTTTAAAGTCACAGACAGTACCCCAACAATACAAGGTTATCATGCCTTTCACATCTTTAGACCAGCTACTGCACATGAGGGAACTAAAGGGACAGGAGTCTCAGTCTATATAAAAACAACCTTGCATCCACACTAGTCAAAGTATGTGACCCACTGCAACTCACACATGTGCAACTCACCATAAACAGGGTCTTGAACAGTATCCTTGCAACCTACAGGTCCCCCTAAATGTTCCGGGAAACAAGCTACCTCAATATACTACAGTGCCTCACTGTTCAACCCAATATGATATTCATGGGGGGATCTCAACTACCCGTCTACAGATTTGGAATCCTGCACCACTTCTAATACACAAGCCCAGCGACTTCTAAACTTTGTTAATACCAACATCCTGGAGCCGTTGGTCCATTCTCTTACCAGGAATACAAACATCCCTGACCTTGTACTCATGAATGGGGGACAATGTTCCTCACCCAATGTAATGTCTTCACTCATCATATCTGACCATAAGGCAGTATTACTTGAAATAAAAATTAAATCCAGGAATCCAGCAAAACCAAAAACCTTTAGGCACTATTCCAAGGCTAACCTCTCTCTACTAAGCAACACCTTGGCTAAATTCCAAGCAGCTATAAACCCAGTAAACAACATAGCATATGCTGGGGCTATTTACAATATCCCTGTACTGCCATATTGATAGCTGTACATAGCAAGCTGAGCCCACTCATATTAAGAATAAGACAAACTCAAAAGGCAAGCCTCCCTGGTGGAATCACAATATCAAATACAACAAAACAAAAAAAATCTTGGCCAAGTGTAGGAGGAACAAAGCCATGCCTACCAATCTAAACAGACAGCTAAGAGAGTTAATTAATACTTCAAAGGCTAAATTTGAAGAAAAAATAGCTTCTCAGGCAAAGGAAAACCACAAAGCTTTCTTCAACTATGTCAATAACCTCAGGGGAAATATGCAACAATGTGCAGAATTTATTGTAAATGGCATCACCCACACTGAACCAGAGACTATTGCCAACCTTCTGGCTGACAAGTTCAGCTCAGATGTCTCTACTTACTCCCCCCATATAGTCCAAAGGAAATACTGCATACCACAATCCCCCAACTATTATAGGGAACAGGCCATCAATGCACTTTCCAAGGCCAAAAACACTGTATCAATGGGCCCTTATAACATCCCGGGATGTTTAACAAATAGCATGAAACATGACCTCTCTGGTCCACTTGAATCAATTTTCAACTGGAGTCTTCAGTCAAGTTTAGTGCCAAAGGAATGGAAGATGACTACAGTCATTCCTCTGCTCAAAGGAGGTCCAACCACTGATCCAGGTAACTACAGACCCCTAAGTTTTACCAGACTTATATGTTTGGCCATGGAAAGAATCATCATGGACATGATAAATGAGGACATAGATAACCTGCAAACACTGGACCAATCATTGTTTGACTTTATTAAAGGAAGGTCATGTCTACTAAATCTGGTGGACTTTTTTGAGGGGGTCATCAAAGCTTACCTCGACCTGGCCAAGGCTTATGATACAATACCTCACTCAGGCATTATAGACAAGCTCACTAATTCAGGTATAAATCCTTTTATCACCTGCTGGATAGTCAGCTGGATCACTGATAGAACTCAGGAGGTCAAAGTGGGTGAGGCCACCTCCACACCTCCACCAAGAGCCCAGTCACTGGAAGAGCACTCCTAGGCCTCCATGCCGGGCCTGCTCCTTTTTAGCATCTATTTCTCTGAAATGGAAGCAAATGCTGAAGGTTTATTTCTAAGTTTGCAGATGATTGCAAACTGGGGGTTATCATCAACTCCCCTGCAGACACTAGCATTCTTCAAGAAAGTCTATCTCTAACTAACAAATGGTGCTAAAGGCCTGGTTTTAAACTCACTGCTAAGAAATGCATAACTATACCCTTTGGGAAATCAACCATCCACCCAATTACCATGTTGATAATATGCCCCTAGGAGTTGACCAAGTAGTCAGGGATCTGGGTACACACATAGATAGTAGCTTTAACTTCAACCTCCACGTGGCCACGTAAAGGCATGGCATCTAGGTCCAAAGAGGTCATTATCTCTCTGTACTCCACCAGTGACTCAGTAGCTCAGTCTGATGATCATAGGTATGTCTCAGGTTACTGACCACTGGGGCCTTTTTAAGCCTACCCATACATCCCAAATCTCTGACACGTTCTGGTACCCTTGATAAGTGTAAGAAGGGGCTTGGGAGATGAAACATTTACAATCAGGAGTCTAGGTGATGAATTACTTACAGGCTACCTCTGTCCATTAGAGACAAAGGTGTCAAAGCAGAGATGAATTTCCTATTCCTCATCCAATTGTCCAAGTTACACTTGAATTAGGAAGGAACTTTTCTTCACATGGATGGGGAGCTATTCCAGGAAAGGGGTAGTCTCCTGGATACATACCTGTCTCTCCAGCAGATCCTATTTATATCACAGGCAAGGCTAGAGTCTTTAGAATGAGTAATTTCCATGCTGTTTGTTTTGTGAATATGCAGAAGGACCATCAAAGTGGGGCCCGATGATGTCCGATGATGCCTTGTATGCCAGTCATAGATCTCCCCTTAACAGTCTGTCGGAGACACAATACAGGGATAGGACTCTGAGGTGGTCTGCAAAGGAGATGTCATTTATGCCCTGTATTCTTTTAGTGAGGAACTTCAGTGGACATTCTAATTGTTAGATGTGCCTGGTTAGGTATATACCAAAGGGGGCATTATACTCAATGATAGATCTGAGGAATGCAAAATACAGAGGAGCAATGACCTCCTTGGATCTAAATGCCATACCTTTGTTTGTAAGATACACAACATAGAATGATTTTCTCACTACTGTAGACAAATGATGGTAAAAGGCTAGATTACTATCTATTGTGTCCCCAAGTCCCTAACTACTGGGTTGACTGTTAGGGGTGTGTTGTCAATTGATAGTTACCAGGAGTGGCTGACTTCCCAAAGGATACTATTATGTATTTCTTGGAATTTAGTTTTAGTCCATGGCTCTTACACCAATTATTTGCCTGTGTCAGCCTTTTTGGAGAACATTAGTGTCAATGGTGGATTCTGTGACTGCTCCTAATTTGCAATCATCTGCAAATTTGGTCACCCAGAGGCCCATGACATTGGCCTTGAATCCAGAGAAGTAGATGCCAAAAAGGAAACTTAGAACTAATCCATGAAGGACTCCACTTGTGACTGGCCTCTTCGTAGAGGTGGAATCCTCCCAATTCTAACTTCCAGGATCATGTCAGTGAGCCAGCTGGTTATCCACCGGGTTACATAAGGGTTTATAACTAACATCCTGAGTTTGTCAACAATATCTGAGTGGAATATTGTGTCAAATGCCTTGGCCAGGTCAAGATAAGCCACTGCTTTGGTAGCCTTCTCAAATAAGTCCACCAGGTTAAGTATGCATAACCTGTTCTTGATGAAACCAAACTGAGATGCATACAGTGTCTGTAGGTTTCCTATGTCATTACTGATCGTTTCCATGATTATTTTTTCCACTGATTTACATATGAGGCTAGTGAGACTTAAGGGTCTGTAGTTTACAGGGTTGCAGATGGCCTGCCTTTGTGCACAGGGATGATGGTTGCTGTTCTCCTTTTGTTAAGAGGTGTTAATAGTTGAGACAAAGTAAGGCTAGAGGTTGAGAAGCCCTTACATGACGTGGTCTGCTGTGTGGCAAGTACAGTTTTATTTGTTGCAGAGGATTTTTTTAAGTCCAACTCTGAAGGTGGAGAAGGGGGATTTTAGTTCCTTTAGGTGGAAGTGAAGTATCCAAGATTTTAGAAGCTAGGATGGAGAAGATGTGGCTGGTGCAGTGTAGCCTGGTTTGTGAGGGTTGGAGTGGGGTACTTGTTTGGGAGAAGCATCTGAGGTTGTAATGTGTGTATGTATTTAGTACAAAGTTTGGTAGTTAGTAGTGAGAATGAGTCAGGTTGTAGTAGCTTGAAGATGAGATGAACCTACTACCAGATCTACTCTGTGTTGCACTGGGAGCCATTTGGTGTTTTTGAGGGAAATGCAGTGGAGCTATTAATCGGGTGAGTTAGTGATGAAGCAACAGATTTTATTTTTGATAGTCTGTATTGTGGAGGGGTGGCTATTATAGGTAGTGTGTACTGGAGTTGGGCCAAAAGGGCTGACTCATTTACCTATAGCAGCCCTGGCTGGTTTGGATAGGTAGGGTGAGATTTTCCTAGCCCAGAAGAGAAGTGAGTTAACTTCTGCCCATGATTTCACAATATGGTTATAGAATGTTAGAGACTGGTCAAGCCACAAACCAAGGTATTTGAAGGAGTTGGTGTTTCCATTGGTGTGCAACAAAAGGTAGTGATATTGAGTGACTGGTGATATTTTAAGTTTTTGGGGGAGTTTTTTTGTTTAAACAGAGCAGTGTACAGAGCTCTAAATTAACTGATATACTAATTCACAGCCATGTGCAAAATGTGATGAAAAAATGCTTGGCATAAATTGCAGATCGTTATAAAATTACTGGTTTCTAATTCTGAGTGCATAAACAAGCTCTACAACAGACGTATGTGGTTTGGATGAAACATTTCATACAGGAAGAACCTGTGTTGTATAAGACATCTTAAGATATGTTGTAAGGATGAGAGTTTGCTTGCAATGGCATCTCTTTGAGCAGCGGCTCAGAGAAACCTGCATATGAACTGAGTAGGTGCATATCAAAGGTGAAAGAGTGTGATACTATAACAAAATATGCCTCTGTAAACCTGTACTCAGAATAAAATAAAAAAAAAAGAGTACACCACTTATGACTTAGTGAAATGCAACAGAATGAAATACAATAAGCAACAGAATGTGCTTTCAACAAATTTCATTATATAAGATTCAACAGCTGTATAAACTGAAGTGATCCAAAAAAAGATTAGGATTCAATAAAGCCTACACTGTGTACACTGTTCTGAGTGAACAAACAACACAAGTATAAGTCACACCATCTTCCTCCTAACTTTAATTTTCCTACTGATTTTCTTGCAGCTTTAAATACTGAGGGGGATTCATAAAGTTTACCATAAAGTGTAGACAACATGTACACTTAGTATAATCTTTCTGAGTGATTAGAAAGCACAAAAATGTGGTAGGGATGTTCTTGTATACAGATTGTGTACATTTGGTATACACTTAATGTGCACTTAGTATAGGTTCATACTAGGCTATCTGCCCTAGGGTATTTATAAGCCTAGCCAGAGTGTGTTTGGCTTTCGCCACCCATTTTAAATTAATTTTGCTATGCCCTTTTTCGAGGTTAGTATACTGTGCCTCTGTCTAACAGTGACACAAAAGTGATACCCGGGGTAAACCTACGATCTCCCATCCACTCATCAAGATTCCTCTTGAAGAGAGTCAATGAGGGACTCTGCCTAACCTGGACTGGGATTTTATTCCAGAGTGAAGGGAGTCTCTGGGTTATGAATCTGTCCCTCCAGCATGTCCTATTTATTTCTGTGCTGAGGTTCAAGTCTCTCGAGCGCGTAGCTCGATGGGATTTGGATTTTCTGAGGTGCAGCATGTCCATTAATTCCGGATTGGACATGGCTTTATACGTCAGGCACAAATCGCCTCTGAGCAGGTGGTATGTCACTGAGTAGAGCTGGAGTTTCTTTAACCAGGCAACATATGGCATCTGTTTGAGCCCTTTGATCCTCTTGGTGAGGCACTTTTGGGGTCTTTCCAGTTGCTGCAGGTGTCTGGTAAGGTACATCCCAAAAGGGGCATTGTACTCAATTATGGGCCTGATGAGGGATGAGTAAAGAGGCACAATGACCTCCCCTGATCTAGATGTGAATCTCTTCATGATTAGGTGGGCTATATAAAATGTTTTTCTAACCACTTTGGCCACGTGGTTGTCAAATGAGAGAGTGCTATCAACTTGGGTCCCCAGGTCCCTAATTACTTCTTCTGTACTTAATAAATTACCACCTATGTGGTAATTTGTGGGCACTTTGTTTTTGCCAAAGGGGATGACTATACACTTTTTGGCGTTTAGCTTGAGGCCATGGCTCTGGCACCAGTTGTCTGTTTCTATGAGGCCCTTTTGGAGGATGCTTGTGTCGGCTGGAGAGTCGATTATGGCACCCAGTTTGCAGTCATCTGCGAACTTGGTCAGCCACAGTCCTTCCGTGTTGGCCTGTACCTCTGAAAAGTATATACCGAATAAGGGAGGTCCCAGGACTGAGCCTTGTGGGATGCCACTTGTAACTGGTTTGGAGTCTGACATGGCTCCAGCAATTCTAACCATGTGGGTTCTGTCCTTGAGCCAGTTTGCAACCCATCTAGTGACATAGGGGTTTATATTTAAGCTGGTGAGCTTATCTATAATGCCCGAGTGGGGTATTGTATCGCAGGCTTTTGCGAGGTCCAGGTAGGCTGTGTGGACCACCTTCCCCTCGTCAATGGTCTTGGTGACTGTTTCAAAGAAATCAACCAGGTTTAAGACGCAGGATCTGCCCTTAAAGCTGAACTGGGTAGGCTCCAGTGTCTGTAGGTCCCCAATATCTTTATTTATGAAGTCCATGATGATCCTTTCCATAGTTTTGCAGACCAAGCTAGTCAGGCTTATGGGGCGATAGTTTCCAGGATCCGTGTTATTGAATCTGGTTCATCCTAACCACATAATTCTATGAAACAGCAGAGATGAAAGAAATTTATGTTGCTTGTTCTACAGACTTAATTTCAACTGGTAAAGGCACCAGCTTTCAAGCTACAGGCCCAGAGTTTAAGCTTTTCATACCTTAAGAGAGAGCAGCCAAAGTGCACACATGAAGCGATGAAGTACTTAAATATCTTTTTGGTAAGCCAGGAGTCTAGTAACTTAACACAGTATAAAAATAAAACAGAACAAAGTAGAGAATGCTGTTAAACTGCAATAGCTTCATACTTGAGGTGCATATCCATCAAAAGGGAGAACTGTACACAATGAACCGGCTGAAATGAAAGAACTTATCTCTAATCTCAAACACAAACTGTTAATTTTGCAAAGTGAATACCTTAAATCTGAGTTTGTTACAAACAGTTCACAATCATGAAAGATGTCTATTTAAAATTAAGAATGAATGTCTGCAAGCAGAGAGTGTACCCTTAAAGTACAAATACAGCTTATAAAAAGCAAATTACAGCTTATGAAAACTGAATACAAAAATAAAGATCCAGAATGAATTCCCACTTGCCACGAACCAGATATTTCTAGTCAGGACTTCTAAGAGAAAAATACCAACGGGAGCTGGAAAAAAAGAGGATAAAAAATTCTTAAGAGAGCGAGCATTGACTTTGCAAAACAAAATGATATTGGAATTACACAACAAAGGTAAACAATCAGCACTTTGATCTGAACCAGTTAACACCTTGTGTCAGACAGACAGATGTAGGATATGATGCAATGAGACATGAGAATGTTCAGACCACAGTACACATTTGAAAGTATAGTGATGTACACAGAACGTGGCTCGTCAGGAACAGCAAGTGTTCTGGTGACTTGTGTCTGCAAAACGACTAAAACTGCAAGTGTTTTGAAGATGGTAAACTTAAGTAGTGTGCCCATAGCACTGGCAAAGAATACATATTGCATACAAGACAGATGCCATAGTTAACCTAAAATTCAGGGGAAAAGAAAAAACAATGCAGTGAACTAGAAAGTTATAAAGAAACTGATATTGCACTTGACAATACTGACATGAAGAAAAGGACGCTTCCTGATGGTTCTGGCAATGAGAATGTGACTATGCAAATACCTATCAGAGCTGGGTTGTGTGAAGGGATGGGCACAAATCATGATGGTCACAATACACTTGCTATTTGGACTGTAAGAGCTGCATTGAATGACAGATTGATTGCAAAAGATGTGATAGAAGTGCATGATTTTCCTGTGGATAAAAGTCAGTGCTATGACCTATCTAATGAGACTGAAAAAGAAAGATGTCAGAAAAATGTACCATGCAGTTATTTACTTGCTGATGCTTTTAAAGAATGACCGACTCATGCATATTGAGAAAGTGAAGCATTTCTTTCACAACTAATGCTTAACATGCCAAACATGTTTTAAATTAAGGAATGTCTGTACCGAAATATTATATAAAAAAGGGTAGAAAAGAAAAAAAAATGTTTTAGCTAACTCATGTTTCTACGGACAGTCTTGGAAGAGAACTTGTTTTTTGTGTAGGCAACAGGGAAATGTTCTGCTAACTGAAAGCACAGCAAGACTCGAAGACACAGATTCCTTTTAAAACACAGCCAAAGATGATTTTTCCAAGAAACTTGAGCTATCTACAGTTTATGAAGGGCATCTGTTACAGGACAGAGTCCATAACAAGGCCTTTGAGGTGTTTAGGTACTCCAGAAAGAAAAGAAGGCAGTGAATAATGAAAAGATATGCCTCATGAGATGAAAAGAAGGAAGCACACTGGTAGTGGCACTGGCTCAAAAGATAGCACACTTGCATTTTGTACTGGAAGATCAGAAAGATGTGGGTTGTATTCCCACTACAGGAAACTGGAGTCACATTTCTATTACTAACACTGCAGTTCAGCATTGGGCCTGCAGTAGGGCTGCTGCACTTCTGAGTGTGTCATTCTTTGGATTAGATGTTAAACCATGGTCTCATTGGCTTCAGATGCTTATAGTTCAGGTGGATGTGAAAGATTCCTTAAAGAAAAGAGTAGGGGATGCTTTAGTATATGTAAATCACAACCTTTGCATTCTATTTACACTTCTACAAAGTTTATATTTACAGAATTTACAATATTTTTCAATATTTACATCTTCAGTTTCACAAAGTATAAGATCTTGCATTCTATCCCACATCATTTTCTTCACAATCATCTTTCTATTTCAGCCAACATATCTTCATCTTTCCTATTTTATTATATAATAATCTGTCGCATCTTTTCCATAACACCCACACTGTTACATCAATATCCTATCCCATTTATCAGCTTCGCATTTTATTTCTTTTTTTCCATACTTCTCATACAATACTATATATATGTGTTTATATTTCAAAAATCTTCACTCTTGTACTCATTTTGAAAATTTTCAAAAAGCTTCATTCTTTTTATGATCCAAAAATAATGTTTTGTTGTTTCTTCTTCATTACACTCTTTACATTTTCTCTCTTCAATTGCTTTAAATTTCACATTATTTTTATAGACAACTTATCTAATAATACTCTACACCAAAAATCTACAAGTCTCTTAAAACTCTTCAAAGTTTTCCCTTCTTTATTTTAATTTCACCTTTACGATCTTTCCATGGATATAGTAAATAATATTTCTCCGTTATCATGTTATACCATTATTTTCTTTTTAACTTCATCAGTCTTAATTTTCCATAACTTCAGCTAATCAAATTCTTTTTTCCATCATCTCATCCTTTTTTTACTTTTTTCTTTACATTTTATTTTTTCCACCTTCCATATTTCACATATACTATTTCCCTATCAAGCTACTTTCCTTCTCTTTCATATTTTTAATATACAAAAAGGTAAACAAATGTCACATATACAGATTTTAGTTTTTTTTAAACCCAGACCACCTTTTTCGTTCTTATTATATACAATTCTATGTCTAACTGGATTGAGCCTTGGTCCCTAAATAAAACTGAAAAAAAAAATTTAACAGCTCTTTTTCACTTTTCCTGGAAACACATAGTATTTCCCCAAATATCCCAACCTTTCCAATGTATACATATATGAATGTACATTCTTTCTACAAGATACATAAAAAGCTTTCCTCAAACTAACTTCTTTATTTCATGTAGGATTTTGTCTCATTTGTTCTACTATTTTCCTCTTTCCCCAAACCTTATTCGTGTTTATCTCATTTCTAGTACAGTATATTTCATTTATCTTCTTTATTTCACTAAACCCTTTACCTTTTGGCCTATTTAACCTGAATCCAACTTTACTTAACCTCCTTTCCATCCTTGGCACAGTTTTCCTCATTCATACAAAATTTTTAACATAGCTGGTTTATGATCCAAGCGCAATCCTCATGCACGGTGCATATAATCCACACTGGCAGCTCAACTGAATAACCTGATAAACTCCTCAGTTTGATTCACATTCTGTTATACCATCAAAACCTGCCCAAAATCAGTGCTTACAATATTTTAAATAAGTATTCCCACTTAACATAACATGCATTCCCATCACTTATACTTTTAACAAAAAGCCTGCATTGCAAGATAATGGCTCATTCACTACCCGAGTCCTCTCTTATGCCTCAGAACACTTAACTATTTACACTTCAGAGCTCCTTGCACCTATCACTCAGTAATGTTCAGCTAACCTTTGTGTGCTCACAATTTATCCATACTATATAGGGTCATAGGTAGGTACTAGGCTATCTGCCCAAGCACATTTATAAGCCTAGCCAGAGTGTGTCAGCTTTCATCACCCCATTGATTAATTAACTGATCCTCTGTCAAGCAGAGCCAATGAAGTGATCCCAGGGGTGTATTATCTGTTACCCATCCACTCGTCAAGGTTTCTCTTGAAGAGTGTTAGTGAGGGGCTCTGCCTGATGTAATTTGGAATTTTGTTCCAAAGCATGAGGAGTCTCTGTGACAGGAATCTATCCCTCCAGCATGTTCTATTTATTGTTGTGGCGAGGTTTAGCTCACTAGAGTGCGTGGCTCGCAGTGACTTGGATTTCTTTAGGTGGAGCATGTCCATCAATTCTGAGTTGGGCATGGCTTTGTAAGTCAAGCAGAGATCACCTCTGAGTAAGCGATATGCCACTGAGTACAGCCGGCGTTTTTTCAGTCGGGCTGCATAGGACATATGTTTGAGGCCAGTAATCCTCTTGGTGAGGTACTTTTGTGGTCTTTCCAGCTGTTGGAAGTGTCTTGTGAGGTACATCCCAAATGGGGAATTGCATTCTATGATGGGTCTAATGAGTGACAAGTAGAGGGGCACTATAACCTCTTTATTTCTAGATGCAAACCCTTTAGTAATAAGATGGGCCACATAGAAGGATTTCCTAACTACCTTGGCAATATGATTGTCAAAGGAGAGATTACTATCTACCTGGGTCCCCGGATCTCTTATTACATCTTCTGTATTAAGGGGGCTGCCACCTATGTGGTAATTCGTGGGTGTTTTGTTTTTCCCAAATGGGATGACTATGCATTTTTTGGCATTTGGCTTGAGGCCATGACTTTGACACCAGGTGTCCATCTCAGTAAGGCCCTTTTGGAGGAAGTCCATGTCAGCCAGAGAGTCAATTATGGCTCCCAGTTTGCAGTCATCGGCGAACTTGGTTAGCCATAGTCCTCCTGTGTTTGCCTGTACTTCTGAGATGTATATGCCAAACAGTAGGGGTCACAGGACCGAGCCTTGGGGGACACCACTTGTGACTAGTTTAGAGTCGGACCTGGAGCCCGCTATTCTTACCGTGTGAGTTCTGTCTGTAAGCCAACTGGCAACCCATCTCGTAACGTAGCGGTTTATGTTCAGGCTGGTGAGTTTTTCTGTAATACCCGAGTGGGGACTGGTGTCGAAAGCCTTGGCGAGGTCAAGGTAGGCTGTGTGAACCACCTTTCCCTCGTCTATGGCCTTGGTGACTGTCTCAAAGAAGTCAACCAGGTTTAGTAGGCATGATCTGCCCTTAACAAAGCCAAACTGGATCAGGTCAAGTGTTTGGAGGTTCCCAATGTCTTTGTTAATGAGTTCCATGACGATGCGCTCCATAGCCTTGCAGACCAGGTTAGTCAGGCTTATGGGGCAATAGTTACTAGGGTCAGTTGTGGCCCCTCCTTTGTGGAGAGGAATAACCGTTGCTGTGCACCATTCTACGGGCATGTAGCCTGTGGAAAGGCTAAGGATGAACAGCGTGTTTAGAGGGGGGTTAGTTTGTTCTGTAGTTCGTGCAAGACGCAGCCTGTTACACCATCTGGTCCCATTGACGCTGTGTTTTTGGTTTTTGAAAGTGCTGTTTTTCACCTGTGCGTCTGTGATTTTTGGGACACTACACTTTTCCAGTATTGTTGTGGGCCCTTTTGGAGGTGAGAGTGGGTGAAGTTTGCACTGAATCTATCTGCCAGGATGTTGGCAATATCAGTAGGTTCAGTATATTTTGTGCTATTTTGCACTAGTTCAGTGCATATCTGCGAGTTGCCACTTAGATTCCTAACATAGCTAAAGAAGGCTTTGTGGTTATCTTTTGAATCTTTGGCTATTTTTCTTTCGAAGTTAGCCTTGGATGATTTCATGAGGGACCTTTGTTTCTTACTGATTCTAATCAGGGATGTCTTTTCTTCTTGGGATTTGCTTTTTTTTCTGTTGTACAGCCTGTTTATTGCAGGGATCCACCAAACTGGTTTCCTTCTCTTAGATGAGTGAGACTTGTTTTTGTTAGGGATGTCACGATCCATGCATCCTTGAAGGTGCTCATAGAGTGCATTTGTAAAGGTTTCTGCATCTTGGGAAGCGTTATCCTTTAGCGTGGGGGCTGTGAAACTTACCACCTCTGTCTTAACTATGGTGAAGTTTGCTTTAGAAAAGATTTTTACTGTGGTTTCCTTAGTTGGGGGTGGTGGTGGGGTGTGGACATCCAGAGTGATTAGTTTATGGTCTGATCTCACCAGTGACGGGTTGACCTCCGGTGTGGAACACCTGTCACCCACGTTAGTGATGACCAGGTCCAATATGTTTTCACCTCTGGTAGAAGAGATTACTAGCTGATCCAGGGCATTTGAGTTGATGAATTCCAGGAAGCACTGGGCCTGAGAATTTGTACTCGAGTAGTTTTCCCAGTGAATGGTAGGGTAATTGAAATCGCTCAATATCAGGGTGTTAGGTAGGACCTTCATGTTTTCCAGTGTCTCCAGAAAGGTGGAGTGGTGGTCATGGGTCATGGAGGGTAATCTGTAGCAGGCCACAATTTGCATTACAGATTTGCCCAATGTTAGTTGCACATGGATGATCTCAGAAGTATCATGCTGCATCACTAACCTGGAGGTGTAGGTATCCTTGATGAATATGGATACACCCCCTCCTTTTGTGTTTCGGTCCGTGTTCTGTGGCCAAAATGTGTGGTATAAGTTGTAGCCCGGTAGTGCTGGGGTGCTCTCTGGAGCCTTGAACCAGGTTTCAGTTACTGCACAGATGTCGACATTCTCTATACTGAGGAGTGCTTTGAGCGCGTGCAACTCCTGGCGTTGAGTAGCATAACCCTCAGTTTTTTGTTAACTGTGCTGTTTATGGAGGTGGGTTTGACTTTTGCGCCTTGCCTAAAAAAGGCACTATGGGGGCAGCAAGAGCCTTGGCCAGTATTCGAAAGCCTAAGAGTGACAGGTGCAAGCCATCTCTTGTGAAGCAACATGGCTTGTCAAGCATGACAGACACTGGATCCCCTTTGAATGACACCAGAAGCTTAGCCAATTGTTGAAATTCATCATTTTTTCTTTATACTGAGGTATCATTCTTTGGTGAGGGCAGGATGCTACTCAGGGTCAGGGTCATACCAACCTGGGCCACATGATCACAGAGTTCTTTCATGTCTCTTTTCATGTAGTCCAGGGAGATACGTCTTAGGTCATTCACACCAACATGAACAATGACAGAGTCATATTTATACTTGTTCTGGAGTGACCTGAGTGCTTGTGTTATGTGGTGGATTCTGGCTTCCGACAGGCAGCTAACAGTAACCTTCTGCTTGTCCAGCCTAGTGAGTGGGACACCAGTGTGCCTGACTATAGAGTCACCTATTACTAGTGTGTTAGGTATGTTATTTTGCCTTAAGGGCTGTGATTGTGTGGCACACTTTGTTTGTTTGTGTCTTTCGGCTTTTCCTGGTTAGGGGTCACCACAGCGGAACTCCGGTCCGCTAATGATTAGTAGTGGATTTTTACGTACCAGATTACCAGCCCTGACGCACAACCTTCAACAAAGGCATGCCCCATTCACGTATGCTTCCACACAGAAGACATTCTAGCTGAGAATTGAACGGGACAACGTCTTGCTATGAGGTGACAATGCTACCGCAGCACCACCACCGCATTTGTGCGGCACACTGATTTTGTGTTTTATGTGTTGTCTTGTTTGTGACGGGAAGTGCAGGTTGTTTGAGTGTCTGCTTTGGAGGTCTTCTGATGCTTTTGCAGGTTTTTATTTAGAGCCTCCGAGTATGATTTTGTGTATTTATGTGTATTTTGTGCCAGTGCTGTTTTAGTAGGTCTGTGTGTGGCTGGAGTTGTGGTGCAGGTGTTAACCTTCTCCTCTTGACTGTCTGTTCCAGTCTTGGGTGGAGACAGCTTAGCTTCCAGTTTGGCTGTATAATTGCATCTCTCGTATATGTATTTGTTTATTTTTTATTTTTGTTTTTGTTACAATAACTAAATCATCTACATATGAAAGGCATTCATGCATTATTGCACCTTTTTTCCATTTCCATCCTGCTTCTCTCATTTCACCAATACATATTTGTATTACTGCATTCATCACTAGTACAAATACACACATACTCATCGGACACCCCTGTTTCACACCTTTTTCTGTTTCTATTTTCTTTGCTAACCAGCCATTTACCATAACCTTCATCTAAGACATCACATTAACATTTTAATACTTTTATTACTTTTCCCAAACACACAACTGCCCTAAACTATCCCACAATGCCTCATGCCTTACTGAATCAAATGCTTTTGTTATCTCACACGCAACCAACCTTACATCATTATTTTATTACTGCTGACATTCCCGTCATTTGTTTTTCCTTTACTCCATATACCCCTTTCCCTATTACTTCTTCCCATATGATCTCCATTCTTTTTTGCATTATCTTCATAAAGATTTTATAATTAGTATTCCCAGTGTTACTGGTCTCCAATTCCTAATATTTTTGTCATTGTTTTTCAATATGACTATAATTCAATATAAATATGATTATTATTCAATATAATTTTGTTCTATGTAATCTTTTTTTTTACTTTCCACCTTCCGGTTTCATTCTCTTCTTTGTATATATTGTTTCTACAAATGTTTCTACTATGTCACTAATTTCTACTCATTTATATTTCCCTTTTTCAGCTACCTTTCCATCCATTTTATTTCACTTATTTTAGTTCACTTCCCCATAAAAATATTTCTATCTCTAAAACATTGACATATTTTTTAGATTTTTCTCACACAATTTATTTTCTATTTCTCTTAATTTTTTTATTTCCTTTTTCCATTCCTTTCTTAAAATCTTTCACCACATTTTTTTATATTTCACTTTTCTTTTTTATCCTTTTCTCTACTTCAAAAACATATATATTTTTATTTCTCTTTAAATTATACCAACATTTTTCAAGTTTTCATAAAATACTCACATTGTCAAGTGTGTTTTCTGTAGTCTACTACCTTCCTCTTTCATTTATTTTTATGTACATCCATACATCCTTTAACTGCTTTACTCCCTTTCCTCTTTTATTATTTCTTCATTACCACCTAGTATGCTCTATATTGCTAAATGATCTGAAAAATCTACCCCTTCTACCCCGACCTGCCTCTTTCTTCATGTCACCTATATACATAAAATAATCAAGTTCTGTTTTTAATTTTCCTGTTTTATATATCCACTCTCTACTTTTCCCTACTTTCACATTTCCACACCACAGCACTTCTTTTATCACATTCCTTTGTCTTTTCTTACCTTACAATTAAAGTCTCCCAATTAAGACTATTGAATTATTCACTATTACATATCTTTTTAATTCTTCAAGCATTTTGATTTTTGACATTTGTATCCACATATATTACTAGCATCCTCATACAAATACCATTTTCTTTTCTCAAGTCATGTATCATCACCCTTCCTAGTATCACAACTGTTATTTGCAATATTTTTCCTCTATCTTCTCCTACTAACAGCCCTAACCCGTAACTGGCTATATAATCTTCCTTTTTTTGGATGCAGCTTCAATTTTTTCTTGTTTTTTTACATGGAAAACATAATACATCCATTTTGTTCTTCTTGCATCATTCAACAACCATTAAACCCTTCACGTAATTTATTATGCTATTCACATTTAGTGACACAATAACTAAATCTTCACTTTCCCTTTTGCATTTTTTTACCTATTCTTATTTTTTTTTTCTTTTTCTCCTTCTCATCCTCCTTAAATGTATTTAGTTGCTTTCTGCTCTTGTTCTTCCCATTTTTGAGTCACCATCTTCTAGGTTTACCACCTGTCCTTATTTGCAAGGGACAGTCCTTCTTTGGGCAGTTGTATCCTGTGAAAAAAACTGAAAAATGGTAAAGTTCCTGAGATTTTCGGACAAAAAATATTTCTTATATTTTCTTTCATAGCTGCATAAAAATAGAAGTTATGTTCTTACCATAACGTTCCATGTTAGTTGTCTTCTTCTCGCCTTCTTCTTGCTGGATGGGTTCGGAGCCGACCTCGGCTCCGACTCGGCCACTCTAAAAGCTCGAGAGTTGGTTCCACCGGCTCGAGGCTCCCCTTATATCCCACAATGCTAGGCGTGAGTTACCTCAGATCTCGTTTGTAAGCTAGGCCCAGCTTATAATAGTAACAGAATAACTATAAACAAAGTCCACCTCTATAAACCAGGGAGAAGAGAAGGGTGACCTACATCCTGATCCAGGAAAATATGCACAGCAGCATATACCTAAAGTAAGAGGTGGTAGAAAGAGAGGTCACAATCAAAACTCCTCTAGGTCTGTCCAGGCCAGGGGGAAGGAGGGTGGGACGCAAGAAGAAGGCGAGAAGAAGACAACTAACATGGAACGTTATGGTAAGAACATAACTTCTATATGTTAAGTTGTCTATCTCGCCTTCATTCTTGCTGGATGGGACCGTCCCTAGCACCTTGTCCCGGGTGGCCTAACGGAACAGACTCTTGAGAACAGTGGAACCAAAGTTAGCTCTATGCCTAGAAGCTAAATCCAACTTATAATGAGAAATGAAAGTGTGAGGAGTAGCCCAAGTAGCCGCTGCACAAATGGTGTCAATAGGCAGTCTGTCTTGGAAGGCTATAGAAGTAGCCAAAGCTCTGGTAGAATGGGCTTTAGGTTTGTTAGGCAGCTTTTGGTGTCTAATTTCATAAACAAGGGAAATCAGAGATGTTAGCCATCTAGATAATGATACCTTTGAAACTGAAAGTCCCTTTCTGCCTTCTGCATAAGAGACAAACAGCTGGTCAGATTTTCTGAATTGTTTGGTTCTATCCAAATAGTACCTTAACTGACGATGAACATCTAGCCAATGCAATTTTTGTTCAGACCTGTTAAAATATTCTGGAATCACCCAGGAAGGTCAATCCTTTGGTTTAGGTTAGGCGCCGAGGCTATCTGAGGTAAAAAAGGACGGGTTGGTTCGTAAGATACCCTGTCCTTATGGAACAACAGATAAGGAGGTCGACAGCTGAGTGCATGAAGTTCTGAAACTCTTCTAGCTGAAGTAATAGCTACCAGAAAGAGTGTCTTCCATGATAGCAATTTTAAAGAACAGGAGGCTGCAGGTTCGAAAGGGGAAAGAATCAAAGAACTAAGAACTAAATTTAGGTCCCAAGGAGGAGGAGGATTTCTTATAGGAGGTCTGAGTAGAAAAACTCCCTTCAAAAATGCTTTGCAAAGCTTGTGGGACATTATGGCAGACTCTGAAATGCCCACATGAAAGTTAGAAATAGCTGCCAATTGAACTTTAAGAGTAGATGGAGATGAACCTGCATGGAAGAGTTCAGCTAGAAAATCAAGGACCATTTGGATGGAAGCAGTGAAAGGATCTATGTCCCTTCCTTGAGCCCAATAGGCGAAACGTTTCCACTTACTCAAATAAATCTTTCAAGTGGAAGATTTATGGGAAGCTATCAAAATATCTCGGACAGAGTGAGATATTTGAGGAAGCCTGGCTAAGGTTGGAACTGGAGGAACCAAGCAGTGAGGTTCAGAGAGGAGAGGGAGCGATGAAACTGACCCGACTGATGGATCAAAAGATCTGGAACTAGGTCCAGATGCCAAGGTCGCTCAACAGAAAATGATGTAGAAAGGGAACCAAACCTGTCGAGGCCAGTAAGGAGCAATGAGGATCAACGAGGCCTTCTGAGCGATAGCTTTCTGTATCACTTGAGAGATTAGTGGGAACGGAGGAAATGCATACAGAAGTCCCCGGGGCCAAACTTGGACTAGAGCGTCTCTGCTGGGTTGGCCTGGTAAAGGGAATAGGGTGAAAAAATTTCTGCACTTGCTGTTTTGGGAGTAGCAAAAGGTCGCAGCAAGGCTGACCCCACTTGAGAAAAATTTCTCTCACAACAGAGTCTTTCAGAGACCACTCGTGAGGCATGAGGATAGCTCTGCTCAATTTGTCCACGATTTGATTGGACTTCCCGGGGATGTGCGTTGCTATCAGAAACCGCTGAGAAGAAATCGCCCATTGCCACAGTCTGAGTGCTTCTCGACACAGGGCGTAGGACCTGGTTCCACCTTGTTTGTTGATATACCACACTACAGACATATTGTCCGTCTGGATTGCTATCGTTCCCAAGGGAAGAGAGTCTTGAAGGGCTTGCAACGCTAAAAGCACTGCTCTCATCTCTAGAACATTTATGTGCAAGTGGCATTCGTCTGGTTGCCATGTGCCCTGGACAGTTCTGCCCTGATAATGCCCCCCCCACCCGATCAGGGAGGCGTCCGTTGTCAGAGTAGCAACCGGAGGAGGGACAAAGGTCTTCCCAACAAGAGCTGAGGGGAAGACATCCACCACAGAAGATGATTTCTGCATGTTTGCGTAACCATGATGGTGTGGGACATTGGAAGTTGCTGGTATGACCATTGCGTGAAGAGCATCCATTGAAGGATTCTCATGTGGAATCTGGCTAATGGAAGCAGAGGTATGGCAGCCGCCATAATCCCCAACACTTTCAGAACTAACCTGGCTTTGACTCTGTTGCTGCTGAAGAGGAGCGAGACCAGTTTGTGTATGTCTGTTATTCTTAGATCTGTTAGTCTCGCAGACATGTTGACTGTGTCTAGATTTGCGCCTATGAAGGTAATAGTACGACAAGGCGACAAAACAGACTTTTCGCAATTTATTGAAATGCCTAAATTTTGACAAATGCGAAAGGTGTAGTCCCTGGCCAATAGAAGAAGATGCTTGGTGGGAGCTGTGAGGAGCCAGTCGTCCAAATATGGAAACACCTGGAATCCTTGACGTCTCAGGTGAGAAGCTACCACTGCCATGCATTTGGTAAACACCGGGGCAGTGGTGAGACCAAAGGGCAGGGCCCTGAATTGAAAATGACTGGTTCCCAGCCTGAAGCGGAAGAATCTTCTGGAGCATCTGTTCATTTTTATGTGATAGTACGCATCCTGAAGGTCTATAGAGCACATCCAGTTTCCCTTTCCCAATAGGGGAAGGATGGACTGCATCGTGACCATCCGAAATCTTGTTTTCTTGACTGACTTGTTCAAGATACTGAGATCCAAAATTGGTCTCCAGTCCCCTGTTTTCTTTGGAACTAAAAAGAACCTGGAGTAGATTCCGGATCCTTGCTGGTCTGCTGGAACTGGCTGTATTGCTTTTTTTGCAAGCAGCTTTGAAATTTCCAAAGCTGCAAGATCCCTTTGAGCGGGTGGAACATCTGGAAGGGATTTTTTTGATTGGTTTGGAATGCGAAGGGAATGGTATAGCCTTGAAATGATGGACTGTACCCATTTGTCTTGAGTCAGGGATAGCCAGGCTTCTGGGTACAGTGACAATCTTCCCCCGACTGCCTCCGAAGGTGGGCAGTCGGGCAACACCTCAGGGATGCTGAAAGGGCTTATCAGAGAAGGCTTCTCGATTGCCCTGGTTCTATGGACCCCTGCCTCTAGGGCGGCGTCTACCATTGTTGTTCCCCTCTGCCTCTGGCGGGAACCGACTCTGTCGTCAGGCTAAGTCCCTTGAGATTGTTTGCGGAACCACATTTTTCCACTTTTCTGGCCTTTGGGGTAAGGCCTAGAAGGAGTGGAGAAACGGACTCCGACGGCAGAAAGAGTCTTGCCATCTGTCTCGCACCTAGTCAAGGTTTCTTTCACTAGAGGACCAAAAGAGATGATCCATCAACGGGGAATTAGTGAATGACGTTTTAAAGGGGTCTGCAAAGTTGCATAGCCGCATCCAGGCATGCCTGCGTAAGGCCACACCTGTCCCTGCAGCCCTGCTCGCTCCATCAGCCGCATAAGAGGAGGCGCATGGAGGAGTTAGCTATGGAGTTCAGGGTAGCCAGCTGAGTGTTCATCTTGTCCTGAAAACCCACAGCCGTAGGATCCTTCAACATGTCACTCACTTCTTTGATCAAGTCCCTTTGAAGACGAGTAAAATGGCATAGGTAATTCAGCGAACGCATAGCAAAGGTCGCTGACGAGAACATCCGCTTCCCGTACCTGTCCATAGACCTAGATTCTTTGTTAGGGGGATGAACAGGCACTGAAGGATCAGCTAGTTTCTTCTTGGTGGCAGCAGCTACCACCATAGCATCCACAGAAACACCTTTTGTGAGAAATTGCTTGTCAGTTGGTGCTGTTATAAATTTGGAAGGTCTCCTGGGGGTAGGGTCCACTGAATCAGGAGCCGTCCAGGCCTTCTTTGCAACCACCTGCATGAGGGATCAAAGGGGACACCCAGGAGGTGGAAGGGCGAGAGCCAAACGCCTCAAGATACACAGATTCATCCTCCGAAGGGTTAAGGGCTGGCCAATTTCCCCTCTGTTTCAGGATCTCTAGAATGTCTGCGAAAGAGACATCTTCCAAAGGGGAACGTGGGGAACCCTCGGAATCCTCTAAATCTGTGTCAGAGGTGACAGACTCAGGTGAGTCTATGTGCTTCCTCTTACACTTTCTCTTCCTAGGGGCTCCACTGCCAATTCAGGGGAGGTCTCGGAAGAGGATGAGATCCCCACAGGGGATTCTTGAGGAGCTGGCTCTCTGCGGTCTGGGATGAGGGAGTGAGTCGACATAACCAAAGGCACCGAAGAGGGACGGGCGGACGGAGCCGACTGTGGAGTCGAACAAGGTTCCAACACACTCCGCATGACCTCAAACGCACCCCTGTCCGGCAGAGCCAGAGGTCCCGCTCCGAAGCTGAGAACCTCCATCGGCACCGACAGAGATGGCTCCGAGGCCGATGTCGGAGCCGAACTCACCAGCGCCGAGCACCGAGGGAGAGGGGGTCGGACAAGGGTCCGATGCCACTCACCCCTCGAGCCAACGAGGGAAGCCCGCCGAGATTCTTCAAAGAAGAAATCGGAGCCGCGACAGAGCCGAAGACAATTGTATCGGCTCCGGCGCTACCACAGTCTCGGTCCCGAGCGCCCGGCCCGAGCTCAAAGGCGTCGGAGGAGGAATATTTATTGGAACAAGTTGAGGCATCGACTGATGAGTCGGACTCTGGAGCATCTGGGCCAGTGCCTCGGACTTCAAAAGTCTACTCACTACCCTCTGGAGGTCGTGATCTGAGAGCCTCGATGACCTGGAGGAGTGAGATCTGTGGCTCCGTTCAGACAGCAAGGGAGACGCTGGAGCCGAATGAACGGAGCCAAGGGACGGTGACCGCGATCTCTTTCTAGATGTCGGCTCCGATGGTCTGATCAGAGCCGACTCAGGAATCTCTAATGCCTCGGCTCCAGCCGGAGCTGAGGAAACCACAGATACTGCAGTCAAAGACTCATCGGCTCCAGCCGGAGCCGATGAAGCAGTAGGCTTCGAAGCCTTAGGCCTCGACTCTGAAGCTGGAGCCGAGGTCTTAGAAGCCTTAGAAGGTTTCCCCGATGACACAGAGAGGGAACCTTCAGGCTTAATTAAACCCCTCAAAATGAGTTTATTTTTTCTCTCCTGCAGGACTCTAGGGCTGAAGCTATGGCATACAGCACAAGAGTCCTGCAGGTGTAAAGGTCCCAGGCAATACACACAAGAAGTGTGACCGTCTGTCAGAGACATTTTCTGACAGCACGAGTCACACTTCTTGAAGCCTGAGACCTTTGTATCCTTGGACATAGTCAAGGAACCTAAGTGTAATCACACACAGAAAACACACACACACAGATTACACTGATAGGGGTTCAAAGGGGATATTTAAACTAAAGGTAATTAAGTTAAAATTCCCTGATCAACACATACACACCCTAAGGATAGGGAAGGGAGGGCCCGAAGGCTTTAGGGAAAGAACTATAAGTTCTTTAGAAAAAAAGGGGGCTGGATAAAGGATATGAAGGGATAATATCCACTACACTAAGGGGAAAGAAAAATACACTAAGCTAGCTTAAGTCTAAAGAATTTAAACTAGTCTAACTTTCACTAACCTGGAGCCGGTAGAAAACACACCTTGATCGCTGTAGCGGCAAACGAGATCTGAGGTAACTCACGCCTAGCATTGTGGGATATAAGGGGAGCCTCGAGCCGGTGGAACCAACTCTCGAGCTTTTAGAGTGGCCGAGTCGGAGCCGAGGTCGGCTCCGAACCCATCCAGCAAGAATGAAGGCGAGATAGACAACTTAACATCAGTTATTTGGTATCTGAAACACCTAAATATCATATGAAATATCATAAGTAACACAAATGCTACAATTATTAAGATTTTATTTGGCCAAAAATGTAAAGTTATGTACTTTGCACTGGCCTTGGGTATATTTTGTCCTGCAAAATCTCTTATTTCTACAAAAAATGTCCCACTTTGGGCATGTGAAAAGGTGGCAACCCTACCATCTTCTTCTTCTTCAGTTACCAACCCACCATCTTCAGTAGCATTATAAACTATTCCTCTTCTCACTGGCTTTAATTTTGATTCCCAAACAAAAATAAAAATATTTCTAATAATTCTTTTTATATCCTTATTGGAAGATTATATATTTTCCCACATATGCTAATCTTCCCAAAACATATATATATATATATATATATATATATATATATATAAACCTATATATTTAACATATAAGTTTTTTTTTCTGTAAAGATAAATAAAAACGTTTCCACCAAGTCAACAACTTTTTATTCCTTCTAGTATTTCACTTCATTTTCCTGTTATAGTTTAATCAAACACCCTTCTTAAGAGATGACAGCAACCACCTGCTCACCAGTCCACAGGGCATCAAAGGCAGATGGAAGGAATACTTCCAACAGTTTCTGAATAAAGAAAATACTACAGAATCTGTACTGTCCCAGACACAGCCTACAATAAAAGAAGGGGATTAGTCCACATTTCAAGAAGTAAAAACAGAACTAAGGAAAATGAAGTCAGGATAAGCAGCAGGCTAAGATGGGGTGCCGCATATCAGTAATCTTATACCTCCTAAATTATCTGCAGCCATATGCTCATTTGAAAACACTTTATGCAAGCAGTTAGAGTTGGAATACAGTAAAAGTAGAAAGAATTGTATTACGTTCAATATGAGCAAAAATGATTGGATGGCTTTGCAGAAATTGAGAGATATTAATAATAATTACATGTATACTCAAGCAGAGAAAGGGGACAATTGGATGATTTTTTTCTAAAGGTAAATACAATGAAATTGCTGAAAAATTGCTTGCAGATGTATCTGTGTATGTGAAGTTGTCATTTAATCCTGTTACAGAATATAATGCAAGTTTGTTTGAACTTTTGGAAAGGGGTGAGAGATTAGGCTTTTTCTCCCCTTTCAGACATCAAGAAATTACATCTAAGGAACCCCAGGGATGTTGTTTTTTTACCATTTCCAAAATACTTAAGTCCCTGCAGACCTGTTGTCTCAGGGAGAGGTTTTTATTTGCAAAATGTGGGTATTTTTTGGGCCATCAGTTAAAGGGACATTTACCTAAGGTTGCATCTCACATCAAGAATACGAAAGAACTCTGTGATTTGATAGGAGGAATGCAATGGAGGGAAATTTTTTATTGGGCATGTGTAGATGTTAAGGCTTTGTATACAAGCATTAGAAATATTTGGGGTTTAGAAGCTGTGAAAAAGATGATAGGTAAAGGCCCACGAATGAGTTACAGGTTCATAGGTAGGTACTAGGCTATCGACCCAATGGCCTATGTAAACCTAGCCAACGGGGTTCCCTGGCTTTCGCTGGCCAAGAAAATTATTTTCCTGTTTCCCATGTTATGCCCGTTAAAAATATCTTTGTCTAAATAAAACTATTTTTATTAATTCTTTATTTTTTCCAGTATAGATTCATAGATTGTTGCTAGGCTAACAACCTGGGAGAGTGGGTACTTTCTAAGCCTAGCTAAGTTTTCCCAAAATAATGATGAAATCCTGTATCCAAATAGTACATTGAGCGCCAGACATTTATAAGCTACCTCTGTCTATGAGGAAATATCTTGTTTAATATTTTATTTTCTCACTTATTGACCCAATTTCCAGTTCATATTCTGTCATTAACCTGTTTGTATTTACTTTTCTTTCTTTGTATTATTTTTTCTATGTTTATTTACGTTTTGTTATGCTTCTGTTTATATACAATTAGCTAGTAAGTCCAGTTCTTATATAAAGACCTCATAGTTGAATGATCTTAGCACAATCTGCTTTTTTTTCTTCTTTTCATCTCTTCTTCACTTTTGAAATTTCATATTAATCTTTTCATACCTTTTCCATCTTTTATAATTGTACTATCTTCTCCTATCCTTGCCCAGACTGCTCTATGATCCAAGAAAGCAGCTACCTGCATCCTTGCACAGTGGATATAAAAAGTTTACACACACCTGTTAAAATGCCAGAGGTTTTTGTGATATAAAAAAATGAGGCCACAATAAATCATTTCAAAACTTTTCCCACCTTTAATATGACCTATAACCTGTACAATTAATTTTAAAAACAAACAAATCTGTTAGGGGGGAAACATAAAAAATAAAAAATGTACAATAAGATGGTTGCATAAGTGTGCACACCCTTAAACTAATACTTTGTTGCTTGATGCTGAAGAATAAGTGAGCGGGGGTGAGTACGCTGCTTACTCAGGCAGGGTGAGCGGAGGTACGCTGCCCTGATGAATGGTTAAAGGAAGTTTTCTTGTGATTAACAAACAAATTGAAATGATGCAAAAAAGAATAAAGTTATGATGCAATAAGTTATGTTGTTTATGAATTCAATAAAAGGTCGACAATGGTCCATGTTGGTGTGTTGTCTCTTTATTGAAGTGGAACGTGTCAAATAAGCAGAACAGAAGCACGCACAACAACTTAGCAAAGTATTAACACTCATAATTAATTTTTACATCACGGCCTATATGAATTTCTTAATTTCTTCTACTTCTATTAAGAACTGGTTCTATATGAACCCAGGGTTATTACAGGACAAATATTTCAACTGTTACCAGCAGCCACTGCCATTCTTTTAAAAAAACTGCCACAGGAACTCAAAAATAGCATACAGTGTTTGTTGTCAATGTTTTGTAATCCATGCATACCCACAAACAATTTTTTAAAAAGGAGCTTTAACTCTTTGATCCTGTAGGGATGCTAATCAGTTCTGTGAAATCTGATCTAAAACCAGTTTTTCACTTTCAGATTCAGTCTATTTAGACAAAAAATGTATAAAGTATATGCTTTTACATGCCAGTGCAATTAGGCATACTCCTATCTGCTGACATATTTTAAGATGGTATATGGATAAGTGACAATATCTTTTTTTTTTTTTGTTTGCTTGTAACATAGCAGAGAAGAGGACTACAAGAAGTAATTCTAACAATTCAGAGAATGTATGTAGCACAGTCATTTACCTAACTAAACATGATCTAATATATGGAAGACATGTACTTGGAGTCATAAAACAGCCTATTAACAACATAGTTAATTCTTATACATACACAGTACTCATTACTGGACTGGACTGACCGCAACAATCAGGATGAACCGTGTTCTTGTAAGAAGATTTGGAAAAGGTGACAATTTTTCACTGATAATATATAACAGCATAGTCTGTGAATTCCATTGTATTTTTTCAAACTTTACGTGTGAGTGATAATTCCTTTCTGGCCCACTTATTTTTTTCTCTCTTAAAAATGAGTCAGAGCACACAAAAGAAAAACTAGAGAGTTTATAAATAAAAGAAAGACATGCACTTAAATAGCCGGTGTGTACATGTGAGTATGTTTGTGTGTGTGTGTGTGTGTGTGTGTGTGTGTGTGTGTGTGTGTGTGTGTGTGTGTGTGTGTGTGTGTGTGTGTGTGTGTGTGTCTTTCTCTAATGTGCTAAATTAATTTAAAAGGCAGTGAACCCCTATTATGAAGTAACACCAGTTTTGCATCTTGCCAAAAGACCTATGGGACAGCGAATGCCACAACCTGAATGAAAAAATTACAAACTTACAGTAGGTTTAGTGTCTCTGGACAGCAATACTGCTGTCATTACTTTGAAATTTTGTTACAGAAGTTTGTCATCTTAAAGAATGTGAATACTGCTATATGAAAATAAATGGCAAATATTTCAAATATACTTACTCTCTCATAAAAGATCCAAAATATACAGGAATTCTAGGTTTCCAGCCTTTACATGATAGCTTTTCTTAGTGTTTCCCTTGTTCTTATATTTTTATATTTTCTTTTTCTTCATGTTGTAAATTTGGGATTGTTTTGCAACTGGCAAGCAATTATCAAACTCATTCTAGTAACCAGGTCTTCTAGTATGAAGAGCTTCATGTGAGATGGTGGTGGAGATAACAGCATGTCATGTGATATCCCTGTAAATTTTGTGCGGATTTCTGCAGGGCCCTGTTTTAGGATGGGGTCATGGTGCATCATGTCATGGCGACTGCAACAGACCTGGTTTGACCCCCCCCCCCAGCGTAGAACTATGTCATATTCAATTTACATTTTGTGATGTATGTACAGGGGACACACACTTGCCTGCTGTTGGTCAGGCAGTTAATGGGAAACACTAAGGGAGGATGTAGATATATATTTTGTTCTAGCATCTCATCTTACAGTTATCATGGTCCCTGATGTGCCCCTTGTAGTTCAGCTTGAGCAGATCATAATGCAAACCATTCCCCTTTCCAGAGAAGGCAGGAGATGCTTCTGACCAGTGCTGTTAGGTCTTCACACAAGAATTGACATGTTAAGAGTCTTTATTACACTATTGGGATACATTCAATTACAACTACTTTCTGTCTCCTCAATGCAGGTCCAGATGATATATTTCCTCTGTAGGCACCTCCACTGCATCCTGTCTCTTCAGAAATTGTGGTTGAGAATGATGAGGCTGAGAGTGCCCTGCTGGAGTAGCGTTCTGACTCCTCAGTGGTAGAAAGCCTGCCTGCATTGCCTGAGAAGGCCCCCTGTGCAGCTGGGGTTCATAGGTTCAAAGGTTCATACTAGGCTATCTGCCCTAGGGCATTTATAAGCCTAGCCAGAATGTGTTTGGCTTTCACCACCCATTTTAAATTAATTTTGCTATGCCCTTTTTCGAGGTTAGTATACTGTGCCTCTGTCTAACAGTGACACAGAAGTGATACCCGGGTTAAACCTACGATCTCCCACCCACTCATCAAGATTCCTCTTGAAGAGAGTCAATGAGGGACTCTGCCTAACCTGGACTGGGATTTTATTCCAGAGTGAAGGGAGCCTCTGGGTTATGAATCTGTCCCTCCAGCATGTCCTATTTATTTCAATGCTGAGGTTCAAGTCTCTCGAGCGCGTAGCTCGATGGGATTTGGATTTTCTGAGGTGCAGCATGTCCATTAATTCCGGGTTGGACATGGCTTTATATGTCAGGCATAGACAGCCCCTGAACAGGAGGTATGCCACTGAGTAGAGCTGGAGTTTCTTTAACCGGGCAGCATATGGCATCTGTTTGAGCCCTTTGATCCTCTTGGTGAGGTACTTTTGGGGTCTTTCCAGTTGCTGCAGGTGTCTGGTAAGGTACATCCCAAAAGGGGCATTGTACTCAATTATGGGCCTGATGAGGGATGAGTAAAGAGGCACGATGACCTCCCCTGATCTAGATGTGAATCCCTTCATGATTAGGTGGGCTATATAAAATGTTTTTCTAACCACTTTGGCCACGTGGTTGTCAAATGAGAGACTGCTATCAACTTGGGTCCCCAGGTCCCTAATTACTTCTTTTGTACTTAATGGATTACCACCTATGTGGTAATTTGTGGGCACTTTGTTTTTGCCAAGGGGATGACTATACACTTTTTGGCGTTTAGCTTGAGGCCATGGCTCTGGCACCAGTTGTCTGTTTCTATGAGGCTCTTTTGGAGGATGCTTGTGTCGGCTGGAGAGTCGATTATGGCGCCCAGTTTGCAGTCATCTGCGAACTTGGTCAGCCACAGCCCTTCCGTGTTGGCCTGTACCTCCGAGAAATATATACCGAACAAGAGAGGTCCCAGGACTGAGCCTTGTGGGACGCCACTTGTAACTGGTTTGGAGTCTGACATGGCTCCAGCAATTCTAACCATGTGGGTTCTGTCCTTGAGCCAGTTTGCAACCCATCTAGTGACATAAGGGTTTATATTTAAGCTGGTGAGCTTATCTATAATGCCCGAGTGGGGTATTGTATCGAAGGCTTTTGCGAGGTCCAGGTAGGCTGTGTGGACCACCTTCCCCTCGTCAACGGCCTTGGTGACTGTTTCAAAGAAATCAACTAGGTTTAAGAGGCAGGATCTGCCCTTAACAAAGCTGAACTGAGTAGGATCCAGTGTCTGTAGGTCCCCAATATCTTTATTTATGAGGTCCGTGATGATCCTTTCCATAGCTTTGCAGACCAAGCTAGTCAGGCTTATGGGGCGATAGTTTCCAGGATCCGTTGAGGCACCACCTTTGTGGAGAGGGACCACTGTTGCTGTACACCACTGTTTGGGTACATATCCTGTAGTAAGGCTGAGATTGAACAGTAGTTTTATGTTTGGGTTTAGCTCTTCTTGGAGTTCATGTAGGACGCAGCCCGGGACACCGTCTGGTCCCACTGATGCTGTGTTTTTTGCTTTGGAGAGGCAGCTCTTACCTGAGCATCTGAGATGTCAGGGGCAGCACTCTGCTGGGATAGATATTTGCCCTTTTGGTGGGGAGTTTGCGCTGAACCTGTCAGCTAGGATGTTGGCAATGTCTGTGGGTTTGGTGTATTTTTTGTCATTTTGGACTAATTCTGAGCATATCTGGGAATTCCCACCCAGGTTCCTAACATAACTAAAGAAAGCCTTGTGATTATCCTTAGTGTCCTGTGCAATTTTTCTCTCGAAGCTGGCCTTAGACGATTTTATGAGTGCCCGTAGTTTTTTGCTAATACTGATCAGAGATGCCTTCCCTTTTTGGGATTTTGCTCTATCATTTAGTAGCTTCCTCCTTCTATTGTATAGTTTGTTTATGGCTGGGGTCCTCCAGACAGGATGTCTGCCTTTGGAGGACTGACTCTTGGTTTTATTTGGGATTGCATGATCCATGCATTCCTGAAGGTGTTCATAGAATGCATTTATAAAGGATTCTTTGGCCTGGGCCGTATTTTCCACAGGCCTGGTGGCTTTGAAGGATTCCACCTCGGTTTTGAGGAGTGTGAAATTTGCTTTAGAGAAGTTTTTCACTGTGGTTTACTGGGCAGGAGGTGGGGTCGGGATGTGAATATCCAGTGAGATTAGTTTATGGTCTGATCTTACCAGTGAGGGATATACTTCTGGTCTGGAGCATAGAGTCCCCATGTTGGTGATGATCAGGTCCAGTATGTTTTCCCCTCTTGTGGGAGTGGTAACAAGTTGTTCCATAGCATTTGAGTTTATAAATTCTAGGAACCTTTGGGCTAGGGTGTTGGAGCTAGAGTAATGCTCCCAGTCTATGTTTGGGTAGTTGAAGTCGCCCAATATAATGGTGTCTGGAGAGACCTTCATATTTTCCAGTGTTCTCAGGAAGGCTGAGTGGGGTTCCTGGGTTTGGGAGGGTGGTCTGTAGCAGGCTATAAACTGGAAGGCAGTTTTACCCACTGTTAGTTGCACATGGATAGTCTTTGATGCTTCGTGCTGTGCCACCAACCTGGAGGTGTGGGTATCTTTGACGAATATTGATACTCCCCCTCCTTTTGTGGTTCGGTCCAAGTTTTGGGGCCGAAAAGCATAGTATGAGGTATAACCTGGTAGTGCTGGGGTGCTCTCGGGAGCCTTGAACCAGGTTTCTGTTACTGCACAGATATCGATGTTCTCCATGCTAAGGAGAGTTTTGAGTGCTTGCATCTTGAGGTTTAGACTTCTGGCGTTGAGTAGCATTACTCTTAGTTTCTTATCCCTTGTGATACCTATGGAGGTGGGTTTGTCTTTTGAGCCTTGCCTAAAAAAGGCACTATGGGGGTAACAAGAGCCTTTGCCAATATCCGAAAGCCCAGGGGTGACAGGTGCAAGCCGTCACTAGCGAAGCATTGTGGCTTGTTGAGCATGTCATCCCAGGCTGACAGGCATTGGATCCCCTTTGAATGACACCAATACTTAAGCCAATTGTTGAAATTGATCATCTTGTCTTCATATTGTGGCATCATTCTTGGTGAGGGTAAGATGCTACTCAAGGTCAGGGTCATACCGGCCTGGGACACATGCTCAGAGAGCTCCTCTATGTCTCTTTTCATGTAGTCTAGGGAGGTACGTCTCAGGTCATTCACACCAGCATGGACAATGACTGAGTCATATTTGTACTTGCCTTGGAGTGGAGGGGTAATGGAGTAAGTGATGGTCACAAATTACTACAAGGAATGGGCAGCCAACTGCTAACACCAAGCCAGTAGGGAATGGTGTGGCACACACCACTGATCACCCTGATCCACCTCATGAAGATGTATCCGTGTAATGCCCATCTGGCTGGGATGGGGATAGTACAGCAACTGCCAGTGCCCTGCCTTATCGCCATCTTTGTATACTGCCTTCCTTTCATGTCTCACCCTTACCCTGTGCATTGTCCCACTCTCCCTATCATCATTTGTCTACTGCCTGTTTGTCTCCATCCCTCCTAGGTCTTCCCATCCTACTGCTTGCACTTCTACTCATTTGTCTGTGCTAATCTGTTTGTCTGTCTGCACTGGCACACTAACCTATTCCCCTTCCTACCCCTTCTTTCCCTTTCACTAGCACCCCCTCTTCCTTTCTCTTCTTCCTCTCTCTATCGGAAATACAACTGGGACCCTATTCTTGATAAAAAAGCCCCCCACCACCACCATTCTGCTGACTCCTAAATGCTGTCATAAAATGCTGCCCTCTCCTGCCTTTCCTGTAACTAGTCTAGTCTAGATATAGATTTTTCTGTATCCAGGACTGTTTGTAAGCTTCTGAGCCCCCCAAGCATTTCTGTGTTGGAGGGAAGCCTTCTAGCTTATCAGTGGGAGCAGTAAGCACTAGGTAACCTATCTACTACAAAAGGAGTGGTTTCTGGCCCAGAAATTGTAGTTATTGGCCATTTGGGCAGGTTTTCCATCTCTCTCTCAACTTTTCTGGTTTAAAATCCTGCATTTGAGCTTGTTTCCCACTTCTCCTGTAACCAGTGTAGTCCAGATACAGATCTGCTGTATCCAAGACTGTTTATAAGCTTCTGAAATATGCATATCCATAGCTAGTGGGATTTGGCTTTATTGGCCTGAAATTGTCCAGTAAAACGACTTCAGATGTAAAAGTGATTGGCAATCAGAATTGCCATATAGCTGAAACACCTGATATTCATAAGGGTCATTTGCATATATCCCATGTGCCTTTGTCACAGGAGGTTTGGGAGGTCACTCATTGGAAGTTCTAGCTTGGCTGGAGTTTTCATTTAGTTTTTATTGAGTGTTAGGAAGTAAGGAAAAGGAAGTAGTGTACTATGTGGGTAGAGATGTCAGTAGAAATGAGGAGAGAAAAGACAAAGAAAAATATATATATAAGCAAGGAGATGCTTAGAGAGGTATGCTTGAGGGAGATTAACCTGGGCAAGTGCAGGTACATAACCAGTGGTTGGTGAAATAATGTTTTGCTGCAATTTTAAACTTTGTTAGAGAGGGTCCTAGGGTTAAGGCAGGAGGGAGCGAGTTCCAAGATTTTGCTATGTAGTTGGAGAATAGTGAATCACCGGCATTATTATGTTATATTATTATTAAGTTATTATTATTGTTATGTTATTATTATGTTATTGCTTACAATTCTGTATTTTTTGTTTGTAAAATGTTTTGTATTTCACACAGGCTGAGCCTGAAATTGGTCAGTATTGATCAACGCACTACCCCAGTAAACAAATATAAATAAATAAATACATTTGCTGCCGAGTGTAAGTTATTCAGGATGAAAATCTGCCTCTACACAATGGTCATGGTTCTATTCCTGAAAAGACTGGCTTAGTCTTTGCATGTGTAGAAACACAGATACACAGGAGGAGGAGTTTATGTATCATGAGGTCCTATTTGTGAGAGAAAGTAGCCTGGCCAGTGGATGGGTGCAGCAGATCTGCAGTGTAGGCACATTACTTGTAATTAAGTGAAAACTGAATACTAGGACAAAACTCACAATTTACTTGCCAGTCTGTATTCCTGTCCTCAGCTATGGTCATGCGCTGTGGGCAGTGAACAAACAGATGAGATTTGGATACAAGCAGCAGTAATCAGGTTCCTTAAATAGGCAGCTCAACTGATGCCCCATGACAGAGTGAGGAGCGTGGCTATCTGTGAATGTGCTGAAGTGCAGTAACTGCATCTTCATGTTGAGAGGAGTCAACTGAGGTTGATTGTATACTTTGTAAGGATACTTCCGAGGTGTGTCCTACATGGCCCACTGAGGACAGACTCCAGCACAGACCCAGGACACATTGGAGTAAGTATCTCTCTCAACTTGCCTAGGAACATCTAAAGATCGCACAGCCCAAGATGGAAACTTTTGTATGGTGTGGGAGGTCTAGTCTTCCCTACTTGTCTTGTTACTACTGCAATCCTCATGAAGACAAGTGGTTTAGCAAAGATGAATGAACTGACCCTTATATTAAACTGTAGAAAAAATTGTCCATCTGGTTGCAACAGTCTACAAAGGAAACAGTATCTACTGTGCACTTCCTCTACATGTAGGACAAATGCACTGCAATCCCGCCTTTTGAACTCTGCATTCATACGATGTTTGTTCTCTCAAAAAGAGAGGATACCAGCAGAATGATGTGGAAATAAAGATGTTTGTTTTATAAGTATTCCAAATGGGTACTATGAATTTCTTGGCTTCCTATTGCTGCATGAGGTATATATAAGTACCACACATCCACAGCCTACTGTGCCTTGTTTAACTGATCTTAACTACATAAAAATGCATGATCCTGATGAAGGTATGACTGTATAAAGTTTATATGTAAAATATTAGTGCATCTTGTAGAACACAGCAATGTGCAACACTGAAAGGAGATCAATGGCAATCTCAGATGTCAGCTGTTTTATCTTAGACAGCAAGTCAAACACCTTTAATGATTAACCCAAACTGCATGGCAGCAGAAATAAGAACATAAATTCCTTACGTTTTGACAAATGCAACAGTTTCTGTCAACATACTAATCTGGTTAGAGCTACTAACAGAGCAAGCACTGCATCACAATTACATCTTTATTCTGTAATTCAAGCATCATCTACTGGCTTTTTGTAAGAAACTACATTATGCAGACCATATTCAATTAACAACTCATGCTACATTTGGTCACCATGAACACAGTGTTTTGTATTCTTTGTGACATGGTATGATGGGAAAAGGTAGCAAATTTTAGAGCAATAGCAACAGATCTTTGTAGCCAGGTCAAAACATTGAATTTCTGTGTGCCCCCAACAGGATATACAACAAATAGGTAGAGATAAGGTACTTCAGTACGGGCCAGCTTGCTTACAACTCATGTGATATAAAAAGTCATAGCTTGGCATAACCAAACAAGTAAAAGGTAACTTGACTGCAGTGTATACTTTACACTGTGGAAAAAATACATTTGATTAAAAGTATAAGAAAAGTTTCTATATTTACACAAGGAATTAAAATATATATTTTTTAAATGTGAATCTAATGAAGCCAATGAAGGCTCAGCAAGGTCATTCAACATGTTTGACTAATTTATGTATGCATATAAACTCACAATAGACAGTCAAAAAAACTTTACATAAATAAGGGATATATAGCTATAATGCTAAAATACAACAGCAAATGTGATGTGCATTAGGGTGCGTGGTATTTCTACAATCTTCTTTTTCATCTGAAAAATATTTTTATTTTTAATTATTGCCAAATACCTGCTAGTAAGTGGATTAATTTCAACAAAACTATAATTTGGCCTTGAAAAAAATCATAAAATGTGCATTCAAATGTCTTAAGGTAGCTATGTTGATGAGATCATGAAGTACGCGTAAAGGCCTGCCCACTAGAATACACTGGCACACACTAGAAACAAAAAATAAATAATTTCACGAGCTTGCAGCTGTCACGGATACCAGTTTATTAACTCTCAAACTAATTGCTTTCACCCTTGTCGTACAAAGGACTTCTTCAGAGTAATCAAAAGCTAAAAACATTCCACTTAAATAATACAAACTAATTAAAATATTTAATAGAATTACTGGCAAGGTCAATAAAAAACTACTAGTCAATTCTACTAACATTCTAAAGTTCTTAAAGAGACAAAAACATCCCTATACCAGCAAAAAACAGTAATACATATAAAACCAATTTTACAAAACAGTAACAATAACCAATAACTTTCTTAAAAAAGTAAACGTGTATATGTGTATGTATAACATGTCATGAAATAAAATTAGCAATAAATTTTAAAATACTATAGAACAACACTTGTTAATGCCAGAATATCTTGGTGTTAAGTCTCAGTTGCCAAATAGTCTCCCTTACTTCTAATAGTGTTTTTACATCACCACCTCTCTCATTTTCTGACACTTTATCAATAACAAACAAATGTTTTTTTGGTACTTACGTATTATCGCATTCACATTTCAGAACTGGCATACTTCGTTGCAGTAGTCCGAAAACAGGCTTGTTAACCTTTAAAGGGGTGTGTATGCAAGTAAGTAATTATGTGTCCCCGACGGTTTGAGACAGGGAGAGGAAAAACCTTCAAATTCTGTACTCGTGGGCGGCGTGTGGCATTATTTCAGTGAACTCCACAGTGCCACACTGTATCACAAATCCTGCTTTGCTGATTACAGCGTCAACAAAGGGTGGTTGCTCAGGAATATTTTGTCTGACTGCTCAGGGTCAGTACCCATCCAAGACAAAGGTGCCTAACAGAAATACTGACTAAGGGAACACTGACTCTTCAGGGACTGATGTATTTTTCCCCAGCGGGACTCCTCAGCCCGGGGTGTTAAGTGGTTATCCTGCCTCAGACGGATACTGTTAGATATTATGAATTTAAATTAATTATGTTCTAAATATGATGAAAGAAAAAGCTTGCTTAAATGCAGAAACAGAGTTTAGTAATATGTGATCAGCAACCATACTAAATGACTGTGGCTTAAAAAAATAAGGAACTTACTTATGAGTGTATTACACACACATCAAGAAAGCTGAACTTCTTACAGACGTGACAAGAATGTAATTAAATCTGTATTAAATCTACTTGTTAGGGGTATGGTAGGAACACATTTGGTGTTCTGAGGTAAATGTTACATCTCTCACATCATCTGTACTATATGAGAAGTAAAGTTGGAACAGTACTTTTAAGTTGTAACGTTTGTCCAGTTTGGATTATTATAAAAGTTATTGGTTACTGCTCTTAAAGTCAGATGCTGTATCAGTGTATATTCTGCAAGTTTCTGTATGCAACAGACTGTGAATGCAATTATAACCAGACTTTGATTCCAGCCAGCAAGACTGAGTGTCTTTAGAAGACTTCAAATCCCACAGCAAGAGTAAGAAGCAGCAAGTAGTAAGCAGACAGACCTCAATATATTTTTTCAATGGCGAGGCAGCTGAGTGACTAGCACCATATAATTTTTCAATGGCAAGCTAGTCTGCATTTGAACCTATAATCTGCATTCAAACACAGGGGGAGTGATGGTAAGCCCTGCAGAGGGTTACTTCAGTTAAATTGCAGTAACTAACATTTGTACGTACGTGTCAATTCTGAACAGAAGTATTCCAGTTTATGCAGCTTGCAGTAGTAAAGTTTTTTAGACGTCTACATCCGGAGTGAGACAGAAGTTCCAGTCGCAGTGCCATAATTTCATTAAAGAAAAGGGGGATATCCACTAGCCCAATAGTCCACTGCCTGTTGTGCTTTCCCAGCTTCTCAAGTGACTCTGAAAAATTTCCAGCCATCTGCAACAACAGCCTGATCACCTGTTTTCTTGCTCACTGGTAAGACTTTTTTCTACGTCACATTTTTTAGTATGGTTGCTATTTGATAGTTTGGATGTTTAATTAGACAGTATGGATAGTAAATTGCAATGTTGGTATACACAGCATATTAGTAAATGTAAAACCTTATTAGGGCAGGTTGATAGTAAGGCATTATGCAAATATATTACAATATTTAACTGGTATCTCAAAGAAAACCATGTGAAATATGACAAATGTTTATTGTGTGATTCAACAAAAACTGCATTTTGTGTATTATGTCATAAAAAAGTATTACATGATGTTGTTAAAACAATAGACTGTGAAGACAAATCTGTTCATGATAAAGAATTAACTAATGCTAAAGTGTTTCCATTATATTCAGATGTTAAACAGTTATGTCCTGTCACCACATGTGAGTCAAATCAGTTATTGATAGAACCACTAGTACATTTTGTTACAAAAAACTTCTAAAAAAGAGACACAATGAGTTCAGGAAGTTTAGACAAGTTATACAAACATTTTTTCAAAAGTGCATAGGAGTTTCAGATTCAGCAGAACAGGTTCCTGAGACATATCAGGCAGACCATGAGGAGACTCTTAAACAACAGTTACAAGATGAAGAAAATAGATTAGCTGAACTGACAGAGACTGACTTCTTTCATACATTGGGAAAGAGTAGGAAACTACAGCTGATCTGTACAAAAGATATATATTTTATAACATGTTTGTGTTTTGAAAATGGTTAAGCTTACATGGTAGGATGGTAAAATACAAATCATTCTCAAATGTTTAAAACTTCCATTCAATTAAAGCAAGATATTTATCAGTACTACAGTAAAGTAGAGCATATGACTGCAATTCTTAGCATAGTCAAAAGGTAAACAAAACTGTTCTAGTGTATAAAATTAAATACAATAGATAATAAGAATAATGATTTAAAGTCACAAAACTGACATGATTGTATAAAGATATACAGATACAAGACAGACATGCATGTATGTTATTTTCATCTAGAGTACATTTGTTTACAACACACAAGAATAACAGGCAGACAACAGCAAATATAAATAATGTAAATATATAAATGTGTTAATTAAGCTAATATCCATTTTGTTTTTTACAATTTTTTTATAATTATATAGTAACAACAAACAGTTAAAGTTCTGAATTTTAAAAAGAAATAAAATCACGGATGGTATTAGTCAAACAGTCTTTGTAAAATGAATGTCAGAACAGTTAAATAAATAAATAAGTAAATACTGAAATCAAAAGTAAAAAAATATATATGATTAAAGGAAAAATGCTAAAAAGGGTTAACTGAAATGAGAGCTCAGACCTTCCTAAACTGGATGAATAGTTACAGGAAATGTTGAAAAGATAAGATAAAAAACAAGACTGCTAGACAAGTGGCTTGAGTTTTTCTAAAAACTTATTATTTAAAACATAATTGTTAAAATGTTCACATGCAACACTATTTGGTAATTATAATAAAACATCACAATTGTGCATATATGTCACTGATAAAAAAATAAAAAAAAAAATAGAAGTTATGTTCTTACCATAACGTTCCATGTTAGTTGTCTTCTTCTCGCCTTCTTCTTGCTGGATGGGTTCGGAGCCGACCTCGGCTCCGACTCGGCCACTCTAAAAGCTCGAGAGTTGGTTCCACCGGCTCGAGGCTCCCCTTATATCCCACAATGCTAGGCGAGAGTTACCTCAGATCTCGTTTGTAAGCTAACCCCAGCTTATAATAGTAACAGAATAACTCTAAACGAGTCCACCTCTAACAACAGGAAGAAAGAAGGGTGACCTACATCCTGATCCAGGAAATATGCACAACAGCATATGCCTAAGAAAGAGGTGGTAGAAAGAGAGGTCACAATCACAACTCCTCTAGGTCTGTCCAGGCCAGGGGAAGGAGGGTGGGCAAGAAGAAGGCGAAGAAGACAACTAACATGGAACGTTATGGTAAGAACATAACTTCTATATGTTAAGTTGTCTATCTCGCCTTCATTCTTGCTGGATGGGACCGCCCCTAGCACCTTGTCCCGGTGGCCTAACGGAACAGACTCCTGAAAACAGTGGAACCAAAGTTACCTCTATGCCTAGAAGCTAAGTCCAACTTATAATGAGAAATGAAAGTGTGAGGAGTAGCCCAAGTAGCCGCTGCACAAATGGTGTCAATAGGCAGTCTGTCTTGGAAGGCTAAAGAAGTAGCCAAAGCTCTGGTGGAATGGGCCTTAGGTTTATTAGGCAGTTTTGGTGTCTAATTTCATATACAAGGGAAATCAAAGATGTTAGCCATCTGGATAATGATACCTTTGAAACTGAAAGTCCCTTTCTGCTTTCATAGGAGACAAACAGCTGATCAGATTTTCTGAATTGTTTCGTTCTATCCAAGTAGTACCTCAATTGACGATGAACATCCAGGCAGTGTAATTTTTGTTCAGACCTATTGGAATATTCTGGAAAAAGACAGGGAGGTCAATGCTTTGATTTAGATTTGACGTCGAGACCACCTTAGGCAAAAAGGACGGGTTAGTTCGTAAGGATACTCTGTCCTTTTGAAACAATAGATAAGGAGGTCGACAGCTGAGTGCTTGAAGCTCTGAAACTCTCCTAGCTGAAGTAATAGCTACCAGAAAAAGAGTCTTCCATGATAGCAATTTTAAAGAACAGGAAACTGCAGGTTCGAAAGGGGGAAGAATCAAAGAAGCAAGAACTAAATTTAGGTCCCAAGGAGAAGGAGGATTTCTTATAGGAGGTCTGAGAAGAAAAACTCCTTTCAAAAATGCTTTGCAAAGCTTGTGGGACATTAAGGCAGATTCAGAAATACCCACATGAAAGTTAGAAATAGCTGCCAATTGAACTTTAAGAGTAGAGGAGATGAACCTGCATGGAAGAGTTCAGCTAGAAATTCAAGGACTATTTGGATGGAAGCAGTGAAAGGATCTATGTCCCTTCCTTGAGCCCAATATGTGAAGCGTTTCCACTTACTCAAATAAATCTTCCGAGTGGAAGATTTATGGGAAGCTATCAAAATATCTCGAACGGAGTGAGATAATTGAGGAAGCCTGGCTAAGGTTGGAACTGGAGGAACCAAGCAGTGAGGTTCAGAGAGGGGAGGGAGCGATGAAACTGACCCGATTGATGGATCAAAAGATCTGGAACTAGGTCCAGATGCCATGGTCGCTCCAATAGAAATTGATGTAGAAAGGGGAACCACACCTGTCGAGGCCAATAAGGAGCAATGAGGATCAATGAGGCCTTCTGAGCGATAGCTTTCTGTATCACTTGAGAGATTAGTGGGAAGGGAGGAAATGCATACAGAAGTCCCCGGGGCCAAACTTGGACTAGAGCGTCTCTGCTGGGTTGGCCTGGTAAAGGGAATAGAGTGAAATATTCTCTGCACTTGCTGTTTTGGGGAGTAGCAAAAAGATCGCAGCAAGGCTGACCCCACTTGAGGAAAATTTCTCTCACAACAGAGTCTTTCAGAGACCACTCGTGAGGCATGAGGATAGCTCTGCTCAACTTGTCCGCAATTTGATTGGACTTCCCGGGGATGTGCGTTGCTATCAGAAACCGCTGAGAAGAAATCGCCCATTGCCACAATCTGAGTGCTTCTCAACACAGGGGGTAAGACCTGGTTCCGCCTTGTTTGTTGATGTACCACACTACAGACATATTGTCTGTCTGGATTGCAATCGCACACAAGGGAAGAGAGTCTTGAAGGGCTTGCAACGCTAAAAGCACTGCTCACATCTCCAGAACATTTATGTGCAAGTGGCATTCGATTGGTTGCCATGTGCCCTGCACCGTCCTGCCCTGATAATGCCCTCCCGAGGCGATCAGGGAGGCATCCCTTGTCAGAGTAGCAAGCGGAGGGGGTGGAACAAAGGGTCTTCCCAGCAAGAGCTGAGGGGAAGACATCCACCACATGAGATGATTTTGCACTGCGTGATCATAATGGTGTGAGACATTGGAAGTTGCTGGTATGACCATTGAGTAAAGAGCATCCATTGAAGGATCCGCATGTGGAATCTGGCTAATGGAAGCAGAGGTATGGCCGCCATAATTCCCAACACTTTCAGAACTAACCTGGCTTTGATTCTGTTGTTGTTGAAAAGGAGTGAGACCAGTTTGTGAATGTCTGTTATTCTCTGATGTGTTAGTCTCGCAGACATGTCTACTGTGTCTAGATTTGCCTATGAAAGTAATAGTACGACAAGGCGACAAAACAGACTTTTCGCAATTTATTGAAATGCCTAACTTTTGACAAATGCGAAAAGTGTAATCCCTGGCCATCAGAAGGAGATGCTTGGTGGGAGCTGTGAGGAGCCAGTCGTCCAAATATGGAAACACCTGGAATCCTTGTCGCCTCAGGTGAGAAGCTACCACTGCCATGCATTTGGTAAACACCGGGGCAGTGGTGAGACCAAAGGGCAGGGCCCTGAACTGAAAATGACTGGTTCCCAGCCTGAAGCGGAGGAATCTTCTGGAGCGCCTGTTCATTTTATGTGATAGTACGCATCCTGAAGGTCTATAGAGCACATCCAGTTTCCTTTGCCCAAAAGGGGAAGGATGGATTGCAGCGTGACCATCCGAAATCTTGTTTTCTTGACTGATCTGTTCAAGATACTGAGATCCAAAATTGGTCTCCAGTCCCCTGTTTTCTTTGGAACTAAAAGAACCTTGAGTAGATTCCGGATCCTTGCTGGTCTGCTGGAACTGGCTGAATTGCTCTTTTGCAAGCAGTTTTGAAATTTCCAAAACCGCTAGATCCCTTTGAGCGGGTGGAACATCTGGAAGGGATTTTTTGATTGGTTTGGAATGCGAAGAAAGGGGATAGAATAGCCTTCGGAAATGATGGACTGTACCCATTTGTCTTGAGTCAGGGATAGCCAGGCTTCTGGGTACAGTGACAATCTTCCCCCGCCTGCCTCCGAAGGTGGGCAGTCGGGCAACACCTCAGGGATGCTGAAAGAGCTTGTCAGAGAAGGCTTCGATTGCCCTGGTTCTGCGGACCCCCTGCCCCTAGGGCGGCGTCTACCATTGTTATTCCCGCCTCTGCCTCTGGCGGGGAAACGACTCTGTGTGTCAGGCGAGGTCCCTTGAGATTGTTTACGGAACCACATCTTTCCACCTTTCTGGCCTTTGGGGTAAGGCCTAGGAGGAGTAGAAAAACGGACTCCGACGGCAGAAAGGGTCTTGCCATCAGTTTCGCACCTAGTCAAGGTTTCTTTCACTTGAGGACCAAAGAGTGTTGATCCATCAAACGGGAGTTAGTGAAAGGCGCCTTGAAGGGGTCCGCAAAATTGCATAGCCGCATCCAGGCATGCCTACGTAAGGCCACACCTGTCCCTGCGGCTCTACTCGCTCCATCAGCCGCGTAAGAAAGAAGGCGCATGGAGGAGTTGGTTATGGAGTTAAGGGTAGCCAGCTGCGTGTTCATCTTCTCTTGAAAATCCGCAGCTGTAGGGTCCTTTAACATTTCACTCGCTTCTTTGATCAAGTCCCTTTGAAGACAAGTAAAATGGCATAGGTAGTTCAGCGAACGCATGGTAAATGTCGCTGACGAGAACATCCGCTTCCCGTACCTGTCCATGGACCTAGATTCCTTGTTAGGTGGATGGACAGGTACTGAAGGATCAGCTAGCTCCTTCTTAGTGGCAGCAGCTACCACCATAGCATCCACAGAGACTCCTTTTGTCAAGAACTGTTTGTCTGCTGGTGCTGTTATGAACTTGGAGGGTCTCCTGGGAGTGGGGTCCACTGAATCAGGAGCCGTCCATGCCTTCTTAGCAACCACCTGCATGAGGGGGTCAAGGGGACACCCAGGAGGTGGAAGGGCGAGAGCCAAACGCCTCAAGATACACAGATTCATCCTCCGAAGGGTTGAGGGCTGGCCAATTTCCCCTCTGCTTCAGGATCTCTAGAATGTCTGCAAATGAGACATCTTCAGAAGGGGAACGGGGGGAACCCTCAGAATCATCTAAATCTGTGTCAGATGTGATGGACTCAGGTGAGTCAATGTGTTTCCTCTTACACTTCCTCTTCCGAGGGGGCTCTTCTGCCAAATCAGGAGAGGCCTCGGAAGAGGATGAAATCCCCACAGGGGGTTCCTGAGGAGCTGGCTCTCTGCGGTCCGAGATGAGGGAGTGAGTCGACTTGACCTGAGGCACCGTAGAAGGAGGGGCGGACGGAGCCGACTGTGGAGTAGAGCCAGGCTCTAACACACTCCGCATGACCTCGAATGCACCCCTGTCAGGCAAAGCCAGAGGTCCCCGCTCCGAGAAGCTAAGAACCTCCCTCGGCACCGACAGTGATGGCTCCGAGGCCGATGTCGGAGCCGAACTCACCAGCGCCGAAGCACCGAGAGGGAGAGGGGGTCGGACAAGGGTCCGATGCCACTCACCCCCTCGGAGCCGACGAGGGAAGTCCGGCGCCGAGATTCTTCCAAGGAAGAAATCGAAGCCGACTGAGCCGAAGACAATTGTTTCGGCTCCGCCGCTTTCACAGTCTCGGTTCCGACCGGCCCGAGCTCAAGAGAGTCGAAGGAGGAAAAAAATGATGGACCGGGGGAGGTATCGACTGATGAGTCGGGCCCTGAAGGATCTGGGCCAGTGCCTCGGACTTAAGAAGTCGACTCACTACCCTCTGAAGGTCATGATCCGACAGCCTCGATGACCTAGAGGAGTGAGATCTTTGGCTCCGTTCAGACAGCAGGGGAGATCCTGGAGCCGAATGAACGGAGCCAAGGGATGGTGACCTGGACCTCTTCCTAGTTGTCAGCTCCGGGTCTGGTCGGAGCCGACACGGGAATTTCTAATACCTCGGCTCCAGCCGGAGCCGAGGGAACCACAGAAACTGTGGACTGAGACTCATCGGCTCCAGCCGGAGCCGATGTAGGCAGAGGTTTAGAAACCTTAGGTCTCGGCTCAGTTGTCGGAGCCGAAGACCTAGATGCCTTAGAGGGCTTCCTGTAGACACAGAAAGGGAATCCTCTGGCTTGAGTAAGCCCCTTAAAATTAACTTATTTTTCTTTCCTGCAGGACCCTGGGGCTGAAGCCATGGCAAACAGCACAGGAGTCCTGCAGGTGCAAAGGTCCCAGACAGTAGACACAAGAAGTGTGAGCGTCTGTCAGAGACATTTTCTGACAGCACGCATCACACTTCTTGAATCCGGAGACCTTTGCTTCTTTAGACATGTCAAAAGGTGTAATCACACACACAGTCACAAACACACTAATTACACCCTGTCTAGTTTAACTTACAATAAAACCACTAACTAGGTTTTTAAAATAAGAAATATAACACACACACTCCACTAGGGAAAGAAAAAAGGCCTGTAGGCCCAAGGGAAGAACTTAAAGTTCTTGTGGGAAAAAACAGGAATTTTTAAGAAAGGGGATAAGAATTCCTCTAAACTAAGGGAAAAGAGTATAAATATTAAAATTAAAGGGGTTTTAATAAACTAACTTTACAAGAAAAGTCACTTACCAAGAACCGGTAGAAAACCAACACCTCGATAGCTGTAGCGGCAAACGAGATCTGAGGTAACTCTCGCCTAGCATTGTGGGATATAAGGGGAGCCTCGAGCCGGTGGAACCAACTCTCGAGCTTTTAGAGTGGCCGAGTCGGAGCCGAGGTCGGCTCCGAACCCATCCAGCAAGAATGAAGGCGAGATAGACAACTTAACATCCTTAGTTACATCAAGTATAGCCAGATGGGTTATAGTATACATACAGTTTAAATAAAGTATACAGGAGGGTACAAATAACTACTACTAGTAGAAATAGACAGCAAAGGCAACAGAAAAGATGATCATATCAGACAAAGGTCTACAGTTTAATAACCTAATAAAGCAAATTTATAACCAAAGTGTTGGGCTGACATATATTATAAAGCAGATATACAATACTGCAGTTCTGCAGGGGGAGGGGTACTTTATCAGTTTTACACACTGCGTGAGCAGTATGTGTTGCAAAAGGGACTGAAATAAAGCCACAGAGCAGAAATAATATATTGTTCCTTCTTAACAATACTGTTTCAGGGGGAGGGAAAAACAGGTATTAGTGCATTAGAAATATTGGTAAACAGATTAAACCTGACAGGATAAGATGTTTTACAAGTTGTTAATAGCTATCATAATGGTCATTGTATTGTTTAGTATTAAATTGTATTTACAACCTGTTAAACTGTAAAGTTATACAAGAGATAGTTTAAAAAAAACAAGAGATGGCTTAAAATTGATAAAGATTAGACTAAATTTACTTTATAGTCTTTGTATGTACAAATACAGAAGAATTTAGTACAAATTAAATTAATGCCTAGCAATGAATATGTGTGAAAAAAACATGTTTTAAAAAATTGGGTTCAGGATAGCTGCTAAATTGAAATGCGTGAATAACAAACAGTCTGTGTAAATACATACTGTACAGAATACATTGTAATAAGTTTAAAAGTAATTTGTCAAGTTGTAATATCACTGGTTTTACCCCAGTAAAATAATTGCTTTCAAATATTTATTATCTAAGCCCAGTTAAGTACTTTACCAAGATGTTAATGGGCAGTTCAAAGACATGACCACAATGTTATGGTTAAAATGACATTGAAACTGTATATTTTCAGTAGTGTATAAATGCTTGCAGTAGCACATGGTTCTTGTCTTATAGTTAATTCAACAAGTTGCAAAGAGTTAATGAAACAGTTCTAAGTCATAAATTAAATTCTGTAATTGCAAAAGAATAAATTAATCAAGTTAAACTAAAGCAGACACAGCACATAACTGATAAAATAATTTCACAGAATGGTCTGCAAAAGAAAAAGATGTTAAATACATTCAGTTTGGCAGCAATACTTAATATCATTGTATTAACTATGTAAAATTGCATTTTGATCAAAAGAAGACTAAAAGTTTGTTTCTTGTGTTTTCTATATAATGTGATAAAAAATACATATCGGTATAAAATGTTTTGAGTAAGTTTAAAAACAGAGGGAATTGTTAGATATTATGAATTTAAATTAATTATGTTCTAAATATGCTGAAAGAAAAAGCTTGCTTAAATGCAGAAACAGAGTTTAGTAATATGTGATCAGCAACCATACTAAATGACTGTGGCTTAAAAAAATAAGGAACTTACTTATGAGTGTATTACACACACATCAAGAAAGCTGAACTTCTTACAGACGTGACAAGAATGTAATCTGCTTTCACTGGACAACAGGACATGCTTTTCTAAGATAGTTTAAAAATGTGCTTTTCTAATCCACAAGGCGTTTTCTTGAAGACAGTTTACTTATCAGCATTTGAACAAGAACAGATGTGTTAGCATTTGCGTCATCAAGGCAGTATCTTTCCAAAACCTAGAGGGTGTGATTTTAACTAAAATATGTATAAAAAGTCTGTATTAAATCTACTTGTTAGGGGTATGGTAGGAACACATTTGGTGTTCTGAGGTAAATGTTACATCTCTCACATCATCTGTACTATATGAGAAGTAAAGTTGGAACAGTACTTTTAAGCTGTAACGTTTGTCCAGTTTGGATTATTATAAAAGTTATTGGTTACTGCTCTTAAAGTCAGATGCTGTATCAGTGTATATTCTGCAAGTTTCTGTATGCAACAGACTGTGAATGCAATTATAACCAGACTTTGATTCCAGCCAGCAAGACTGAGTGTCTTAAGAAGACTTCAAATCCCACAGCAAGAGTAAGAAGCAGCAAGTAGTAAGCAGACAGACCTCAATATATTTTTTCAGATACTTCTGATCACATGAAGTTATGTGGCCACAGCATCCACTTACAGTACTACCAACATGTGCCCCACATACTGAATGATTCACATACATGTCCCAAATGTAGCAATCCCCCCTTGCAGTGTGTAAACCTAAACATAATTGAAATGGAACGGGTTGCCTTTTGGTGAAGGTGCTGAGTTGCATTCGTTCGATGAGGAGTGAGAAGCAGTGCTCCTTCTTATAAGGCTGAAAAGGCCATTACCAGGCAAGACATATTCTCACCTTATTCCTCTTCCAATGTAAACAAACAATCACACACAATAATTTCAGTACTCGAAAGAAATCGCTGTGTTTCTGTGAACACTTTATACACCCCTTCTTAGCTTAGCAGACCTCACTTCACACAAACCTAGCAATTTCAGCGAGTACTGAAATGTGGTTGCAATAATATGCAAGTACCTTTTTTTTTTTTTTAATTGTCACATTTCAAACTGTGTGTGTACAATGCACTGGAGGTCCTTTTATTTTTTATGTCCGTAAAGTGTCCCACGATTCTCTCCTTCAATTTACATGTGGTTTTACCCACATAAAATGTTGGGCATCCCAAACAAGTTGCTACATACACCACCATTCTGGTGTAGCAATTACAATGGCTCAGCCATCTAATAGACCTGTTGTAATGTTGGATAACTACATAAGGGCCATCATTAATACATTTGCAACTAGTACACATACCACATTTAGACATCATTGACCGGTGGTTTAGCCCTAAATTTCGATTATTCTCAAATAATCCTTTTAAACTGTTACCCTGCTAAAAGTGATCTGGAGGTTTAGTCCCTACAACTTCTTTCACATCATCAGAAAATATTAACTCCCAACCTGTATGAACTATAGCTCTCAGTGTAGGCACCTCATCATTGTAATGAAGCATCATAGCCCCACTTTTACTGATGAATATTTTTTGAGACTTAGTTCAACACCTGTCCTTAATATCAGAGAGAAGGAATCAAAATATCTCCTCATCACTTAATTTCTGATCTTCACCAAACGTTTCAAAGGATAACCCCTACTTATAAACATTTCAATAAGGTTAAACATTTCCTTTTTAAAAATCTCGTCCTTACTAATTAACCTTGAAATTCTTACCATCTGTCCTTTGAAAACACTCTTTTTCTGGTAGGATGGGTGGCAACTATTATAATGAGGCAGGGTATTGGAATAGGTCTTTTTCCGAAAGATGTAAGAACAAAACTTCCTATCACTATCTCTTTTGTATAATAAGATGTCCAAAAATCACTTTGTTCTTCATGAACCCTACATATAAATCTTACGAATGTAGTGGTATTGTTTAAATATTCCACAAATTTAGAAACAGACTCTTTTTCTGACCCCGCCACAAAATTTAGATATCATCCAGAAAACGTAAATAAACAATCATTTCTGACATGTACTGTGAATAAAAAACATGATGCTTCTCCCAATCTGCCAATACCAAGTTTGTATAAATGGGGGCCCATTTTGCTCCCATAGCAACTCCAGAAGTTTGTCGGTAGTATTCCCCTTCAAAAAATAAAAAAAAGTTAAATAAAACCATTTTCGTCAGATCCAAAATCAAATTTCATTTAACATTGTGCAACCCTTCGATATGCATTAAACTGTTATTAAAACTTTCCAAACCTCTGTCATGGGGTATAACAGTGAAAAGTTTTACAACATCAGTTGTCACAAAAACAAACTCTTCGTCAAATTCTAAATTCCTTAAAATCTCTAAACAATGCCCTGAATCTCTCAAAATATAATTCATGTTAGTCAGAATATTTTTGCAACTAAAATCAATATAAGAAGCCAAGGGTCCAGTTTTTGAACCCCTTGTTGCAACAACAGTTCTGAAGGGGGGAAAATTCACATTTTTATGAATCCTGGGGATTCCAAAGATTTACAGTATGACTGGTGAATCCACTGTTAGATGTATAAACTCAATCTCATCTATAACCCCCTCACATAGAAATCCAAAAAGTACCCAGTCAGGGGGGCAAGAGCTGAGCATTCCGGGTCACTTCGTCGAAACGGCAGAAGTTCGAACACCATATGTTCGAACTTCTAACCTTGAAGTGCAAAACCATCGAATGCTTAGAACAGCGATTTTCTTTCCCAGGGGGAAAAAAAATAAATAAATAAATAAATAAAATTCGCTGTTCCAAGAAATGCACACACAACACAAGCACACCAAAAAAACGGCAATCCACACACATGCACTTAAAATCCTACATCTAACCCTACACTAAACTGTACATACACTGCTATCTATCCACTTACCTTAACCCAAATCCTAACCCTAAGGTCCGTCACTATCACACACTCACCTGACCCTGCCCTAACCCTAACTCACCTAACCCGTGCCCTAACCCTAACGTCCACACAATCACACACTTACCTGAACCTGACCAGTAACTTTCCACCACAGTGCTGAAAATCGTGAAGCCACAGTAACTTTCCACCACAGTGCTGAAAATCGTGAAGCCACAGAAACGGCCCACCGAATTCTTTCCCTGGGAAAGAATTTGGTGTTCTGCGGCTTCGCGATAATCAGTTTTTGAACTTCAAAGTTCGAACATATGGTGTTCGAACTGCTGATGTTTCGACGAACTGATAGGAACCCACCTAGGCTAGGTTACTGCCCTATAGCCTATTCTTTCTTGTCCGGGAAGCCTAGCCCATTTGATCCCCAAATTGTGAGAGTGAGATGGTAGAGCAGACCATCTTGCTGGTCCTACAGGATGGCCTATCTTCCTCTGGTGGAGCACCCTTCCACCATTTCACAGTTATCTGAGCTCCTCCACAAGCTGTCACTGTAGGAAGCATCCCTTTGCATGCAGTCTGTTTATCTGCACAGTGTCAGCTCCCTTGGCCTGTGCTCCACAGGATCAACACCTAGGGCTTCCACTAGTTGACACACAAGTGGCGAGCCTTAGCCGCCTCCCTCTACTCCAGGATGGGCAATCCAGCAACAACTTCTCACCCTCATCTTCCCCAGCCAGAACTTACAAATGCCTAAACTGCTATTTAATCCCAGGTCACCTGTAACGTACTCAGGGCTTAATCCCGCTATACTATGGAGCTGGCTGGGGGATGTGTGTGAGGTTTAATCATGTTTTGGACAACACATTAATATCAGTGACTACAATCCGTGCATAAAGGAAGTCCATTTTAGGTTGATAAGTGTTCACTGATACACTTATTTTCCAATACCAAGTTTATCCTGCAAGCAACAGGCATAAGATATGAAAGCCATCCTGGATGGGAAACCAGGCCATTACAGGATGTACATGCATTCACATGCGCACTACACAGACATCTATGAACAAACTGGAGAGTTTTGCCAATTCATTTATCTACAGGCCTTTGTGACATGAGAGAAGACTCCAGACCCTGGAAAAATCTATATGGACATTGACAGGGCATACAAATTCCCAAAAATGTCAAGCGAGAAACAGCAACTTTAAGCCAGCAGTGGTGACTTCTATACGGTTGTGCCACTCACAAGTGGTTAGGATTATGTGATATTCTAAATACAAAATTATGTCAAAAACAGATGCATGCACTTACTGCTAAATGGCACAGAAAACAAACAGTATCACTGCAGACCAAGAGAAATGAATAACACGTTTATGTCACACATGTTCTTGCTTTCCTCAATACTTAGGACTGTTGAACCCTTGTGTCCTGTATTTATGAGAACATTTACTGGAACAGTTATTCACAAGATCAAGAAAGTACTATATCACATTAAACATATGGCTCTACAGCTATAGTCTCCATATGGCTGTGAAGCCAAGGTTAGTATATAGTGTACCCTAGTTAGCCATAACACAGAGCATGTACAGGTCAAATATGAAACAGTAAGCACCTACCAAAATAACTTAAGAAACTTTACACATGGAATTGCAAATGATTAAATGCTCATTTTTTAATCTATTAACTAAACTGGTTAGGCCTATGGGGCATAAGTGTCCCTTTTGGGGTATAGCAGGAGCACTTTACTTTGTCAGAGTCACACAGCAGGCACACAGAGGTAAAAGGAATCAAACCTTACTTATAAATACACAGATTTCCAAAGTAAGTTAGTATGAGGCCTAGCCTCCCCAACCCTTATTAAATTGTGTAATTAGCCAAAGTTACCAAGTAATGGAGGAAAAAGAAATACTGGGGAATTTTAAGAGGAAATAAAATCAGTTATTACCAGTAAATCAATAAGTAAAGCACATAAGAACTGTTTAAACTAGTAGAGGAAAGAATCTCATTAGTTGTACCACAAGGACTTGAAAATATAATGTCATACATAAACTGGTACTGTGTTGTAATGTAAAAAAAGACTTCTGTCAATGAACTCAGTCGAAATGTGTAACAATCAGCTGTTAATGAAAATGCCTGCAAGGGCAGCCAGCCTAGTAATTACCTAGGAACTCATGAAATGTGAGGAAAGTGACTTAGTTTGGCAAGTCTCATTTTAGAGAACATGGCCTTATTAATTCATGGATGCTTCCTCAAGACCTACAGACACATTTGTTGGTGAATTCTTACTCTAAAAAAAATTACTAGTCTTCCCTTTACTACTGACTACCATCTCTTACTATTAGGATAGTCACCCACTTGTGGCTAACTTCAGTGTATACGAAATTATACTGCATCAGCAATTTTGTTATTTGAATGTCTCACAAATGTGTTTTTGCAGTTGTCTTTTATAGTAGTATTTGTTACGGAAATAAATAAATTTTACTGGTTATCAAATAAAATATGTTGAAATTGAACTAAGCAAAAACCTATTCATATTCAATGCAGCTACCCTACTGGTAACTCCTAAAGTCCAGATGTAGCATTTATGGCTGTTGCTAAGAAGCACACTGCAGGATTATAACAAGAAAATGAAAGTCCTCACTGCCTATCTATTAATATTGGCTACTCCCTGTAAACAAAGCATATGGAAAGCAACAGGCTGTAATTGAGAAAAGCACCAAATGCAGTGATTTTTAGTGGCTTGACAAAATATGGCATTGTTCAACATAGCAGCCTTAATTCTAAAATTTCAGATGACCATGTACATGCTAGATGAGTCACACCTTGGGAAGAAATTTACTTACTTTTGTTTTTAGCATGTGTGTTACTGCATGGTTTGTGAACAGCTTTAGGGCTGCATACCTGACAGCTTCTTTGCTTAAGGTGTACTGTCACACTTAGTGACTTACATTTTTGCACCACCATAGTGGTGATTCTTAATCCTTTCTGATGGCTACCATCCTTGATACCACATTTTAAATTACAGTAATCAGATGTGCTGTCTACATGTTTTACAAATTAAAGACAACCTGATACAAATCATATAATGGTACCTCACCTTGCCAAATGGTTTGTACTTGGAAACACAATTACTGCTAAAGAGGTAACCAAGAATGACACAGAGCTTAGTGAAAACTGTACTGCTTCATTGAAGTCTGTGCCTTTCTATGTTGTCCCTTTCAAAAGGAGTCTCCTTATACGCTAATACTAAACACTGAAAACAGTACATAACTGAGAATTTTAATTACAAGATTCATACAACTCAGAAAAACTAATTACAAGCAGTGACAAATGACTGACATAAGATGCTACAGCCAGCTACAGCATACATTTTTATAACCTTTTACATACCCTCAAGCCTGACCACCAGTGGCTAGATTGCTCCATACTACTTTGAATGCCCCCAGCACTATCACTTGAGACTGGGACCACAGCATTTTATTATGTATTTATTCATTCATTCATTTGGTAACCAGGTAGGTGGACTGTTCTTTTGACCCTTTTCAGCCATAACCTGGGATCAGATAGCATGAACAAACTACAGCAGAACTGTATACAGCACATTATAAGACAGTGCAATATACAGAACTACTGTAGAATAATATGAGAGATTTGTAAATGTGTACAGTATATAGCAGTATTGCAGAATACAAAATAAACAAGAGTTATGAAAATATAAATAGTATAAAAAGCTGGACAATTTTGTAATAGGACAAATAAATCTGTTATGTGGTAGCTAATACTCCAAGAGTGGGTTGGGGAGGTGAAGTGCAGCAAAGAAGCAGACAGTGTCATGTATGCTATCCTGCACACTTGGGATTTGTAATTGCCCTAACTGGGCAAAAGGTCACTGATGTTACACACGTCACTGCATGCAATTATCAGTTAAGTCGTGCCCTCCTTCAATGTCCACATGCTACATCAATCTGCCATTTGAATATGGCACTGTCACCATCACCAGGAATATGTCATGTCACAGGCAGTAACCCATCCCTCCCAGAGTGGACAAGCCAACAAAGTCACTCATTCCCACCTCCACCAGGCAGCCAGCACCTAAACTGCAAGTCAGTCTCAGGTCAGCTGTACAGCATGCACTGCTAATGACAACCTAAACCTAGCCTTCTGTATGACAAAAAGAGACCTGCAAGCATGCATTCCACATATAACATAGATGCATGTAAAAATTCATAATGTACCTTTCTGACAAGTAGTTATTTTGACTTCTGTTTTTAAACTATATACGGCAGCATGGTCTGCAGTAAGAAAAGTGAATGGCAAATAGAAATCAGTTTCTGTGTTTTTTTCTACTAATAATTGAGCAAAATTTGTTGAATCAGCAAATGAATAACAATATCTAGAAAAATAACTTTCTTTTTTTAATCTGTTAACCATGCAAACAAACCTACTAGAAGCAAGTGCATCTTTTCAGGGGTGACCACAGTTGCAATCTTTTCAGAAGACAACTATGAGGCATTTCTTACTAAAATGTAATATTCTGCAGGATAACTAACAATCTTAACCAATACAGAGAACTTTTCCATACAAATTTGGATTAGCTGTTATAGAATTTTTAACTGTTTCTGTGGGATGGTACAGTGGTTCAGTAATTAATATTCCTGCCTAACAGCACTCAGTTCTTCAGATTATTTCTCAGCCTCAACTGCCTTTTGTGCAGAGACTGCACATCCTCTCTGTGTCTGCTGTGTGCCCCAGTTTCTTCCCTAATCTCCGTAGCACAGTGTAAGTGAAATGGAGAACCACTGAATTGACCATTTGCCCTGCACACACTGAATGTCACATTAGGATCCGGCTCCTCCATGACTCTCAATTGTATTAAGGAAGGCAACAGGGCTGAATGGTATGTTGTTTCACATCACATTAACAGGTTTCACATACAGTGTTATTTGTCTTGTACAACATCTGAAGAAACATTATAAAATATTTCTTTTAAAATATCTGGACATCTGAAATTGCATTGTATCTTCACCAGTTCCCACCTCCCCCCCCCCAAGACTCAGCTGCAAAAATCAAGACTGCCCTGCAAATCAGAGACAGACAATTACCCAGGGGATCCTGGTGCACTGTCTGGTTAAGTGACTAGTCACACAGCAAGCAAACAGAAACTGTGGGATTCAAACCCAAAACTAAAATTAGCAGCTCATATCCTTAATCCTCTGCAGTAATCTGATAAAGCTAAAATATAAACTTTAAAGAATGCGCTTCCATATGCAACATATACGTGTTGTTTTACATTAAGAACTACAGTATCTCAAAAAATATTAATTTTTTGACCTAGTAATTCTTCACAATACTATGCACTTGTCAGAATTAATTGTACTTCTTGACTTAAGCACACAGGCTTTCCTTTCCAGTAGTCAGTATGATACTGGGTAATTAATTGTCTGAAAAAATATATAATGTAATATATAATATATATATCTATATATATATATATATATATATATATATATATACATACATACATACATATATATATGGGTCTACTTTCATTAACCGAAAGACCACTTACCAGAATTCCATTTTGCCAAGATAACTGAAACCTTGAAAAACCAAAGTCACAAAGTACCGAAGTTCTTTCACAGGGAAACTAACCACTTGGTCATCAGGGTGAACTTTACCCTTTCCCCCAGATAGTGCGATTTCGGAGTTGGTATATTTGGTTAGGGAGGGTGTACATGGGGGTGCATGTGGAGGAGGGGTGAAGCCCCCCACTTGGGTGGGTTTAATATTTGTGCATTTTATTATTTTACCCTGGTAGCCAAGTGGTTAGTTTCCCAGTGACAGAACCTTGGTGCTTTGTGATTTCGGAATTGTAAGGTTTAGTTGAAGTTGTCTTGGTGAAAACGGATTCAGGTAAGTGGTCTTTCGGTTAATGAACACAGACCCAGATATATATATATATATATATATATATATATATATATATATATATATATATATATATATATATATGTATATATATATATATATATATATCACAAGTCCACTTCACATGAATGAAAGCTCAAAATACTGAAATTCATTTGACTGACTCCACAATCTCGAATGATAAAACTAATGAAAATTAATATGACCGAATTTCAGAATACTGAAAGCTTACAATACTGAACTGCAAAACACAAAATGACAGTGTGTACATTACTATAAGCTAAGCAAATGGTATATGCCCCTTTCCCCACTGTAGTGCAATCCCAGAGTTAGCATATATAGTTTGTGGGGTGTGGGGGGCACAGCCCCTGACCTAGTTTGAATATCATCCGGTGTCTGTTAATAAGGTAAGTAGGTAGATTTTCATTTTGGAAAGAGTTAGTCGTTGGTGTTGTAAGTATGCATTTTTTTCTTTTATACTTTTCATTTGGTGAGACAAATTATTGGTGATATTTGAGCGGCTTATTTGGTATTGTAAACCAAGGTTTTGTGAATGTTAACGTTATTTCTGATGAAATGTTTGGTATTCACAGATCTGTGCATATTTTGTTATGTTAAGCAATTTACAGGTGAAGGGAAACACGTCATGTCTATGGCTTAACATTTTGTGTTTTGTAATTCATTACTGTAAGCTTTCAGTATTCTGAAATTCAGTCAAATGAGTTTTCAGTATTTTGAACATTCGGGATTGTGGAGTCAGTCAAATGAATTTCAGTATTTTGAGCTTTCATTTATGTGAAGTGGACCCACACTCACACACACACACACACTCACACACTCACACATACATGTACCGTATTTCCCCGAAAATAAGACCGGGTCTTATACTCCCCCCCCCCCCCCACACCGAAATACGCATTAGGGCTTATTATCGGGGAATGCCTTATTTACCCCCCCTGTACAACGATCCACATTTATTCATTTATTCATGTACAAAAATCGACATTTATTCATGCACACAAATTGACATTTATTTGGTACTTTTCCGTTACTGGGCAACAGTTCTAGGTAACGTGTTAACGGTTGTATGAGAATTCTACATAAGCAGTGCAACAAACATTTCAACTTCAGAATATCTACACCTTGGCTTTCACAGTGCAATATTTCATGCTTAGCAGAAAGTGCAGAAAAATCTCAATACATGTGTATTGGATGAGGGGAATAAAACAGGTGAATAACTGCCAGATACTTTTCTTTATTCCTTACCCAAACCGTAAGAGAAGAATGATGGAAAATCATAAAAATGAAGTCTGGGAACTAGTGGCTTTACTTTGTAATTACCCCTTAATAATGAAACGTTACCTTAACACAATAAAGTCAAAAAACTGACAAAAGCTTGCTGGCAGCTGAAAGCAGAAGCAATCCATTCTGTTTCCCCAATAACGGAAAGGTTATTCAAATACAGTTCTGTCATCTTCTTCTGGAACATTCTCATACGTCTCCAACCCCCGAATTCCAGCCTGAATTTCTTGTGACTCCATTTCCTGTAGAACCACTGGCCCCAATCTGTCATGCCTAGCAATAGAGCTCTCCTTAAATGAGCACTGCATGTCCATGTAGCCTGCTCGTAGTGCATTGGTAACACAGCTGTCAGTGATTTTATCCCATGAATTCTTCACCCCAGTCACGACCTCTTGCAGGCTAGGATTCACAAAGTTCTATCCTGACTTCTCTCCATTTTATTTTCAATGTAGTCATTGAGTTCAATGCGCAAATGGTCCTTAAATGGCTTGTTTCAATATCAAGAGTCTGGAGATAGGCAGTCATTCCTGCGGGAATCATTATTTGATCTACTCTTTTCTGTGCACGGAATTTCTTCATGTCTTTAGTGTGGTGAGTGCTGGCTGAATCCCAGAATAGCAGACCTCTTTTGCCTCCTCACAAAACAAGTGGCAGCATTACATCGACCGACTTCCTGCTTGTGTGCACCAGGCTTTTTTGGTTTCAATAATGTAAATGCCTGAAACACGTTAAATCTTATCTTTCTTATCCTTACTAATGATTAGAGGTGGGGGGTTCTTTCCATCTAGATTAATTGCCAAAATACAGGTAACACATGCACTTTCGTAACCAGTGGAGGGAATGTAGATTGACGAGTCGCCCCTCTGATCAACTGTTGTTTGAGATCCTTGGCCCATAAACACTGCAGTTTCATCCATAGCAATCATGTTGGAGAGTTGGTATTTAGAAAAGTTGATGCCATCAACAAAGGACTTAAATGAAAGTGCACGTTTAATAACTTCAGTATCTTCCAGCTTGAGCAGTGTTGCTGATCTTCTTAGAGACAGTTCATATCGCTGAAGGAAGCCATCCAGCCAATGTTGTGATGCTTTGAATTCTTCTGGGGATATTTCTAACTGTGGTGCCATTGCAAAGGCAAATGGTTGAATATCAGCCCTGCGCACAACCAAAGCCTTTGCACTCCTGTTAGCAATCCATTCACAGATGATGTCTTCCAACTCAGGAAATAATGGTTGCTGACCTGATCCACACTTGCACTTAATAGCATTTCCCTCGTCGGCCTATTGACTGAGGTTATCGTACGCTGCTCGCCATTTTCAGACCATTCAGAGATCCAACTTCTTCTCTTTGCAGAAAGCCATCAGATTCTTTCCCCAGGAGTCCTCCACGATTCTGTCTTTGAACTCGATGGAATAGCTCTTTCTTTTTGCACTCATCTTGTCTGGGGGGGGGGGTTAATTGAAGACTTACGAGACAGGAGTGCCAACACAAAATGGCGATGGTTAAGAAGACACAAGCACACCCGTTCATTATCAAGTGCGCATGTTCTACTTGTGTTGTCTGTACTTTAACCAATAAAAGTACACTTGCCAGTGTTTATGGGCCAAGGATCTCAACCGTCAAGTGTGACAGTAAGAATCGTGGAGGACTCCCGGGAAAAGAATCTTATGACTTTCTGAAAAGAGAAGAAGTTGAGTGTCCGAATGGTCTGAAAATGGCAAGCAGAGTACGATAACCTCAGTCAACAGATGTCAATAATATTATTATTTTATAATTCAACAAGTCCATCATGTGTTGTTGATGACCTTAACTGGGGCTTATTTTTGGGGTAGGGCTTATATCATGACCACCCTGGAAAACCATGCTAGGCCTTATTCTCTGTTAAGGTCTTATTTATAGAAATACAGTATATATACATATATATATATATATATATATATATATATATATATATATATATATATATATATATATAAACCACAAGGAAAACATTTACTTGCAAGCAACAATGCTGCTTGCTGAGAATCCTAAAAAAATCAGGGAAAAAGAGCCATGTACTGTAGACAAGCTCAGTTGAGACTTCAGTGTAATCAAGCCATTATAACTTATTTGGAAATCTGAATTTATTTACTTTAAAACAAACAGATGAGCACTTTCACCCTTAAATGAGCTTCATTAGAACTAAATCCAGTTTACATGACAAGCAGTATGTCTCTGCTTTAACAAAGGGATCATTGTTAATTAACTCAAGTTGGGGTCATAAATGTATATCATAGGCTGTTCAGCCGAGGCAGAAAGGAATAGGTCTCATCTTTCACACTTGTTCTGCATATCTACTCCTACTGGCAGCCAATAGGTTATAGCTTATGTGCTGTATTCCTATCCTTTGCAGCTAGTGCCTAATTGATACAAACAAGCTTGCCTCTGGTTATGTATAACTATAAAAACATCATTGTATCTGTGATGTGATAAGTAGATGCTATTTGCCATGTTTAAAGGGGGCAACAGGTATTAAAAATACTAACATCACGTGACAACCAGTCAAATTAAAATCTTAAACGTATTATATTTTTGGTGAACATGTGACTGGGAGCACCTACCTTGTATCCTTTATGTCAGGAGCATACCACCCTTTCCATGACAGGATGAATTCAACTTTCTAGTGATATATCAGTTTTTAAGTGTGTTCAGAGAAAAAAGAAATGGCTCTGTATGTGCTAGGCCTAGGTTTAAGTGTGATAAGTAGATGCTATTTGCCATGTTTAAAGGGGGCAACAGGTATTAAAAATACTAACATCACGTGACAACCAGTCAAATTAAAATCTTAAAGTATTATATTTTTGGAATCATAACTGCAGCTAGTCAAGATAATTTGGTTGAACATGTGACTGGGAGCACCTACCTTGTATCCTTTATGTTAGGAGCATACCACCCTTTCCATGACAGGATGAATTCAACTTTCTAGTGATATATCAGTTATTAAGTGTGTTCAGAGAAAAAAAGAAATTGCTCTGCATGTGCTAGGCCTAGGTTTAAGATAAACTGCAGCATTCCATGACAGTGAACTACCGTGGTGGTGGTGCTGCGGTAGCGTTGTCGCCTCACAGTAAGACGCTGTCCGGTTTGATTCTCAGCTAGAGCGTCATCTGCGTGGAGACATGCGTGAATGGGCGTACCTTCATTGAAGGTTGTGTGTCAGGCCTGGCAAGCCGGTACGTAAAAATCAACTGCCAATCATTAGCGGACCAGAGTTCCACTGTGGCGACCCCTAACCGGGAAAAGCCAAGAGACACAAACAATTCTATGGCAGTGAACCAAACAGGGTTAAATGGGGAAAGAGATAACCAACTTCTGTTTCAGTTTGTTCAATCTATATACTGTCAAAACAGGTACATTATACATTATAAGAGGTTGTCAGTAACTTGTGTCATAAGTGCAGGTTGCTACAGTAGTTATCCCTATAAAACAACAAAGTGTAGTTCCCACCATGGGAATCAGTGAGCCCCCATTACATGCGTCTTGTACCAGTGCCTGTTGCAAAAAACCTTTGCAGAGATGTCTAGGGAGAATTAGAATTTCCACAGTGTGATTCCTTAAACCTCTTGCATTAGACATACATGGGATATATGCAAATGACCCTTACGAACATCAGGTGTTTCAGCTACATGGCAATTCTGAATGCCCATGACACTTTAAAGTCATTTAATGGACAAATTCAGGCCATTAAAGCCAAACCCCACTAGCTGAGGCCATGCATGCTTCGGCCTTATTATAGCCTCATCAGCACAGCACAAGTGGACTGTTTAATTAACCATTAGAAACACAGGGCTGTTATACCCAGCAGATGCCCATTACCATTAGGGTGTCTGCAAAATAACCCAACTAACAAACCAAAACAATGGAGTAAAAAGGTCACACAGAAAAGCCAGTCAAGTAAAAACTACAACAGAAATCTAAAAGTCATAGGCATCCAGAATCACCATATAGCTGAAACCATACGTTTCAGTCTCTTAAGAGGTCATTGTGGTACACAGACCCTGATAATGTGCGACAAGCAGGCAAAATGTGGAACACCCTATTTTCTCACTCCGCAAAAACACACCATTTTCACGATGCCAAGCTGAAGTCATTTTTCAAGCAAAATCAGTAAGTTGAAGTATATATGAACCAACAGTAAACACTGTACACAAAAAACAGTGTGTAAGTAAGTAAAAATGTATTGTATAATCAGAATAACACTACCATAACCAAGTACACAATCAATGGCAAATCACGCACTTAAAATCAGAAAGCAAAAGCAGCAATTTTGAATAAGACTGAGCTCTCACAACCAACACACTTTTTCTACTGAGCAATTCACATTTTTTTTTAAACAAAACCTCTCAAGTGCACTTCATTATAATGAAAATTCCTTACTTTTAGTTATAAAATGTTCCTTGAAGTTCCACAGTGAAAGGGTCAGTCACACAAACAGTGTTAAAACAATTTTAACAAATATTCACAGTAAATACTGAATCGTATTAATATATAAAAATTACTTGTAAGTATAATGTAACTCATTTTTGCCATGCCATGAGCTCCTAATTGAAGTTATTAGTGAGCTGTTCTGCCCTCCTACAGACAGTGGGGAAGGACAGCTTGAGGTACAGCCCTGAATCCCCACCACTAAATGCATAGCAGAGAATTCCCCTATCCTCTGCAACACTAATAAACTATAATACACAAAATACTTAACTTACATTCATGGTAAATAATTCTGAATAATATTACTCAACAAAATAATTTAATACTTTTTGTTATTTGAGCTCCTAGATGAAGTTAGCATTAAACTGTTCTGCCTTCCTACAGACAGTGCAAACACTTTAGATAGAAAATAAAATCCTGCTAGAATGTCCCTACCCCTCTAAAAAATAAGATGACAGACTTTGCCTAATCCCACCAAATGTACAGCAGAGAACTCTGCTATCCTGTAGAACACAAACTATAAAAATATACAAAAAAATGCCTATTCTTTCTTCACTGTTCTAGCAAAAACTGGACTAAAAATTAAGCACTTACCTGCAGCCAAAGATATACCACCAATTAAGATATGCTTCCCCAGAGAAGAAATCACAAATCATTCTGTGAGTTTTGGCTTGCACACTGTACTGTAGTCTCTTCTCTCCACCGCTCTTCTGCTGTGTTCCACGATCCTAATATCCATGATTGAAGTTGAACTGCTGCAGACCCCAAATGATTGCCAGCTGCTGAAATAATCATTCATGCCAAGAACCTCCCACCCTCCTAAGAAAAAGCTGATGTTGCTTTAAAACCACAAATAAAAGTAAAGTGCTCCCCCCATCACATTGCCACAAAAACTGTAACTGGTAAGTCCCTTACTGATTGTTTATTTTTCTGCTTCTCCTGGTTGGCTCGCTTTGCATTGGTAGTTGATCTTTGATTGGCTCATATTACCTCCATACCGACTGGCTATTTTTGCTGTATATGAGACAATCAGAATGTGCAAAGTGGCACCAAAACTCTTAATACAGGACTACAGTACTTTATGAGCTCCATGCCTTAAATACGGCATGTTCCACATAATCTGGAGCACTTGGAAGTTGAGGATGAAACACTTGATGTCCTTAAGTGGTCAACTGCATATATCCCACGGGCTTCTATTACAGGAGGTTTAAGGTATCACACCAGTGAAAACTCTAGCTTGACTAGGTTTTTCTTGTATCTTTTACTAATTTGTTTTAGTGTGTAAGACTACTGGTAGTGGACCGATCTTTATGCTTAATGTTTCTTTGTACTGTATTAACAATCTACGAATTATTTCCTACTAGATAGATTGGTGTCTTGCCTATACTGAATGATCAAGTAAATGTAGTATACTACCAAGAATTAGACAGTCCGTACAGTTGTTTATAATTGATATATCACTAGAAAGTTGAATTCATCCTTTCATGGAAAAGGTGATATACTCCTGACATAAAGGATACAAGGCAGGTGCTCCCAGTCACAGGTTCAGCCAGATTATCCTGATTAGCTGCAGCTATGATTACTACAGTATAATACTTAAGGATTTTAATTTGACTGGTTGTCACATTTTTTTAGTGCCTGTTGCCACATCTAAACATGACAAATAACAACTACTTATCACATCACAGATACAGTGATGAGCTAATTGTTACACATAGCCAGGGACAAGCTTTCTATAAAGTGATTTTATCAGTTAGTCACTAGCCACACAGGATAAGAATACAGCACATAAGCTATAATCTATCGGCTACCAGTAGGAGTAGATATGCAGAACAGGTATGTAAGATGAGACTTATCCTACTGTAGTTTGGATGAACAGTCTATGACATACATTTATGACCCAGCTCAAGTTAATTAACAATGATCTCTGTGCTAAAGCAGATAAGCACTGCACGTCATGTAAACTGGACTTAGATCTGACAAAGCTCGTTTAAGGGAACAAGCACTCATGTATTTGTTTTTCAGTAAAGAAATTTTGATTTCTAAACAAGTTATAATTGCTTGATTGCTCTGAAGTCTCAGCTGACCTTGTCTACAGTGCATGGTTCTTCTTTTCTGATTTTTAGGATTCTCAGCTTTCTCCGTGGTTTATTATTTTTCCTTATGCGAATGAAATGTCACCCCCCCCCCCCAATGACTGGAACACTACTGTGCCTCAACACAAGGACGCGTGTTTAAATGTATATATATATATATATATATATATATATATATATATATATATAGTATACCTTCATAAGTTTGACGGCCACATCTTCGATGTTGCTACCGCAAACTGTGAACCGCGAAATTTGAGGCTGAAGCACTGAATTACAAAACCTCGCCTCCTTTTTGACCCATGGTAGCACTCGTTTCGGTGGTGGAGCGATTGGGAATGTCGAATTTCGATATTTTTATGATCCTTAGGGAAGTCAGTGTAACGGAATTCAGCTAAACGGTTCACAGATATGCACATTCAGAAATGTGCCTTCACACATATGAAGATATACCATATATATATATATATATATATATATATATATATATATATATATATACATATATATAAAACAGTTTGTTACACCAAGTGAAAATACAATTTAAGATGCATCTTTAGACATTTTTTATTTGAGATACAAACATTAAAGAATAAAGTTTGAAAATATACCAGTACATTGAAAACTACCAGATACTGTATGCTTAGAAAATGGATAGGTTGAACTAAACATGAACAAACTACAGCTCAGAGAACTACATAATAAAAACAAGCAGTGATTAAAGAAAAAGAAATGCAAAGGAATGTCATTCCCGTACCTCCTAGTAACAGGAAATAATTTCCTTTGTTTTTCTACTGGCATTTAAAAGGAAATTCGAAATTTGGGCAATCTGTTGTTGATTTCGGAAGTTGCAGTCTTACACATTAAATGTTTCCATCACAAAATGAAACTTTTATCTGTGCTATATTTTCCTTAAAACATTCCACTGAAAAGGAACCTCCCAGCTGGACTTCCAGGTCAATGAATGTAAAATAAATAACAATTATCTCTAAGGCAGGTCTTGACTGTGTATTTCTTGCAGCAAGGATTTTCATTGAGTAGTATTCATATTTGCTCAAAACCAGAGAAGTACTTATATGTCTTGATTACCACTTACAACACTAATGGGAGCTAAAAGGTTGAAACAGAAAATAACTAAAGCACAAAGTCTAAAACATGCTAAATTTGGGTTTGAAATAAGAGTTTTGAGGTATACATTCTTTATAACAGTGTACATGCAGGAGTCAGTAGTCACGTTAGTTTCAGTCTAGATACCACATTAATCTCTGAAACAGTGTAATATGAGTGGAAAAAATGAATAGGTGTCAGGGATGCAGCAGGGCTTGCCACTGTGGGTAAAATGAACTTAGAGGTCTGTCATAGTTTCAGTGTCACAACTACCACACCTTTATGTACCACCACTTGTGATATTTTAGTTTCTAATAATAGTGTTCCATTCCGAAAGTTGTAATTTAAGTATCTTCTGTTTCAGTCTTGGCCAATGGTTTTGCACAGTTCATTGAGGCCTATTTCAGTCTTGTGCAACAAAGAAGTATGAGGCCATACTAAAATAGTGCAGATTCAAGTATTGTTGTTAGGTAGGTTAGAAATACCAATGACAATTCATACATATGGTTCATATGACTCCAATACTAAACCAGTAAATCAGAAAATCCACCTCACCATTGTGCATGACTCAATTCTGTTCAATTTACAATATTTGCCAATAAAAGCAGAAATTATACATATGTAGTTTTCACTGTCTTAGTAAACTGAACATTCTGTACATCTGACAAAGGCATTACCAGTCTGCAAAGTTGAAAAGTACAGGACGTTTAATGGCTTGAGATGAGACATATATAAAGAGATGCAAGGGAACTACAGATTATATAAAGAGTTCCATTGCGAAGGGTGGAATAAATGTATATTTTGGTCATAGCTCTCAACCTTCCATCTCCAAAATGACGACACTAGCCCTCATAATGTGGAACAAATGGGCAAAATGTGGAGCACATACTAATGGCTTACTAACAAATTCAACTAGGAAGGTCATAGGATGGATAAAATATGCTGGTTTTACTTATAAAGAAGATCTTTTAATGCATTGATATGATTCATTTCTACCTACAATGGATTTCACTTAAAAATCCTTACACTGAATGTGTGACAGTCTTTCAATGTGGAACTTTGAGGAACGTGAACTTTTTAAGAACCCAAATGAGGTACGTTCCTCGTAATGAGGTACACTTGAGAGGTATTAATGGTAAAGAAGTTGCAGCACCCCCCCCCCCCCCCACACACACACACACACAGAACTGTTAATGACAGATACAAAACAGTAGTACATCACATTATAGTAGAATTAAAACAATATTTCATAACATTTTGTGTCTTGTTCTTATGGGCTGATGCAGTTTTCTTATATGTCAAAAAAAGAAGAAAGAAAAACTCATAATGTTCAAGGTTGGCTGACTTACTGAAATGCTTTCTCCACAGAAACTGCACGCTTCTTACAAATGCCTCCATTAATCAAATACCGGGCTGCTAATAAGTGCAGTGCGTAGTTTCTTAGGCAAAACATGTGTTTCTATGTTATATCACTGTCGGAGCGAGCGCGACCTCTGTCTTTAAAGACGTAATGGACTATCAATCTCCTACCTTCAGGAAACAAAAAAAAATGTTGCCAACGTACCTCTCTTTCTTCCCCAAAAATGTATTAACCACATGACCTGTTCTCGCAAATACGCAAAATGCATCACATATGACCATAGTTAACACTGGAAGTGCAAATGCAGTAGAATCAAATGGGTCTCCACTGTTACATCTGCGTACTACAGACCATCATGAAAACACACTATGTATCTGAAATGTCTTTGGATACTGCAACACTATTCCCGCCTGCTATATACTTTCTTATTTTAAGATCTAGCTCGAACATACTCCATAATATATTCATATCGTTTTGTAAAACTCATGCAATCCTTGCCACTGAAAGTCAGCTGGGCAAATCCCATAAGTAATACGCTTTCAACTTAGCACTGACTAAATATCTCTTAATGCCAGCATTAAAATCATAGTACTATATTTTAAAATTATCTTAACAGTACAAGAAAAAGTACTGACAAAACATCTCTTAACCTGACAGCATTAAAATCATAGCACTATCTTTTAAAATTATCTTAACAGTATAAGAGAAAGTCACAGAGAAGAAGACTTTCTAATACTTCTGAGCAGATGGCTGTTCTATTCTAAGCCCCGAAAAAAGGATGTGGAATCTTCGTATGGGCTTAGAACTGTTATTTGATCATGCATGTACCCTCAACACAGTTATTTAATAATGTGTGTACCCTTAAATAGGCCTGACTTAAAAAAAGAATGCATTAACTGCAGCAGCAAGGGTATATCAACATGCAAAAATATACTGGCTCATTTAAAGCAGCTGGCCAGAGCGTTATTTGTAATATGAAATAAGTATCTCACCATACCTCTCACCCTCTTAGAGCAAGAAACCTGGACAAAGCCATATATAAAAGTGTGGCAAAGGCCCAAAATTGGGGACAAATTTTAAATATTGCCCTTAAAAACTTAGAAAGTTGATAGAATGGCAGGTTTTCCATTAGCATGAATTTTCTGAAGGAATGCAGTCTTAAACGCAAATGTCTGTCATTATTTTCTAACTTCAACCTTTAATGATTTGCCACTAATTTGCCAGAAAAACACAATTTTATGAAAAACGGACCAAAAATATGAGGCAAAAACCTGGAAAATCTGCACAACTGAGAGGTAGGTATTGAGTTATGCAGGGTTCATCGTACCTACGGATACTATAGTACTGTAAATACAGAATAAACACCACATTGCATTCCTTCATTGTTCTAATTGCAACTATTCCAAGTGCCAATATGCACGTTTATGGTACACTAAGTAATCAAGAGAAGGGCGTTAAAGGTTTTGCCACACACGCCTGCAGTTTCTGTAGAAGTCGCTGATTAAAAAAGTAGCAATTATACAATTAACAGTCTGGTGGTTATGCACAATTGTAAGGTCAAGTCTTAGAAGTTCAAAGTTCTAAATATGTTTAGTTTTAATTCATAATCACACCTACCTCATAAAAATTCCACATTGGCAACAGTGAACTACAGCAACTTTGCAGAGGACTTTGCTGCAGTCCGAACACGAAGCACCTCCTGTGCCTCCTGGATCTTCATCGTCCAAAAACCAGGAGTAACTGAAAATTTGTATTGTTACTCCGGACAAGAGTACAAACCCGGCGGTCAGCGCACACCATATGTAATGCTTCTCACTTAAATGGATATAAGCAGTCCAAATGTCAGTCACAATGTCAAACACATAAGTCACGATTCCTAGAATTAGCATGCAGAAGTTCCGTCTGGTAAACCTCCTCATAGTGGGCAACACGACGGTGTCCTGAGGACAGGGGCGGCCTGCCGCCCTCACCCTTCGGTGCCCTCAGTAATAGAACTGTTTTGTAGAACCGCACAGGCACCAGGCCCACTGTCAATGACAGAAACTATCGGCATACTGGGCATCGGTTTTACAGTGCATCTTTTGGGATGTCACATTCTGGATTAAAAACGAAACTAAAACTTCCTCATTCTTAAAGGAATCGCTGTGTAATGCTAAGTTCATAAAAGGTAACACTGTGCTAGGCAAGAATATCTTAATCATGCCCGGAAGAGAGGTGTGTGCGTGTGTCAGAGAGAGAGAGAGACTATGTTATGTTATTATTGGCCTGCTGTGATTAATTGCAGAATACCTCCTGACATATATTTTCAGTGAAACCTTTCCTTACATTTAGTACCTGCCTCGAGTTCAAACGAGAATGGGCGCTCACTAATTGTTCTGTTATTATTTTAGCGGTGAGGAAGAACTTTGCACTTCACTGCCTTTGAGTAGCTCTCAAATTGTTAAGACAGCACAATATGACATCCTTTACAGTTGTAATAGTCTGACGGGGTTGGTTAATGCCATGGGGAGGATTTACATCTCAACTGTCCAGGTTTTCGCTGTCCAGATTTTTGCCGCATAGTTTTGGTCATAACGTGTGATATTCTGGCAAAACACTGAGGAGTGAAGTCACTAAATAATGAGATATACTACTGAGTTTCACACTTCATATGTTTCAGGAAATGCATGTTAACACAAATCCTATTATTCTAGCAACTTTCTAAGTTTATAAAATCAATATGTAAAATCTGTCCCAATTTTTTGGGCCTTTGTCCGTCCATTATTTTAGGCTTCATTCAAATTTATTATTCTAAGGTTGAGAGCATACCTCTCATCTGTACAGATTTTTGTTGCCTGAATGTCCAGATTTTTGCCTCATATTTATGGCGTGCGCCTCTAAAATCTGTACTTTTCTGGCAAATAGCCGAGGATTTAAATCATTAAATAATGACAAACATTTAAATGTTAGACTCCACATCCTTCAGAAAATTCATGCTGATGCAAAACCTATTCTATCAGCTTTCTAAGTTTGTAAGAGCAATATTTAAAATCTATCTTATGTGTCCCCCCATCCTTTTAGGCTTTTGTCCAGATTGTCTAAGAGGTTGAGTGGTATGGTTGAGAGATATGGGGGACATATATTATGCTGATTCTGTACATGCGTACCCTACCGGCCAGTTTGCACAGATGGTGTGCATTTTCCCCAATTTAGTGTGGGAGCAACTGAAAGACAAAGAATTTGCAGGGGGTGGGGGGTGCAGCCCCCCTGCAAAAAATGTAAAAAAAAAAAAAAAAAAAAAAAATTCGCTCATGGGCATGTTATGGGAAGAATTAAGGTGGGCCTTGCTACTGTGCAGCTGGTGGGGTACTACAGCACTGCCAATATTCTACAGGATTACAGTACTAGACATTGTTACTTTTTTACTTGTGGGAAGCGTACTTCTCACTAGGCTTCATTTTTGCAGAATGAACCTGATTTTTTCCTCATATGCTTGCTCTGCCAGCCCCATTCCCATTTTTTTTTTGGGTAAATCATTGAAGATTCCACTGTCAGTAATATCACGGATTAAAATTTAATGGTTCTTATTGTTCGAAAATTAATGTCGATATAAAACCTGTTGTGCTAATCATTTTTAAGCAAATTAAAATAACGTTAAAATTGTCCCTAATATTGGGCATTTGTCCTCTCCTCGTTATTTTAGACATTGTTCAAATTCCTGACAGAAAACTTAAAAGATATAGTTGGAAGTTGTATGATATCTTGGCCAAAATGCAAGTATTTCTGCATTTTCTTTTTCTTTAAATGTACAAACTTACTATGCTATATTTGAAACACCTTAATATGAAAGAAAACAAGAGAAACAAAATACACTTGTGTGGTAAAGTCAGCATAATATTAAATCTATGAATAAAAAAGTAATTGCTGCAAGATTCATGACGTCTTAGATGTCACAGGATGTCTATAGAAGCAAGAAGTTGTGCGAGAAAACTTACCATAACAGTAAATGATCAAATAAATCACCAATCAACTCTCCCTATTTTGGAAGAACATTTCTCTTTTTAGGCCTGATTTATTCCTGCACAGGATGCTTCTATTTTGGGGTGTAGGTCTCTATTTTCTGGCTTCATTTACCCGTTTACACAATTTTCTGACTCTCCCCCATCACGTGTGATTTTTCAAGCCATCTAATACACAAAAGGTCATGCTACATACTTGTGGCAGCAATAGTTTATAAAAGAGGATACACATCTTACATCTCCCATTTTCTGAAGCAAAATAAATGATCTTGCATGATAGAATATTGCAATGCAGTTAAAGTCTCTATATATTTTACACTGCTTCTTTGATAATGTGCTTAAAAATTTCCATCATTTTTGTCAGTCTCTTTTTTAAATGCATTTCTGAATAGTTTCTCACACTTCTACTGGAAGCAGCAATTGTTATGTGCTATTTCATAATCAAATTTGATGCTAATTAGTTGTCCAGATTTTTAGCTGCATGTTCCTGCTTTTCAATGGCCTTTGTTCCTGTCTCAATGTCTGCAGTTTGAGAGGTATGTAGATCACTACTGCACTAACCTAAGCTATATGGGATGTCCCGTCAAGCATTGGCCCAGACAGCCAGCTTACCAAAATTTTAGGGTTCCTTCTACTTGCCTTACCATCTGCTCTGCAAGTGAGGTGCAAAATAAAAGGTGTGGCTAGGGAGCCAAAAGTTTACAACTTTTTCTGCCTCAGAAGAGAGAGAAAGGGGCTATATAGCTCTGCCAAGTGGAGCATAAAAATAAATAAATAAATAAAAATCCCACTGGCAAATCATAGTAAACATAGGGGAGTGGAGGGAGCAGCTACTGAAGCAGTAATCTATTCAAAAATCTACTGTTATGGTACGTTTACTTATACAGCTCTTCTATGTTCATCATTAGATCACTACTGCAGTAGCCTAAGCTATATGCAGTGAATACCAGAGCTTAGAAAGTAAGGAGGGAAGATGGATCAGTGTCCAAGAGCCCCTAGAGAATAGTTCTAGCAAAGCTTGCTCTAAACCTAGTGAAGGAATCAAGTTTGTAGTGTTTTGTAAAAGTATACTCAGGTGACCAAGTTGCTGCCTCTAGTAAATTTCTAGAGTTCATCCCTTCCAACATGCTACATAAGTACTCAGAGTTATGATAAAGTGGGCCCTGACTTTCCCTGGAAGTGTATCATTCTGGTGAGAATAAAAAAAGAAAGAAAAAAAAAAACAATAACCTAACACGTGACAAGCATTTGGAAACAGTTTCCTTAGACACATGTTGTCCCTTTTTCTTACCTTCACATGAGACAAAACTTTGGTTAAAAGTTGTGAAGGTTCTGTAAATGAAGTATCTGAGTTCCCTGTGGACATCCAGAATGTGTAAAAGTCTTTTGACTTTGGAATTAAAATAGTGAAATGAATAGCCTGGCTTTAAATGACCTTAGGCAAAAAGGATTCGTCCTCAAAATTACCCTAACTATGTGAAAAATGAATATAGTGGTGACTCACCATAAATGCTTATAACTCAGATACTCTCCGTGCAGAACTGAAAACAATACGTAGTACTGTTTTCCAACACAAGAACTTCAACTCAGCCTCATGAGCAGGTTCAAAAGTAAACAGCGTACATTTTTCTAATACAAGATTAAGATCCCAAGAAGGAGCTACCTGTCTTCTTGGTGGGAGGATATGTAGCACTTCTTTCAAAAACTGTTTCACCATTGGTAGGGAAGAAAGGGGGAGATCTAAGAGCATACATGCAGATATGGAAGAAAAGTAAATCTTGACAGAAGAGTAAAAGAGGCAAACTAATAATATGCCACTTGAATACTGATGAATCACAGGAGTTTGAGCCTTAAAAGGATCATGATTCCTGGACTGGCACCAACCAGAAAATCTTCTCAACTTACTCATATATGATTTTCTAGTAGCAGGTTTCTTTCATCATTGAATACTCATACATCCTCAGAAAATAGGTGCCTAAAACATAGAATTCTCTCATCCTGGTAGCTGGTTGAAGAGACTGAAGGTTGGAGTGTATCAAACTCCTCCTGTCTTGTGTGAGTATGCCCATTCTGTAAGGAAGCTTGTGGTAATTGCCCTTGGTCATTTTCAAAAGCAGGGAGAACCACTATTTCCTGGGCCAGAAGGGAGTCACTACAGTAATCTTGGGAGATTTCTTCTGAATCTTCATATGTACCCTGGATATCATTGGAATGGGTGGGAAGGCATACAGAAAAATTCCCATCCAAGGAAAAGAAGCAACATCTTTCTTCCAGGTGATCTTGCATGGAGTCCAGGCACATTATTTGTCAGCTGAATGTTCAGAGAAGAGGGAAAATTGTCTACTTGATTAACTCCACACAGATGGATCATATCTTGAAAGACCCTCTGATCTAGCTGTCATTTGTGTGAGTCTGCCTTTGTCCTACTCAACTTGTCTGCCACATAATTTTGCTCTGACAGAATGTAAGATGCCTGTAGTGTGAGTTTGTGCTGTAAAGCTATAACCCCTGCTAACATGGCTAATCTACATAACGTGAGATCTGGCTCCTCCTTGCTTGTTTATGTACCGCATCACTCTGGTACTGTCTATAACAACTTGACGTGGTTGTGGGGACGAGAGGTGATCCAGCGAGATGAGTGCCTTGATAATGGCAAACATCTCTTTTATGTTTATGTGCTTGTGTCTGACTTTGTTGTCCCAGATAACTTGCACTTTTATCACCCTTGACACTACTCCACAAGCAAAGTCTGGGGTGTCTCTGATGACTGACTGCTTTGGAGCAAGATGGGAGAAGAGGAGACATGGATTCAGGGATATTTGATGTCGCCACCAAGTAATTTCTCTTCCCAAAAATCCCAGAAGTGGAACCTGAAAAGATAATAACTTGGTGCTGTTATCAAAGAAGCTTCAGATGCCATTGTATCTTATTCATGGAGTCTTGCCTAAGGTATCATGAGAATCATAGATGCCATGGCATCCAGAATTCTGAGGTATCCTCTCTGAGTGACTAAAGTCTGAGAGGAAAAGCCCTGAAATAGATCTAAATAAAAACTCCTAGCAATGAGATGTCTAGGAGACATCCCAGGAACACAGTCCTGAATGATGGAGTCAAAAACAACATCTGCATGTTCTCTTGGAATCCTAACTTGCATAGGAGATCTCTCACTCATGTGAGAGATTCCTGTCACTTTGGAAAAGACTCTGCAAAGATAAGCAAATCATCTAAATATGGAAAAATCTGGGTACCCTGCAGCCTGCAATGGACTATAATAGGAGCTAGACACTTTGTGAACACTCTTGGAGCAGAGGATAGTTCATCGGGTAAGGTAGAGAATTGATAATGTGATCCAGAGACACAAAACACAAAATCTTAAGAAACACCTGAAATCCATATGAACAGTAATGTGATGTGTGCATCTTTTAAATCTAAGGTTATCAAAAAAATAAAATGAGAAAAAAGGGTAACAAGTTATGAATTGAAAGCAATTTGAACTTGGGTGCTATCACATACTGTTTAGGAAAGAAAGGACCAGAACGTCTCCAGGCATTTGCTTTCTTTTTTTTGACACCAAAAACTTTCTTATAGGTTCATAGGCTAATGGCCCTGGAGCCTTTACAAACCTAGCCCAAACAAAATTGCCCAGGCACCATGCCACCTGATGTTAGTTCACAGTGCCACTATCCAGTAGGGCAACTGGAGTGATCCCTGGAGTGAACTTTATGTTCCCCACCCACTCGTCAAGATTTCTCTTGAAGAGGGTCAGCAAGGTGCTCTGTTGACATGAATGGGAAGCTTATTCCAGAGTATGGGCAGTCTTTGAGAGACTAACCTGTCCCTCCAGCATGTTCTGTTAATTGTGGTAATGAGGTTGTGATCTCTGGAGCGTGTGGCATGGAGGGATTGGGATTTCTTTAGGTGTAGCATTTCAAACAGGGCTGGGTCACACATGGCTTTGCAAGTCAAGCAGAGATCACCTCTAAGTAGATGATAAGAGACTGAGAACAGCTGAAGTTTCTTGAGTCTGTCCATGTAGGACATGTGTTTAAGGCCTAGGATCCTTTTTGTGAGGTACTTTTGTGGTCTCTCCAGCTGTTGTAGGTGTCTGGTCAGATACATGCCAAATGGGGCATTATATTCGATGATTGGTCTAATGAGGGATGAGTAGAGAGGGATGATGACCTCTTTCTTCCTGGATACGACACCGTTGGTTACAAGATGTGCCATGTAGAAGGATTTTCTGACCATAGTGGCAATGTGGTGGTCGAAGGTGAGGTGGCTGTTGACCTGGGTGCCCAGAACGTTTATCCCCCCTTCAATGTTCAGTGGGTGCCCATCAACGTGGTAATTCGTGCTGACTGAGTTTTTTCCAAAGGAGATGATAATGCATTTTTTGGCATTAAGCTTCAGGCCATGGTTCCGACACCAGTCATTGGTCTCAGAGAGGCCCTTTTATAGAATGTCTGCATCACTTGGGGAGTTGATAATGACTCCTATCTTGCAGTCATCAGCGAACTTCGTCAGCCAGAGTCCTTCTGTGTCGGTCTGGACTTCTGAGAAGTAGATGCCAAACAGGAGAGGGCCCAGGACCGAGTCCTGTGGGACTCCACTTGTGACTAGTTGACAGTTTGACTTGGAATCTGGAACTTTCACTCTGTGGGTCCTGTATGTGAGCCAGTTTGCAACCCACCTAGTGATGTAAGGATTGATGCCTAGTTTGGTGAGTTTATTAATGATACCCGAGTGGGTAAATTGTATCAAAGGCCTTGGTCAGGTCAAGGTAGGCTGTATCTCATTCACAGCCTTGGTGACTGCCTCGAAGAAGTCAACCAGGTTCAGCAGGCAGGATCTCCGCTTGACAAAGCCAAACTGTGTGGGGTCAAGAGCTTGCAGATTACCAGAAGTGTATCCCTCACTGGTAAGATCAGACCATAAACTAATCTCACTGGATATTCACATCCCGACCCCACCCCCTGCCCAGAAAACCACAGTGAAAAACTTCTCTAAAGCAAATTTCACCGAGGTGGAATCCTTCAAAGCCCCCGGGCCTGTGGAAAATACGGCCCAGACCGCAGAATCCTTTATAAACGCATTCTATGAACACCTTCAGGAATGCATGGATCATGCGATCCCAAATAAAACCAAGACCCAATCCTCCAAAGGCAGACGTCCTGTCTGGTGGACCCCAGCCATAAACAAACTATACAATAGAAGGAGGAAGCTGCTAAATGATAGAGCAAAATCCCAAAAAGGGAAGGCATCACTGATCAGTATTAGCAAAAAACTATGGGCACTCATAAAATTGTCTAAGGCCAGCTTCGAGAGAAAAATTGCACAGGACACCAAGGATAGTCACAAGGCTTTCTTTAGTTATGTTAGGAACCTGGGTGGTAATTCCCAGATATGCTCAGAATTAGTCCAAAATGACAAAAAATACACTGAACCCACAGACATTGCCAACATCCTAGCTGACAGGTTCGGCGCAAACTTCTCCCCCCCCACCAAAAGGGCAAATATCTAACCCAGCAGAGTGCTGCCACCTGACATCTCAGATGCTCATATAAGAGCCGCGCGCTCCAAAGCAAAACACACAGCATCAATGGGACCAGACGGTGTCCCGGCTACGCCCTACATGAACTCCAAGAAGAGCTAAACCCAAACATAAAACTACTGTTCAATCTCAGCCTTACTACAGGATATGTGCCCAAAGAGTGGCGTACAGCAACAGTGGTCCCTCTCCATAAAGGTGGTGCCTCAACAGATCCTGGAAACTATTGCCCCATAAGCCTGACTAGCTTGGTCTGCAAAGCTATGGAAAGGATCATCGTGGACCTCATAAATAAAGATATTGGGGACCTACAGACACTGGATCCTACCCAGTTCGGCTTTGTTAAGGGCAGATCCTGCCTCTTAAACCTGGTTGATTTCTTTGAAACAGTCACCAAGGCCATTGACGAGGGGAAGGTGGTCCACACAGCCTACCTGGACCTCGCAAAAGCCTTCGATACAATACCCCACTCGGGCATTATAGATAAGCTCACCAGCTTAAATATAAACCCCTATGTCACTAGATGGATTGCAAAGTGGCTCAAGGACAGAACCCACATGGTTAGAATTGCTGGAGCCATGTCAGACTCCAAACCAGTTACAAGTGGTGTCCCACAAGGCTCAGTCCTGGGACCTCTCTTGTTCGGTATATATTTCTCGGAGGTACAGGCCAACATGGAAGGACTGTGGCTGACCAAGTTCACAGATGACTGCAAACTGGGCGCCATAATCGACTCCAGCCGACACAAGCATCCTCCAAAAGGGCCTCATAGAAACAGACAACTAGTGCCAGAGCAATGGCCTCAAGCTAAATGCCATAAAGTGTATAGTCATCCCCTTTGGCAAAAACAAAGTGACCACAAATTACCACATAGGTGGTAATCCATTAAGTACAGAAGTAATTAGGGACCTGGGGACCCAAGTTGATAGCAATCTCTCATTTGACAACCATGTGCACGTGGCTAAAGTGGTTAGAAAAACATTTTATATAGCCCACCTAATCATGAAGGGATTCACATCTAGATCAGGGGAGGTCATCGTGCCTCTTTACTCATCCCTCATCAGGCCCGTAATTGAGTACAATGCCCCTTTTGGGATGTACCTTACCAGATACCTGCAGCAACTGGAAAGACCCCAAAAGTACCTCACCAAGAGGATCAAAGGGCTCAAACAGATGCCATATGCTGCCCGGTTAAAGAAACTCCAGCTCTACTCAGTGGCATACTGTCTGTTCAGAGGCGATCTGTGCCTGACGTATAAAACCATGTCCAACCCGGAATTAATGGACATGCTGCACCTCAGAAAATCCAAATCCCATCGAGCTACGTGCTCGGAGACTTGAACCTCAGCACTGAAATAAATAGGACATGCTGGAGGACAGATTCATAACCCAGAGGCTCCCTTCACTCTGGAATAAAATCCCAGTCCAGGTTAGGCACAGTCCCTCATTGACTCTCTTCAAGAGGAATCTTGATGAGTGGATGGGAGATCGTAGGTTTACCCCGGGTATCACTTCTGTGTCAATGTTAGACAGAGGCACAGTATACTAACCTCGAAAAAGGGCATAGCAAAATAAATTTAAAATGGGTGGCGAAAGCCAAACACATTCTGGCTAGGCTTATAAATGCCCTAGGGCAGATAGCCTAGTATGAACCTATGAACCTATATCTTTATTAATCAGGTCTATGATGATGTGCTCCATAGCTTTGCATACCAGACTCGTCAGGCTAATGGGGTGATAGTTCCCAGGGTCTGTACTTGCTCCCCCAATGAACCTATATCTTTATTAATCAGGTCTATGATGATGTGCTCCATAGCTTTGCATACCAGACTCGTCAGGCTAATGGGGTGATAGTTCCCAGGGTCTGTACTTGCTTCCCCTTTATGGAGCAGTATAAATGTAGCAGTGCACCATTCATTAGGGACATAGCCTGAGGTAAGGTTGTGATTGAACAGGGCACACAGATGTGATGCCAGTTTGTTTTGTAGCTCATGTTGGACAATGCAGATTTTACCTGTGCCACAGAAATGGTGGGTACCAGGCTTTCTTCTGGTATTGTGAAAGCGCCTTTGGGGGGAGAGGTAAAGTTGTCTCTGAATCTGTCGGCTAGTATGTTGGCTGATTCTGTTGACTCAGTATAGGAGGTGCCATTGTGCAATAACTCAGGGCAAATCTGGGTATTGTCTTGGAGGTTTTTGATATAGCTATAGAAGGTTTTGTGGTTCTTTTTGGTGTCAGCCGCAATTCTGCCTTCATAGCTGGCTTTAGAGGATTTAATAAGGAAGCTTAGCTTTTTGTTGAGACTGATAAGGGGTGTTTTCCAGTCATGTGACTTCATTTTTTTTCTGCAACAGTTTCTTCCTTCTGTTGTAGAGTTTATTGATGGATGGGGATCAACAGATTGGCTTCCTTTTTTGGAGGAGAGTGTCTTAATTCTTTTGGTACGGCAAGGTCCATGCATTTGTGTATATGCTCGTACAGTGCATTGGCGTATGATTCGGCAGTCATGCAGCTATTTTTCATTGGCATGGGTGCTGAGAAGTTAGCCACCTCTGTTTTTAGGAGCCCAAACTTGGCTTTAGAGAAGTTTTTCATGGTGGTTACCTTAGCGGGAGGTGTAGGTGAGATGGAGATTTCCATGGTGATCAGTTTGTGGTCATATTTAACCATGGAAGAATTTGCTATAGGTGCGGAGCAATGGTCTCCCATGTTGGTGATAACCAGGTTGAGAATGTTGCTTCCTCTAGTGGGGGTCAGAATGAGCTGTTCCAGGTTATTGGAAGTGATAAATTCCAGTAAGCTTTGGGCCTGTACATTGGTACTTGAATAGTTTTCCCATTTGATGGAAGGGTAGTTGAAGACACCCAGTATGAGAGTATTGAGTTGGACCTTGATAGATTCCAGGGTGGTTAGGACCTTGGAGTGAGAGTCTAGGGACATTATTGGGGTTCTGTAGTAGGCTATGACTTGTTTCACCATCTTACCCAGTGTTAGTTGTACCTGAAGTATCTCAAATGCATTATGCTGAGCTACCAGTCTAGAGGTGTGCATATCCTTTAAGAATATGGAAACACCACCACTTTTGGATCTTCAAAGAAAAAACGTTGCTGGAAACTGCTGATGTAAAACCTGGAGTTTATTGACAACACAAAACAGCTCGTAGTTAGCACTTTCGGGCCAAAACCCTTCTTCAGACTAAAAAACAAACAGATACAGACATATATAAAATACTCCTCAACCAACCAGATTTCAATAAAAAGCCCGCCTTTTCTTAAGGGCTGGCTTAAGGGGCACTGCTTCATTTAATCCTGGAAACCTGTGTGTAGCTAACTCAAGAATCCATTTAGATTCTACCCATTCAGTTGTTTGCTTAATGTCACCACCTCTATTATTCAAAACAACATTTTGTATAACCCTAAAACTGAAGTGATGTGTGGGGTGGTTCTGTATGTGTCTGTATAAGGCATTGTGTTCATCAGAGTTCCTGATTGATGACAAATGCTGTAAGACTCTGACTTTAAGCATGTTGTTGGTCTTACCCACATAATAACTCGATTAGGAGTTACAGTTTGCCATATATACTACATCTGTTGTCCTGCATGTTGCTCTCCCTTTTAACTGAAATCTCCTGCCATTTACAGGATGAACAAAGACCACATCTCTATTGATGTGGTCACAAGCCTTACAGTGACCACAGGGTACCGTGCCCTTTGTTATTGGCAGAGCTTTTGTAGTATTGGCTACCCTCTCTTTACATAACATGTCCTTTAGATTTCTGTTCCTCCTGTAACCAAATTGTGGGTTACTACCTACAATGTCCCTTAAAGAATCATCACTGGTGATGATATTCCAATTTTGATTAATTATGTCACAAACGCCCTTTATATTGCTTCCATAAGTTAACATAAAGTTCTGTCTTGTTTGTGTACACCCAGCTGATGTGTCATTTCTCTCATTCAGCCTAGACATGTTAATCCAAGGCTTATATCTGTCCCTTCTGTGTTCTCTACCTTTCTTCACTGCCCCTTCTATCAGACCTTCACTATAACCCCTTTCCTGAAATTTTTTTCTTAACCTTGTTAACTCAATATTAAATTGGTCATCCTCCATACTTAACCTAGAGGTTCTGCTGACCTGACCTTGTACTATGTTGGGAAAAAGTGTATCGGGGGTGCATACTATCATATGATAGCAAGGTGTTCTTCCAGCACTCCTTCCTGAACAACTCAGAGCTGAAACCATACTCAGTAAGTCTAACCCTGACGTCCAAGAAATCTATGGATTCACTGGAACTGTTAACACTAAACTTCAAAAATGATGTTGTAGAGTGAAGAAACTCTATGAAATGTGTTAACTGTGTGCTACTTCCTCTCCATAAGATAAAAATATCATCCACAAAACGTAAATATACTCCTATGTACTTATTCCATTCCTCATTTTCCAATACATGTTGTTTTTCCCAGTACGAAAGAACTAAATTCGCATAGGTGTTTGCACAGGGGGTGCCCATAGCTACCCCCAGTGCTTGTCTATATGTGGAATTAATACCTATGAAGACATTATTATCCAAAACCAATGTAAGTAAATCCTTTATAAGGTCAAGTTTCATTCCGTTGGCCCCCATGGTTCTAAGTAGTTCCACTACGGCTGTTATGCCGTAGTGGTTCCCTATAACCATGAACAAGCTTTTGACATCTAGTGTAACCATTATTGTTCCTTCTAAAGATGTATTCCTATTAAAACCCCCAAAACTGTGAGGAAATGTGCTGTATCCCTTAGTATATTCTCTAATTTCTCTACAAATGGTCTTAATGTGACTTCTAACCAAATTGAGATATTTTCAGTTACCCACCCTCTTCCTGACACTATAGGTCTAAGAGGGGGGTCTGTGGATGATTTATGTACCTTTGGAAGGGCCTTGAACACAGGTATGACTGGTTTGTCTATCAAGAGAAAATCAAACAAATTCTGTTCTATGTACTGATTTGTGTATAACCAGTGTAATCTTTTGTGTACTTTATCAATCACCCCTTTCACCTCTACTGGGTTCAATAACACAAACTTCACCTTCTGAAAGCAATTCCTTCATTTTTAAATTATACCAATCTGTGTCCAATATCACTACCGCCCCTCCCTTATCAGCCATTTTTATTGTTAGATCCAAGTTGTTGCTCAGATCATCCAAAGCCCTTCTCTGTTATTATTGAAATCTGGTTGGCTCAGGAGTATTTTAAATATGTCTGTATCTGTTTGTTTTTTAGTCTGAAGAAGGGTTTTGGCCCGAAAGCGCTAACTACGAGCTGTTTTGTGTTGTCAATAAACTCCAGGTTTTACATCAGCAGTTTCCAGCAATGTTTTTTCTTTGTGGATTTTACTTAGTGACTGTTGCTGGGATTAAGCATAGCACAAGCTTTTTCTTTCTATTTTGCACATTTGGATCTTCTAGCTGTATTCTGGGGCCGAAAGGTATGGAATGAGTTGTAGCCTGGTAGTGCAGGTGTGCTTTCTGCCTCTTTAAACCAGGTCTCCATTACAGTACAGATGTCTACATTCTCCATTTTAAGGAGTGCTTCGAGCGAGTGTGTCTTGAAATTTAGACTTCTAGTATTGAGCAGCATAACCCTCAGACTGCATTTGTTCATAGCTGTTATGGTGGAATTTTGGTCTTTGGAACACTGCCTAAAAAGGCACTATAAGGGTGGCAAGAGCCTTAGCAAGTACCCAGAATCCCAGGGATGACTGATGCAGGCCATCTCTGACAAAGCATCAAGGTCTGTTGATCATGTTGTCCCAGGCAGAGAGATACTGGATCCCCTTAGAATGACAGCTGAAACTTAGCCAATTGCTGAAGTCAATCATTTTCTGCTCGTACTGTGGTATCCTTCTGGGTGATGGTAGGATACTGCTCAGGGCTAGGGTCATACCTGCCTGAGCTACATAATCCAAGAGTTACATCACATCTCTTTTCCATGTAGTCCAGGGAGGTACGTCTCAGGTCATTCACACCCACATGGACAATGACTGAGTCATATTTGTACTTATTGTGGAGTGACCCGAGTGCATACATGTGTTATGTGGCGGATCCTGGCACCTGATAGGCAACTGACTGTCACCTTCTCCTTGTTCAACCTAAGTGAGTGAGACATCAGTGTGCCTCACAATTGAGTCTCCTATACATTGGGCAAAGTGTTTTGCCTTAAGGCTTAGGTTGAGGGGCACACTGTGGTGATGATCTATGTGTTCTGGGGTTGGTGTTGTGTTGGTCGAGTGCATTTCTGTCTTGGGGGTCCTTGTTGTTTGGGTAAATTTCTGTTGAGAACCTCTGCAATGGTGGGTGTATGGTTTGTGTTTCTATGTGTGGTTGTGTGGGTTGTGATGGTTGGTGTTTTGATCTTGAATAAAACTTTCCCAAAGGAAGAACTATTTCTAATACCTCAGAGGTAGCATGTGCAGTAGGACATGAGGAGTCAAGGGGTTGTCTAGAGGATGAGCAGTAATTCCCAGGAATGGAAGAATTTATTTCCATTGCTATGTGTAACCTTGCTGAATTAGCCTCAGAACCCATCTGCCTGAAATAATCTACTGCCAACAAGACAGAAAGTGAAATTCAGACTTTCGGGAAGGGATAAGGGACTACCAGGGTAGAAGGGTGGACAAGGGCCTATATATAGTCATTCCACCCTATTTGACTATCTTTTGTTCTGAGGGGGGCTACTTTCATTTTGTAACCTCATTGCCATTGTTTCTTAAACATCTGCTTACCAACATTTTACTGAAACTGTTTATTTTGTTTCTTGCCAGAATCAGATAAGGGAGCAGAAATCTCTTGGAAAATTTGGAGAAGGAGGGCTGAAAAATCTGAGAGACACCCTTTATCAGCTTATATGTCTCATCATATTTTTGATAACCTCTGCAGTAGAGCAATCAAAACTAAATCTCTACCTAAAGCAGAATTTAAAATCTCATTTTACAACTTCTGGGAGGTTGAAAATGCAGCCGAGCAAACCTTCTCAACACAGTACCGGTGACAACAACCATTTACGTAGTATTTAAGAGTTATATACAGACTTTAAAAAAATGAATAATGACCTGAGAAACTGAAGAAACAAAACTACACAAAGCAGATTTTTCCTCACAGTATGGAACTGCATATAAAACATTTCTCATACTTAAAAAATAGTCAGAAGAAATTTCATATACAACCCTGACAATTCAAAATTCTAAAAGTTAAAGTAGCAGAAGCATACACTTTTTCTACAACTTATCAATTGTCTTACCATCCTTGTCAGAAGAGGAAGGATTAGAATTAATAAAATGCTTGGCAGCTTCTGTATTAACTAAAGCTTTAGCTGCCGGATTAGGTCTGGGATGAATGTAAAAAAAAGTTGAAAGATTGAGGAACTTTATAAATTCTGCTTTCATGGGTGCAGCAGGCTGGTTGTCAGGGAAACCACAGGCTGTGACAAACACATCCTCCAATGCTGACTTGCACTGGGGGGTTGGGAGGAGGTTCTGGGCATTTCACTTGTAACAGGCAGCTTATAGTGTTTTATGAACGACTGAAGTGTTCACCCACTGAAAACACTGACACATTCTGGAAATGGTCTAATAGAATCAGAATCCCTGACAGGGGGATTCAGATAACATGCTCTCCTATGAACTGGACTCAAAAGTCTGAGGAGAAAAACCTGCATCTTTCCCATCACATTCCTCTCCAGATTCAAATTTTGAATCCCTTCATGATAAGAGGAATCCATTTTTTCCTTTACCACCTTCCATACCCCTTTTCCCAAGACTGACAAGAGTGGCTCTCCCTTGACTACTAGAAGACCCCAGTAGCCCCTACGGACATGGCTAACCCCGATGGTCCATAGTGGTGGTATAGATAACACTGGAGGGATCTGGGGAAAAAGATGAGTGGTCTGAGGAGCCAGCTTTGGCTGCAGCAGAATCACCCACCTGAGGCTGAGGCAAACTGCTAGCCTGCTCTGGTACAAACACTGTTTAGTTAACTTTTTCTTTTTGTAACTGGAGGAGTGTGACTGACCATGAAACCAGTATTTTCTTCCATGGTCAAGCCAAAAATAGTGTTTCTTTTTCATGGAAGCTGAATAAAACAGGCCAGTAAAATTTAAAAAGTAGTTAAGTGTAAATTTTTCCAGTTAAAACACAGTAAAAAGCATTATAATGCACTTCATCAACCCCAGAAAGTAATTGAAACACAGTTTCTCCCCAAAAAACAAACAAACAAACAGTTTTAGAATGTTTAAACTAACTTTTCAATTATCAGAAACAAAAATGCACTCCCCTTTAAAAGTACAGCAAAGTCACATGATAGTCAATAAAACAGATATTCTTAGCTTAAAATATATTTTCTAAACAGGAAAGTAAGTTTAAACAATACAAATAATATAGCAATAGAACAGCAAAAGCCAATAGTCAGTCATCAAAATCTCACAGAAAAGTACTCTTTTTGGTGGCAGGAAAGCTTTGTAGGACTAATAGTTTGAGGATGGAAGCTGGTCAGCTGTTATATCCTATGCATATAGCATAAGCTACTGCAGCAGTAATAAATACTATGAATATTTACTGCGTGTCATCATAGATGACCAGCTGAAATTCTACCACCATGTATCATGCATGCTTAAAAAAAACTCCTAAAAAATAGATACATTATACAGGATAAAAACTATGTTACTATTATGCAAGAATCCCAGAATTCCCAGATAGAAGATACTCAAAAAGATTAAAAAAGAAATTAGAGGAAAGAAAAATACTTGCACAAGGAAACTGTCAAAAGCTTCAAATGCAAAAGTGTGTTCATTAATAAAACAGATCTATGAAAAACATTATACAGATCAAGAAACATTGGGCCATTTGGAAAAAGAAGAGAACGAGGAAATGTGAAACTATAAAGAACAAAACCTAGAGATTTTTGTAAGGTATAAAAAAGAAACATGGACATGGGAAAGAAAGAGAGAGATCTAATATGGTGCAATATGTATGCAAAAAGCCAAACTAATCAAAAAAAAAAAAGCCCCAAAGATATTTAAAGAGAAATACATGCAAAGGTACCCAGATATGGAAAACTTAACAACAGAAAAATACGATCAGAAATGGGAACAAAGAACAAATTATTAAAGTAGAAATTAAACAAATAGAAGCTGATGTTATAGAATACCTGTGAGGTGATGGATTTGGTGTAGAAAGTCTAACACAGCTTCTGTTACAGCATGATGAAGCAACAAGTCCCCAAAGCAGGGAGAAACAGGTGGAGCAGGAGGCATCTGAAGAAGAAATATGCACATGGGAAAGAAAAAAGAGATTTAATATGGTGCAATATCTATGCAAGGGAGAAAGCAAAATTAATCAATACAAAAAAGCAGCACCACACATATTTGAAAAGAAATACAGGCAAAGGCATCTGGATATGGAGAATTTCACTATATAAAAAAGAAAACAAAGGAGGGAAGTAAAAAAAAGAGAATTAGTAATGGAGAAGTTAAAGAAATAGACACTGATGTTCTGGATTACCTGTAAAGTGAAAGACTTAGTGTAGAAACTCCGTCTTTGGTAATGTCACATTATGATGGAGCAATGAGTCCCCAAATTAAGGAGAAACCGGTGGAACGGGAAGCATCTGATCACTCCCCACATGAAGATATTCTGGAGCTTTCAGGAGGAAAACAGTCCAAAAGTTCAGCTGGAGTTGCACAACAAGGGAAGGAGCAGGAAACAGTGGCAACTCTTTAATGTTGTGGAGTGATAGCATTGAGTTCCCATATGAAAGAGCAATGGATGAAGCAGGATGCAGCTGATGGGAATAGGTTACAGGAAGATGTACTGGAATGTCTGCAGGAAAGACAGAACAAAGAATGCACTCTCAGTTTAGAAGAAAATGATCTAAGGGAAGAGTTGCTTGATTTACTAGCGGCGGATAGACATATTAAGATCAATGAAAGAAAGAGATCACAGAAAGTCAATAAGACCCAAAATGTTAGAAGTTTGATAAAACAAATGAACACAGTAATCAAGACTGTTCATAGAAATGTATGTGATATAACAGAAGTAAATAGGATATATTACTGTGCAGCTAAATTAATAGCAGATAAAGTCTTACCACAAAAATAGAGGGCAGTAAGGGAAAGGAAGGGAAGAAATCAAATGTCATCAAGGAAGTATCGAACAGAGAAAACTATAAAGCAATTAAGATAAGAAGTGTTACTGTTAGAGGAGTATAGAAGAGGAATTAGATCAACAGAAATACTTAGAAAGATAGACGTGATAAAAGCAATGTGCACTATCAGAACAGACCAGGATCTATTGTACACTATTGCAAATAAAACTAAAGATGTCAACACAGGCAGAAAAACTTAGAAAATATGCAGATAAATGTAAAGGAAAATTACTAAATAAGGAATTCATTGATGACCCCAAAAAGTTTTGTACAGAATAGGAAACAAAGCAAAAGGAATAGAAACACCACCCAAAAAGAAGAAATAGACATATCTGGAGAAATATCTATGAAGACCTTGTGGAACATAACAAAGATGCTGAATGGATAGAAGAAATAAAAGAAACAGTAGGACTTCAAATCAACAGGATACAAATGGGATGAAGTAATGGCCAGAGAAATTCAAACAAAAATTAAGAAAAGCTCCTAAATGGAAAACCCCAGGTCCAAATGCAGTACCTAACTTCTGGCTACAAGTATTAACATCTTTATATGAAGATTTAGCCCTGAGTGAGAACTACTTGTATGTGCATCCTGAACAGACACCAACTTGGTTAACAACAGGTAAAATAATACTCCACCCTAAGAGTGAACCTGCAAGCTGCCCTAAAAACTATAGACCAATAACTTGCCTTCTGACAATGTATAAACTATATACTAGAATTGAGTCCAACATAATTTATAGTCATGCAGAAGGAAACTCAGTCATGGCAATATAACATAAGGCTAACAAAAGAAAGTCATATGAAGCAATGGAGTATTTGTTGTTAAATGAAGTCATAATGGAGAATTATAAAACTGGGAAGAATCTAGGTATGGCATGGATAGATTACAAAAAAGCATTTGACAGCATCCCACATTCATGGATAAAGGAGTACTTAAAACTGTGTAAGATACACGTTACATTACTCAGTTATATTACAGTGACAATGAAACAGTGGAAACCACTTTGCAGCCAAGCCATGATAAAGAAATGTTTACCCCAGGGATAAAAAATCAGTAGGGATATTCCAGGGTGACTCTGTTACCACTACTCGTTGGTCTTGCCTTAACCCATTAAGCTGCCTACTTAACAGATTAGGTCATGGTTACAGTTTAGCTCCCAGAAAAAAAGTGTAAGGACTTCTCATCTTCTTTTTGAGTAGGGTTTAAAACTCTACATTTCATCAGAAGAGGAGCTGAAAGCACAACTGTAAGAGGTCAAACCTTTCTCAGATGATATAAGAATGTAATTCGGTCTTAATAAATATGCAAAAGCAACATTTAAAGCAGGAAAGCTGCAGCACCGAGAAAATATTAGTCTGTGACAGGGATGTGATATAAAGGGACTTGAGCAGGAGGAAGTATACAAATATTTGGGAATTACCGAGTGCTTTATCCCTTATCCTGAATAATCTAAACATTTTAAAAGTAATATTTTGACATCAATTTACCCACCTATTAAAAAGTGTTTATTTCTGCAATGAAATCATTAACACTGTCTTCTAGTTTTCTTCTATATTCTTTTAACCGATTTTCTGTATTTCAAGTGAGCTTAAAATATTCAGAAAGAATATTCTTTACTTTACGATATCCATTTAATGAGTTTCAGAAATGTTTGCCAAAGCAAACATGCCTATACCTGTCAACAAAGGAATCAAAATCCTCACCCAGTAACCTTGGTTAATCTCGTGCTAATTACACTTACTTAAATGTCAGCATAAATCAGAGTAATTCTTTTGGTTACAAAGGTTACACAGAGGAAACTATTACTGATCTTTGCTTCTGTGGTTGAATTTTCACTCCTGTTACTCATGCATATTTGATGAAGCATCATTAGTTCTCATGAGTGCAGTTATTCCATCTCCTTCTCAACATCATCATGCTGAAGCTTCCTTTCCTCTTCTGCAGTTCTATGCTATCATTTTCTTTCACGTTATGTGGCTTCAAGCTGAAGCTGCCCCTATTCCATTTCACTTCAGGCTGCTTCATTTTCTTGGCTGCTTAAGTTTTCCAGAGTCTCTTTCCCACTTCTAGATTCCGTAACTCAGGCTGCATTGTAAGATAATCTGGGTTCATACAGGGTGGCCATTTTGCTGCATGCTGCATACCAATAACCCCATCCTGGCTGACTCCACGTCCAGCTGATTGAATTTTAACTGCACACATGGTAGCTGTTAAATCATCCCTGATGAAATTAGTGTGTGGCAGTCCTTTTGATTTCTACTCTTTAATCAGTTGTTCCAATTTCAATATGGAATATTCTTCAGAGCATACCTTGTGTGTTTCATAATTAGTCTGATGAAAAATAAAATAACTGCATTTCAAAATGTACTGCTATATATTTCAAGGGTGGAAACACTATTTAGTGATTAAATTGTTTTGCAGGCCATATAAGTGGGGTTTATAATAGGTCTACACAATAGCAAACCAGTATCTCAGGAATGGGGTTACAGGATTTGAATATTGCAGAACTGTCACCAAAATGTCAGGTGCAAGACTACAGGCTTTAAATATGCACCGCTGTTTCCAATTTATTTGTGGCGGTGTTGGGATACTGTCATGACCCTCACCACAGACTAAAAAAAATATGCAAGGTGAAATTGCATTAAGAGCTTACTGCATGGCATTGAGATCTTATAGCAAATAAATACACTCTGCTACCTTGAGTTGTGAGCAACACCTGTCATACACAAATAAGCTTTACACTAAGCTTCAAAACATTGTTAAAATCAATGGCACCTCAGAGGTTCACTCACTTTAGTTCAATCTGAGCCTAGTACGTTCAAGCATAATCTTATCAATAGTAACTAAGAATTGTCCCAAATCATTCTGCGCACACACACACACACACACACACACACACACACACACACACACACACACACACACACACACACGGCTGCTGTTACCTTTCTAGTGTCATCACCTCTTTTTCTTAGTATATGCTGCCACCAGCCAGACCAACCAGGCACCAATGGCTCAGTACTAAATATTTAAACAAGACAAGAAATTATTGCAACTTATAGCCAATCTCTCTTCTAAACGATGAATACCCACAGTCACACCAGTACTGAGTTTACCCTTATAAATTAATAAATGAAATGCATGCTCCAGTCTTTTATTATTCAACAATTACAGCACTTTACTTAAGGGAATATCAATCAAAAGAATATTAAATCTATAAGTGCTTGACTGTTTCCACAGGAAAATAAAAGAAAATATTTTAAACAGCTGTCAAAAGAAGAATTCTTATTGCATGTAAATAATCTTGTTCCTATGACATTCTAGAGAATACTGTGTTCTATCTACCAGTGAGTATCTAAAAACTCAGTTGCTGCAGGCACACCTCTTAACTTCTTAGCACAAGAATCTGGACAAAGCATAAAAAATGGAGGGACAAAGGCCCAAAAATAGGGGTAGGTTTTAAATATTGCTCTTATAAAATTAGAAAGTTACTAGAATAACATGATTTGTATTGCCATGCATTTTCTGAAGGATAAGATTTCTGAAACTCAAATGTAGGTCATTATTTAGTAACTTCAATCCTCAATGATTTGCCAAAAAAAACACAAATTGTATGTGTAATGGACCAAAAATAAAATGCAAAAATCTAAACAGTCTGAGAAAATCTGGACAGCTGAGCGATATGGCTGCAGGTGGCACACTTTCAGATTATTGGTGTATGAGTTCACTGATTCTGGAAAAGCAAAGTGCGGTCTGTTTCTCTACAGTTACTATAAAATATGCTTCCATTGCAGATTAGAGTCAATCAAAGTTTTGTCCATGACAAAAGGAAAAGAACAACAGTCCTGATTCAGCTTTCTTTGCAAGCCAGAGGTTTCCAAATCCAGATAGCAATCCAAACAAACAGGGAAAGACCTGCAGTCCTGGTTCAATACTCCCTGCAGTTTAGTGCTTAAATCAAAAAGTACAATTGTGTAAGTTGAACTTACCATAACAGTAGCTGTTTGAATGGTCACTGCTGCAGTAGCCTTAACTATAAGGGTTATATTCTGGCAAGGATATAACAGCCAGCCAGCTTCCAAAGCTTCAGGGCAGCTTCCAGGTGCCCAAACTGTCAAGCAGCTTCAGCTGAGCTGACTAAAGGACCAATTAGCAGCTTCTAGAATACTTCTAGAATCTAACTCTTTCCAAAAAACATGGAAGCAGCCAAGGTCATTGTAGAGTGGGCCTTGTCCCTACCTGGAATAGTTAGCCATTGGGCAATAGTCTCTTGACACAGGCTGTCCCTACTTCTTACTCTCACAGCAAATGAACAGTTGATCTGATCAGCTGAAATATTTAGTTCTGTCAAAATAGTACCAGAGTTGTCTGTGGACATCCAAAGTATGGAATATCCTTTCTTCTTGATTTTAGGTTCAGGAAAGAAAATGGAGAAGGGGACAGTTTGGCTTAAAGTAAACTTAGATACCACTTTAGGCATAAAAAATGATTGGTTCTCAAAGAAACCATGTCCTTATGGAAAATGGGGTATGGTTGACTCACCATAAGAGTCTGCGACTCAGATACTCTTCTTGCAGAGGTCAGAGTAATCAGTAAAACTGTTTTCCATGTTAAGGACATCAAGTCAGACAGAGTAGCTGGTTCAAATGGAGCAAATGTTAGTTTCTCTAACATACAATTAAGATCTCAAGGAGGACCACCAGTATACTTGGAGGCCTCTTATGCAAACCCCCCTTCAAGAACATTTTGACGTGTGACTGCCTTGAAATTTTATTTATTTTATATTTGTTGACCGGGTTTGTCCGACTGGGCTATAAATGCCCATTTTCAGCGGTGGCCCAAGGAGAAAAGCTCCAAAAGAAAATAGAAATTTTACATATTAAATACATTCATCAGTACCACAGATTACTGCATTACAGTGTCACACATTACATTCACCTGTACCACACATTATTGCATTACAGTGTCATACATTAAACTGTGGCAAGTGAAATACATAGAAATACATTCATCAGAGGGTTATAAGAAGAGGATCCAGGGGTAGACTTGCTGAATGGCTAATAAATGAACCTTGATAGAGGAATAAGAAAATGGAATTTTTTCCCCAAAGGAAATTTATCTACATAGCTAAGGAAAGCACAACCCGGCCATCGATCCATGCAAGCCTCTGAGGAGCATACTGTTCAGTTGTAGGAAACACTGAAGTTCACACCCAAACTTGTCTTTTAGTCAGTTCAGCTTAAGCCACTTGACAGTTTGGGCAGGTAGAAGGTGCTCTGAAGCTTTGAAAACTGTCCGGATGTCAAATCATTGGGAGGATATAACCCATATAGCTAAGAGTACATTCCAAAATGAGATGATGTAGCATTTGATGGCAATCAATGTGTGTCTGAGAACAGCTCACTCCACTATACTGCATCATTACAGAATAAACAGTAATAGAATCTCATATGTAATAAAATGTGCAGCTCTTTGCATTGAAAGAACAATCATAATTTTCACACATCTAATACAATACACAAATGCTGACAGCTTATATAACCCATTTGATAGATTTGACTTTGAACATTTCTCAAGAGGGACTGGATCAGATGCAGATTTTTCTGTGCCTTTACAATTCTCCTCTATGAATACTGGCTAATATAGCCTTTTAAATAGACTAAAGGATTACTGTCTTACTTCTACTCACCAAGTGCTATATTCTTTCTTTTATTATTTACTACAGTTTCACTACTACTGCTGCATAGTGCAAACTATCATTCAGCATTCACAAATTATTGTTACATTTATTTCATACAAAGCCTTGCTGTTGCTGTAATAGGGGGTGTTTATATGCCACTTTATTCTTCCATGCTATCTGAGATACTGCCTCATTGGAAGTCTGTCATGAATCCATAAAATTCATGTTTGAGGGTATTGGCTCTGTAGTTTATTTAATGACAAACATACTATTTAGGGAATTTTGGTTTCCAAATGGCTACAGATTTCCAAATAAAATGCAGTCCCCATCATTATCTGAGAGCTAACTGCTATTTCTAACACTGAAAGGGGATTTGTCATTTATAAGGGAACATGAATGTCTTATTTTTTGGTGTGGTTAAGTACCTCCCTCTGCATTCCAGTCAGTAGTTGGCATATTCGAATACTAACAGCACTTTCTCCTTCTTTGCCATCACTAGGATATCTTCTGTCATTATTTTATCTTTTTCCTTACCATGAAAAGCTGCACAGTACATAGCTCATGTAAAGCAGTACTACTCTTCCAGTATCCACCATGATCTCCCTGGCCTTCTCTCCCCCTTATTTAGTCATTTGTTGTTGTGCTTTGACCTATTCTCTGGTGTGGAGAGCTATGACCCTCACACAGATTATGTAACCTGATATGTTTATTCCCCCATATTAGTTCTCCATGTTTATTCCCCCATATTGGTTCTCCATGTATTGTGTTTCTGTGACTACCACAATATCAAAACATTGTCCTTCTGTCAAAGCCATTAGTTCCACCAGCCTTTTGTTGAAACTGTTGAAACTGGCACTCAGTTTATTCCACTTTTCTCTTCTGATAGCCCAGTTTGCCTCACTCAAGTAATATTTTAGTGCGTTATTCCTCATTTTCCACTAATTGTCTGATTGATGAGGGCAAGGCAGTCCATACAGCCTACCTGGACTTGGCTAAAGCCTTCGACAATACCCCACTCAGGGATCATAGATAAGCTAAACAGTTTAAATGTAAATCCATATGTCACAAGATGGGTTGCAAACTGGCTAAAGAACAGAACCCATAAAGTCAAGATTGCAGGAGCCATGTCAGACTCAAAGCCAGTCACAAGTGATATCCCACAGGGCTCTGTCCTGGGACCCCTCTTGTTCGGCATTTACTTCTCTGATGTGAAAGCAAACACGGGAGGGTTGTGGCTGACAAAGTTCGCAGATGACTGCAAACTAGGCGCCATAGTCGATACACCAGCTGACACATACATCCTACAGAAAGGACTCACCGAAACGGACAACTGGTGCCGGAATCATGGCCTTAAACTGAATGCCAAGAAATCTGTAGTCATCCCCTTTGGGAAAAACAAAGTACCCACAAATTATCACATAGACAGTAACCCACTGAGTACCGAAAAAGTAATCAGAGACCTGGGGACCCAAGTTGATAGTGACCTCTCATTTGACACCCACATTGCCAAAGTGGTTAGAAAGACTTTCTACCTTGCCCACCTTATCATGAAAGGGTTCACATCCAGATCAAAGGAGGTCATCGTGCCCCTGTACTCCTCCCTTATCAGGCCCATGATTGAGTACAATGCCCCATTTGATATGTACCTCACCCGGCACTTACAACAGCTGGAGAGACCCCAGAAGTACCTCACCAAGAGGATCAAAGGTCTCCAACATATGTCATATGCTGCCAGGCTAAAGAAACTCCAGCTCTAGTCAGTAGCATACCGCCTGCTCAGAGGTAATCTGTGCCTGACGTACAAGGCCATGTCCAACCAGGAATTGATGGACATGCTCCACCTCAAAAAATCCAAATCCATAAGAACCACGAGAGCCAAAGATTTAAACCTCAGTACAAACATGAACAGAACATGCTGGAGGAACAGATTCATAACTCAGAGGCTTCCCATACTCTGGAACAAAATCCCAGTCCATGTTAGGCAGAGTCCCTCACTGACTCTCTTCAAGAGAAATCTTGACGAGTGGATGGGAGATCGTAGGTTTACCCTGGGGGTCACCCCTGTGTCGCTACTTGACAGAGGCACAGTAAACTAATTTTAATAAGTAAGGGGGTCTTCAATGTGTCACTACTAGACAAAGGCACAGTATTCTAAATTTATTCTATACACCTTAGTACCACTACATGGGGTGGCGAAAGCCACATCTCTAGGGATAGGCTTGCAAATGCCCCAGGGCAGATAGCCTAGTACTAAACTATGAAACTATGTTATGCCTTTGATATTATCTCACTAGCTATTCTAATATCTTGAGAGAGTGTCCATTGATGTGCTTGATGCTTTTTGAGTCTCCTATTTCATGAAATAAGTTTAAAACATGCACTGAGTTAGAGTGAATGTTGGCTGGGGTGTTTGTGATTAAAGGGGTATATGGTCAACAAAATGAGTAAGCACTGGACAGTAAAGACAGAGAAAACAAAACAATAGTGTTCCACTGTTCCCTAAATGACTTGTTGGAAATTGTGTGTGTGTGCACATAGGTTCATAGATTAGTACTAGGCTAATTGCCCTTGCGAGCCATTTTAAGCCTAGCAAATTATCCCCTGTGAGATTCAAACTGAGTACCTTGTGTTTGTAAGGCAAACACCTTAACCATTAGGCCACCCTCCCAACCCGTTTTTATACAGAAAGAACAAAATGTATCATGAACGTTGGTTATGCAACAGTTACAAGTGAAACTTGTGGTGCTAGACATTAGCCTAGTGAACTCACCCAATTAAAAAACTACACATGCTGCCAGAGGACCTTGACAAGATCAAAGCTCCCAAGGGGTTTCACCCTTGTGTACAACCCTTCACATTAAAACATGCACGTCTATTCTTCCCAAACTTGAAGCAGCCTAGAACTAAGCTATAGGAAAGCATGGCACTTCTGTACGTCGTGAGTACACACATTAGCCATGAATTACAGTAACCCTAAAGTGGTGTGTCAGTCTCTTAACTCAATAGCCAGTTTACCCACGAGAACACCCATACAAGCAAGGTATAACCCTTCCATTTCCACTATCATAAATCAGAAGTTCTGGGTTAGGATTTGAAATCATTTTCTTCACAGTGGGGTCAAGCATACTAAAGTCAGCCAAGATTCACTCCCCTGCTTCTTAAACAGCATGTAAACAATCAGTGTTGAATCTCACTACGCTTTACGTTACCTTTTGCAGGCACAAAATAGTGAGTTAAACTACTCATTACAGTATAAGCATTAGGCAAGAACAATATGCATTACCAATAAAGTATCCATGCCCACAGATCCCTTCAATACAGAAAAATTCTGTCAATCTGTAATCTGAAGCAATATCAATAAATATTAATTTATCTAGGGAGACAGAGTAATCTTCTGAAGACAAGCAGTAAAGTGTGACCAACCAATTTGAACATGAACAAAACAGAGAAAACAAACATCTCGCTTCCTACTGGAAGCAAAACCTGTTAAGGAGTCTGGGAACAGTTAGCTTTACATAAACCTTCGAAGATCTGGATGTGTTCTATTTTATGTACTCTTTCCATCCAAACCACAGTACGGCAAAAACCTCAGCTTAACCACAACAATGCACCAACTAGAATACAAAAGAGTAGTGGTACACAATACTCAGAATGAAATGACAAGTTACATTTTTACTTTCCATCTACGCGTCCTTTATATTTTAAACAGTATATATTTTAATAACTACACGTATACATCAATAACGCCAAGACATTTAAATAGCCCTCTCTACACAATAATGCCCTCAATGTGGTGGACGCGAGAAGAAAATGCTGAACATTCGTGAAGCCCAATGCCTCAGATGCACTCCCAACACCAAACAGAGCAAAGATATTAAACATCTATATCAAAGACCCATAGACCATAGACCATAGCCCCCCCCCCCCCACACACACACACACACAGTTAAGTATGACTTTCATACCATTTCGGAGGGCTAAGACTTTATGACAGCGACCGAGACTTTTTTTGGAACGGCGTTCAACATTTTGGCCTCCAGATTTCAGGAGAGTCTAAAATATGTATGCTGTTGTTGTGTCTTTCGGCTTTTCCCAGTTAGGGGTAGCTACAACTCCGGTCCGCTAATAATTGGCAGTTAGATTTTTACGTGTCGAGTTACCAGCCCTGACGCACAACCTTCAACGAAGGTACGCCCATTCACGCAAGTCTCCACGCAGAAGACGCTCTAGCTGAGAGTCGAACCGGAGAGTGCCTTACTGTGAGGCGACAACGCTACCGCAGCTACAAAAAAATCTTAGTGGGTCACTCGTGAGGGAACAGCTGACTCCGTTTTCAGAGGCCACGTGGTTACGCGTTGACGCACGATCAAAGTACTTAAGGAGCCAAAAAAAAAAGTCTCCAATGTAGCCATAAAGCTCAATTGATGGCAACTTTGACGTTAAGACGCATAGTACAAGTTCCTTTTCACACTTTGATCATGCCAACGGGGACAGTGCAGTAAGACGTCACACATTCCTAAGTGGAAAAATTTTCACGTGTCGAAATAGCGTTAAATATCAACCGCAAAAAGAGCCTTACGTCAATCTTAATGTATTCGAATCACCTGCACAAAAACTGTCTGCACTTAATATGGCGCCTACAACGTGGTAAACAACAGCTCGACTCGCATATCGCCACCAAATAGCTCTCACGATACCCCTATACACAACGGTATAAATACATGCAATAGTAAACTACTGCAGAATTGCAGGGAAAAAAAACTAATAAATCTAGTACAAAAGTGCCACTATTCTAACTTTTCACCACTACCTTAAGTCTTCTAAAACAAACAGACCAAAATTTGTAAAATGTGTATTCCATTTAAGAAACGTAAACTTGTATAACTAAATAAACTCTCCATTAATAGGGAAACATGTTTCATCATTACACAAAAAAAGCAAATCACCAAGAGGACCACATACAAATATTAACTAACCATTTTGCTCATCAGTAGGAGGTGCACGTGCATGTGCAGGAATTAAGCCACTTCCAAAGTTAAGAAAATTAATGTCTCAGCATGAGAAGATGCAAATATCACATTCATGATATGGTGCAGACAGATGTTTTCACTCTAAGCTTTAAACAAATACATAAAAAGTTTCCAGTTGAACTTGTGAGGCAACATACGGAGGTACTAGGCATGCAGTCCAGTACACCATTGAGGAGCCTTGTCCAATTTACCAATTGCCCCAAAACACTTGCTGGTTAAGTTACTTGCCTGAGGTCACACATTAGGCAAATGAAGCTGAGGGAATCAAACTCTAGACCACAGAAAGCAGTTTGTTAACCGCGAATAACCTTAATCACCTGCGCTAACTGCCAGACATATATACCATACAAATGTACTACAAACATAATACAGGATAAAGTGATGGATTGTTCAGATAAAAATACAGGCGCATAACTTTGGAAGGCTTCAGCCTTTTCTATTAGATTTTTCATAGCAGTGGGAACAACACAACTATTCTGGTGGGCAGATGGGAAGTGGAAATCTAGAGCTAAAATACAGAAATTGGGTACAGTTATAAGCAATGGTTCATAACATTTACCTTAATATCCCACTTCATCAACTGTATTTTTATATTCAAATGCTCCATCCTGAAAGGTGGTTTTGCAGTGACTACGAGAACTCATATTTGAAGACAGAAT
>NC_056732.1:974551902-974654402 GCF_019279795.1 Protopterus annectens | reverse complement strand
AAAACACCTAAAATATCTATAGTTGCTAAGTTTTAAAGCTGTTAAATCAAATAAAAAATAAACTGAAACCCGGGCTGCAGTTTCATTTCATTACATTGTAAACAAAAAGTGTAACTTTACACAATACATACACAAAAAAGACAGGAGTGACTTCCCCAAAACATCCTGTCTAATGCAACCATCCTAAACTCAAACCTATAATTTGTTAGTTTAAAAATCCTTAAAAAAAATGAAGAACCATCCCTGGGATTCAGAAACATTTTTTGTACTGCAGTAGCCAGTTTTGCACAAACAGCAGTTACATGCCAGGTTAGAGTGATTCAGAGATGCGCTGAACACAGTAACTGAAGGCAGAGAAATACTACAGCCTACAAAATATTCAAATGATGGTATAATAACATGGAAATAAGCAATATTATTACAATGAGGAGAATGGCAGAAGCAAATGAAGGTAAACAATATGGTGGAAAAATTCAGAAATGTATACATTTCATGCAGAGAGACACTAAAGCCCAAGTTGTTGATCCAGGAGTTACAGAACAGAGGCAGTGAAACCTTTTATGGGGTAGCAGCCATATGTAAGAGGCTGTTACCCTGCCAGTAATCACAGACATGCACATCGTCTCCCACAGCATGCTGAGTTACATACTATGAACTCCACTACACAGAAATAATAGACAGAAAAATTAAAAGCAACAGTAAAGAGTTCTAATGTAGGGGGTATGAAATGGGATGAAGTAACACGCAGAGAACTTGAAGCAAAATTAAGAAAAGCTTCTAAATGGAAAACCCCAGACCTATTTTTCAGTTAAAATATTAATATTTTTATGCAAAGATTTAACCACAAGTAAGAATTACTTACATGTGGATTCCAAACGAACACTAACCTGGTTAACAATAGGAAAAATAATATTCTTTCTTAAGAGTAAACCGGCAAACCATCCTAAAAACTATAGAAAAATAACTTGCCTTCCGATGATATACAAGCTATATACTGGAATTGATGTAAACAGAGTTTATAGTCATTTAGATAAAAGTCAATTATGACAGTAGAACAAAGTGTAACAAAAGAAAGTCATATGGAGCAAAGGATAATTTGTTGCTAAATAAAACTATAATAGAGAATTGTAAAAAGGGGAGGAATCTAAGTATAGCATGTACAGATTACAAAAAAGCATTTGACAGCATCCCACATTTATGGGTAAAGGAATACTTACAGATGTATAGCATACATCTTACATTGATCGAGTACATTACAGTGACCATGAAATGGATGCAAACCACTTTGCAGCTAAACTATGTCAAAGAACAAATTATTATCCAGGGATAAAAATTCATAGAGGGATATTCCGGGGTTATTCTCTGTCATTGCTGTTGTTTTGTCTTGCCTTTATCCTGTTAAGCTATTTAATTTACAGATTAGGCCATGGTTACAATTTGGCTCTCATAAAACAAGTTTTTTTAAAGGCTTTTCATCTACTTTTTGTGGATGACTTAAAAACTCTATAGTTCATCATATGTGATGGAAGCACAACTGCATGTTGTTAAACTTTTTCAAATGATATAAGAATCTCATTTGGTCTACATAAATGTATAAAAGCAATGATTAAAGCAGGAAATCTATAGCACCAAGAAAATATCAGTCTGAGTTAGGAATGTGATATAAAGGAACATGAGCATGATGGAGTGTATAAATATTTGGAATTGATGAAGGCTTAGCAATATAACATGAATGTTGTTCTTCTTTCGGCTTCTCCAGGTTAGGGGTCGCCACAGCAGAACTCCAGTCTGCTAATGATTGGCAGTAGATTTTTACGGTGCCGAGGTACCAGCTCGATGCCCAACCTTCAACGAATGCACACCCATTCTATGCATATCTTTTGAATGCCACTCGACCGCGGGGATGATATGCAGACTCCACACAGAAGGTGCTCCAGCCGAGAATCAAATGGGAGAACCTCTTGCTGTGAGGCGACAACGCTATCGCTGCACCACCGTGGCTTTACAAATAAAACTCAGTAAGGAATACTACAGAAAACTAAAACTAATATTGAAAACTGCCTTGACATCTAGGAATAAAGTCCAAGTTATAAACCAATTTGCTCTTCATGTTTTAACTTACAGTTTTGGGGTGACTGACTGGCCCCAAAAGATACTTGATCAGTTGGACAGGAAAACAAAAAAAATGTTTCATGGTTATCAAATGATATATTAAAATCAGTGTATACCAAGATTATATATATATTCTTTGTTCTGAAGGAGGTATGGGCCTTATCAAAATTGATTACATGTATGGCTGTGCAGCTGTGGGACTGCCTGCATATCTGCTGATCTCACACATCCAAACATAGTGAAAATTTTAAAACATGAGTAGAAGAAGTCTTACACGACTTCTCTGTTCACTTTAATAGAAGCATTTTGGTGTCAAATGGGAATGGAAATCAAACCAGAAGTCAACAAAAATCAGACAGCAACTAAATGTGCTGAAAAACAAAAGAAAGAATATAAGAGGAAGGATCAGATGAAAAGGAAAGAAATGTAGAAAAGGCATAAATATTGTGGTAAGTACAGAGAGCTTCTGGAATAACTTCATGTTGATCAGAATTTCACCCAGGAATGATTAAGGAGAGGTGAATTGAAACCAAAAGATGAAAGTTTATTAATGGCAGCCCAGGACAGTTGGTTTACAAAGTCCATTGAACATGTGGGAGAAACAGACAAATGCAGATCTTATAAAAGAGAATTGGAAATAGTGTACATTTTGTTCTGGGGTATAATACAGTCACAGCAAAAGTCTTCTATACTGAAAGGCATAATAATGTGGCAAGACTGTTACACTGGGGATTGTGCAACTACTACAATATTGAAGTATTTAAGAAGCACTGGGGACATGAACTACAAAGCATTTTAGAGAATGATGAAGTTTATATCATGGGATTACCCATTACCAACAGTTCAAAAATATGGATGTGAGAAAAGCATATATAGTAGTCCATGGGAAAAAAGAAAAAAATATCATTGAACATTGAAATTGCTACACCTAGTGATTACAGTGTCTTATGTACAGAGAGACACAAAGTCATAAAATACCATGATTTGCAGGCAGAAACAAAAGCAATGTGGAAGAAACATTCCCAGAGAGTTCCACTAGTATTAGGAGAAACTTGTCTTATAAAAAAATAATTTACAGTTATACTTAGATATGCTATTATGTTATCAAAGCATGTAAATCCATTTGAAATAAAGGTCATTTCTGGGCACACTGCAGGTACTGCAAAGAGCACTTTTGGCTAACATCAAATATTGAAACAATACTAATTTCATGATCTTTAATCTTACCCGGACTTAGGAATAGAGTACATTCCTGTCATGGCATTAGAAACCCAAAATGCTTCTAGAAATTAAACAGAAATAGTGGACTGCTACTGTGTGGATAGAGACACCATGTAGGAGTTGGTTGCTATGTAACATCCTCTTGTCCGACATGAGGAATGTGTGGAGAACCCATCCCTGTGGACATCAAGGTATGTGTGGCTTTGAAAATGTTAGGTACAGGGACCTTTCAATGACCAGTGGGGACAAGGTGGATATATCCCAAGCAGTTACCTCAAGGATACTCCACCAGTTCCTTAATGCCATGCTATGGCATGTGTGGGAAAATATGTGGTTTAAATGAATTACAGACAAGAGAGGCAATATCATGCATTTTATGACATAGCCTGGTTCCCTGAGGTATGTGGCTCCATTATCTGCATCCACATTATAATAAAGGCTTCTCCTGGAGAGCAGGGACAATGGTATATTAGCCACAAAGGATTCCACTATATTAACTGCCAGATGGTTTGCAATGCACAGGATATAATACACAGAGTATGTCTCCTGGGCAACTGGACAGCGCTCACAACCCCACATCTGGAACATGTGTGACTTATATCAACAGTTTGTATGGGGTGAGTCTCCACATGGCCATCATATTGGCAGTTCCAAATATGTCCTGGAGCCATGGCTAATGACACCAATTAGAGACCTACAGACTGTAGCAGAGAATGCTTAGAGCACTGTGCTATCACAGACATGAGTTATTGTTGAGCATGTGTTTTGACTGCTAAAGGCCTGCTTCTACTGGCTAGATGTCCCCTGTGGTGAAATGCAATCATACCTCTCAATTGTACAGATTTTTGCAGAATGTCCAGCTTTATTGCTATAAGAGGTTGAGAGGTGTGACTGCAGTATGACCCTAGAATATGCAATAAAATGTTTGGAGCGCATGAAATATTAGAAATCATGTTGATATGCAAACATTTACAGCAGGGGAGATACATCTGCAAGGAGGAAGTCTCAGAATCAGCAGTGGTGTAGGTACCTGATAAGGAGCCTGTGGGGGAGATGGCTGCAAGGGATGTCTATATGAAATGGAGATGTGCAGAAAACTCTGTGCCACTGCCTAAGCAGTAGCATCTGATTCATATCTATGGGCCAGAAAAAGCATAAATTATAACAGTAAAATGATGAATTTAGTACTATGCCAAGGCAGTGCTGTATCATGCATGGATTGGACTCACTGTGTATCAGAGACAGGACACCCATGTAACACAGTGCTGGGTAAATCTGTCATCATGTGCACAAGGCAGGAGAGCCACAGTGGCAAGTGTAAAAAAATAGAAAGTGTGTGTCTGTGGCAGACACAGGGATAGGGGTAAGATTTAACCCTGCATGTGTGTGTGTGTGTGGGGAGATGTGTGTTTGTGTATGAGGCATTGGCAAGTGAATGTGGGGAGGCAGGGAAGGAGGTGTCGCCAGTATTTTGTGCATGGGTCATGGTGGGTGGATGGTGCAGATTTGCATAAGGGTATGCATAGGCATAGAACCTACAGATGACTATGCTGCAGTCTTGTGGATAGGTCTACAGCAACCACAGGAAATGGATGTACTGATGGTATATGCCCTCTTCCATGGGAGTGCCCTCTCACTGGACAGGGGACAGAGTTTTCTGAGAGCACAAACAGTAGGATGTGCTATGGGTGGGCACTGCATGAGCACTCTTTCTGCATGTATATCCAGAATGCTCCTTTGTGTCATCAATACGGGATGGTGGTTTAGAGGTTATAGTGGAGCTATGGGTCAAAAATCATACCATCCACCTCCCACTGTGGGCTTCTCTACTGGAGGCACATGTGGACCAGCCATGGAAAGAGCAGTGTCCATGACAGGTAGCTCTACAGTGACTCATGCAACCTACAGACTTCCTATGCTGCCTGTGTAGAATGCTGGACATCTGGCTCAAACACTCCTATAGGTCTTCACACTGACTACAAAGGTTTATAAGTTACTATGCTAATGGATCTAGAGCCCTTAAAAGCCTAGTCATATTTATCCTGAGTTGCCCCAATTGTCATTGATTAGGTGCGTGCAGAGGTAAGGGTCTATGGTAGTTAATACTGACTTCCTCTGTCTAGGGGGGACATGGGCACACCCCAGGAGTGAATTTGTGGTCATCTAGCCATTGATTTAGGCTGCATTTGAAGAGAGTCAGGGAGGGACTCTGTGTCACATGAATTGGAAGCTTGTTCCAGAGAAGCTGCAGTCTCTGGGAGCTGTATCTATCTCTCCAGCATGACCTGTTCATGTCAGAGGTTAGGTTAAGATCCCTGGAGTGAGTTGCCCTCATGCAGTTTGATTTACGAATGTGTAGTATTTCCATCAGGGCCAGGTCAGTGACTGCCCTGTAAGCCAGGTGCAGGTTACCCCTTAGCAACCTATAGGAGACAGAATACAGTGACAGGGCGTACCCTGTAATTTCTTGGTGAGAAACCTCTGTGGTCTCTCTAATTGTTGCAGGTGTCTAGTGAGGTGCATGCAAAAGGGAGCATTGTACTCAATTATTGGCCTGATGAGGGCTGAGTATAATGGAATTATAACATCCTTAGATCTAGATGCAAAGCCTTTACTTATAAGATGTGCCACATAGAATGATTTCCTTACTACACAGGTTATGTGGTGGTCAAAGTTCAGATTGCTATCAATCTGAGTACCGAGCTCACATACCACTGGATCTACACTTGATGGGGTGCTGCTATAATGCAATTAGCAGAGATGTCAGCTTTCCCAGAGGGAATAATAATGCATTTTTCTTTAATTTAGCTTTAGTCTGCGGCTTTGGCACCAATAATTTGTCTGCGTTTACCCTATCTGCAGTATATTAACATCATTGGAGGACTCAGTGATTGCCCAATTTGTAATCGTCAGCAAACTTGGTCTGCCACAGGCTGTCCAAGTTTGCCTGGGCTTCTGAGAAATATATTAACATCATTGGAGGACTCAGTGATTGCCCAATTTGTAATCGTCAGCAAACTTGGTCTGCCACAGGCCGTCCAAGTTTGCCTGGGCTTCTGAGAAATAAATTCCGAACATTAAAAGGCCCAGCACAGAACCCTATTGTATGCCACTATTGACTGGACTTTTGCTATAGGTGAAGTCACCCACTTTGACAGTATGTGTCCTGTGGATGTGCCAGTTGGCTACCCATCTGGTAATGTAGGTATTAATTTCCAATTGGGAGAGTTTCTCTATAATACCCAAGTGGGAGAATGTGTCAAATGCCTTGACTAGGTCAAGATAGGCAGTATGCACTGTCTATCCCTTGTCTAGGCCCTTAGTGACTTTCTCAAAGAAGTCAACTATGTTTAACAGGCATGATCTACCTTTAGCACATCCAGATTTGGTTGGGTCCAGAGTTTGGAGATTACCTATATCCTTGTTAATAAGGTTTATAATGATTTTTTCTGTGGCCTTGCAGATAAGCCTAGTCAAGCTTATGGAACTTTAATTCCTAAGTTCAATTGATGGTCCCCCTTTTTGCAGAGGCATTACTATTGCTATCTTCCATTCTGCCAGAACATATCCAGTTCACAGGCTGTGGTTAAACAGAGATCCAAGTAGATTTGCTAGATCATGTTTTTAGTTGGTTAAAAGGCAACCTGGGATGTTGTCTAGTCCCACTGATGCCGTGTTTTTGGCCATGGAAAGCGCTGAGATGACCTGCTCTCTTGCAATAATAGGCTGAGGAATGGTGGCCAAGATGACCCCTGTTCTCTTGAGCCAAGAGGTTGAGGAATGATGGAAGGTATACTTTGGGTGATGACTGGAGTTGACAGGGGGTTGATGTTTGCTCCAAATCTGTCAGCTAGCAGGTTGGCTATTGCCTCTGGTTAAGTATGGGTGGTACCACCCACAACCAGCTCAGGGCATAGCTGAGTATTTCCGTTTAGATTTTTGGAGGTAATTAAAGAGTGCCTTGTGATTATCCTTAGCTAAGGAGGCTATTTTTACTTTGTAATTAGCTTTAGAGGACTTGACAAGATCTCTAATTTGTTTGTTTAAGCTAGAGAGGTATTTTTTCCTCTGATGAGCCAGTTCCCTCTTGTTCTTAAACATTAGTTTCTTCCTCTTGTTCTATAGAATGTTTATACTAAAGGTCCACCAAGGTGGCTTGTTTTTTTTGGCCACACCTGGTTTTAATCCGGCTAGGTACAGCTGATTCTATACAACTGCTTAAGTGGTTATACAGGGCATTGGTTGGCATAATGGTTAAGGTGTTTACCTTAAAGACGCAAGGTATAGGGTTTGATTTTCACATGGGGTAATTGACTAGGCTTAAAAGGGCCCACAAGGACAGTTAGCCTAGTACTTATCTATGAACCTATGAATCTATCAGCCTATGAACACCTCTGAATAGGAGTACGTGTTATCTGCATTTGAGGGGGCTTTGAAGTTTCTTATACCATCACTTAGTATGAGATAATTTTATCTGAAACATTCTTAATCTTTTTTGAGCTTGATGGGGAATCTGTTTTTATATTTACATTGAATGATACTGATTTATGGTCCAATCTTATCAGGTAGGACATCACACGGGGGGGGGGGGTGTAATGCTCTCCCATGTGGTTGATTACTATGTTCAGGACATTTGAGCTGCTTGTGGGTGTGCTGACTAACTGTCCCAGATCATCTGCATTGACAAAGTCCAAGAACTTCTGAGCCAGCATGTTTGTGGTCATGTATGTTTCCCAGTCAGTTATAGAATAATTAAAATAACCCATGAGTAAAGTGTTGGGCTGTATGTCAAGTGACTCCAATAAGTCCAAGTATGTAATATGCTTTTCCTGTTTCATGGTGGGGGACCTATAGCTAGCAATAATGTGATAGAAGGCTTTGCCTTAGCTAATTAGACACGGAGTAGCTCAAGACAGTCATACTGTTTGACCAGTCTCGAGGTGTATTTATCCTTAATGAAGATGTATACATCTCTTCCTTTGGTTCTTTCATGCTCAGTTTGTGGTCTGAACATATGTAAGGCATTGTAGCCTTGCATGGATGGGGTGCTATCCACACCTTTGAACCATGTCTTGGTGACTGCACAAACATCAGCATCTTCCAAAGTGAGGAGTGCTTCCAGGGAGTGCAGTTCTTGTTCAGACTCCTAGCATTAAGCAGCAGTACCGTAGCTTTATCTAGAGAGGATTTTGTTATGTTGGGAGGCTGGCTATTTTGACACTACTTTTGCCAGTATCTGAAATCCTAGAGGGGCAGGTTCAGGCCATCTCTGGCAAAGCAGCTTGGCCTGTCAACCATCTCTTCCAAGGCTGACAGATATTGGATCCCCTTGTAATGTTACTAGAAGCCAAGCCAATTGTTAAAGTCAACCATTTTTGTTTGTATTGTGGTATAATCCTTGGAGAAGGTAGAATGCTGCTTAAGGTTAGGCGTATACCTGCCTGTGACACATAATCTGAGAGTTCAGTCATCTGTCTCTTCATATAGTCCAGTGAGGTACATCTCAAGTCATTTAAACCCTTGTGAACTATGATGGATTCATACCAGTACTTGTGGTTGAGTGACTTGAGTGCATGAGTGACTTGACTGATCCTGGCACCTGACAGGCAGCTAACCGCAACCCACTCCTTATCCAACCTGGTAAAGGGAACATCCATGTGTCTCACAATGGAGTCACCTATGACCAGTACATTAAGTTTTGTCTTGTTACACCTTATGGACTTATATACTGAGACACTGGTATGTGTGTGTGTGTGTGTGTGTGTGTGTGTGTGTGTGTGTGTGTGTGTGTGTGTGTGTATGTTGTTATGTGTTGTGATTATTTTTTGCAATGTGTGTGTGTGTGTGTGTGTGTGTGTGTGTGTGTGTGTGTGTGTGTGTGTGTGTGTGTGTGTGTGTGTGTGTGTGTGTGTGTTATTATGCGTTGTGGTTGTTTTTTGCAATGTTATGTGTGTAAGTGATTTCCATTTGGGAGACCTCTGATCTTTTGGTAAGTTACTAGTGAGTACCTCCACATATGTGGGTTTATGCTTCGAGTCCTTATTTAATGTGGGGAGTGTGTGTGTGTGTGTGTGTGTGTGTGTGTGTGTGTGTGTGTGTGTGTGTGTGTGTGTGTGTGTGTGTGTGTGTGTGTGTGTGTGTGTTGGCCACCTGTTTGGCATTCAGTTTGTCCTTATGTGAGAGTTTGCCTCCAATTTCAAAGTGTAAGTACATCTCTCACATAAAGTATTTGTTTATTTCAGGAGTAAGTGGTTTTCAGTATACATGAGACAATTGTTACATTGCTTCAGAATGTTCATGTCTTTCAGGCTGGCCAGAGAGATGGGAAACTGCTTGTCCATGATAGCAAGCTCTTACTTTATGTTTTATTAGGGGAGAGAAGGAGAGAATAGGTTAGTTTGACAGGAATGTCCTGGTAGCACCAAGACTATAAGAGGGACCTATACTTTGTTTAGGCTAAGGCTGATCAATAAGGCAACATTGCTCAGTGTGAGCAGAAAAGCTTGGAAGGGTTTCACTGACAGCTACTTAGGAAAAAACTGAGCTTCTAGGCTTTTGTGTCTATACAGGGCACTGGTTACCGCTGCTGTGTGAAGAGCACCACCACAGAAATACAAAGTTTAAATACAAAGAGAAACAAGTTTTAAGCTAACTACCAGTCAGGAAAGTAGACACTAAGCCTTTCACTAGCAATCACCAACTCAGACAGGTTAGATCAGCACATTTCTGCCAAAAGGGAGCAGAAAAATACCTTCTTAATGTAGAATAGCTGGTTTGGAGCCCAAATGTAACAAGACCATACAAACTACCTACAACAGCCCTAAAACTAACAGCTACAATGTAATGAAGTGCTATTAACTACTTAAAGCAGCAGCAGACAGTACATTTTTTTAAACTGCTAAAGAACAGTTACAGTATAGTGAAAAAAAAATACTTACAGCCCTTTTGTGTGCTTCCCAGCTCAGATAGACCAGGTAAACATCTACTGCCACTAAGAGAATAATCCCTGTCCTCCTAATGTAAAAGCACAGTAAAGTAATGTCCAGAGTGAAATGCTACCACAAACAAACTTAAAAGATACAGATACAGCAGTTCACTTTAAACAGCTTATAAAAGTGTGATTATCCAATAAAAGTACTTTGCTTTGTATAAATGAGCGGAGCCACTCAATTGTATAAAATTTATAAAGGCACTAAAATCATAATAAGCTGATTAATAAGCCCTCCGGCCAATAAAACTGCATGTAGAAATCTCAAGTGTTTCCCCAGCCTAAACAGATGAAGATACTTTCCCATGCAGTAGATAGGAAATCCACTGACCTCTTGATGTAAAAACAAGTGCTTGCTAGACTGCAAAAATACACTACTTTATCCACTGACCTCTTTATGTAAAAGCAAGTGCTTGCTAGAGTGTAGAAATACATTACTTTATCCAACAGCTAGCTAAAAAAATGAATTCAGATCAAGGAAATCAGTAGAACAGACAATGATTGGCAAAACACACTTTTTCAATATTGTCCCACTGTACTCATCCCTCATTAGACCCATTATAGAGTATAATGTCCCATTTGGTTTGTACCTCACAAGACATCTGCAACAGCTGGAAAGGCCACAGAAATACCTCACTAAAAGAATCACAGGCCTAAAGCAGATGCCATATGCTGACCGTCTAAAAAAAACTCCAGCTATACTCTGTGGCATATCGTCTACTCAGAGGCGATCTCTGCTTAACATACAAGGCCATGTCAAACCCTGAGCTGTTGGACATGCTCCACTTAAAGAAATCCCAATCCCTCAGAGCCACACGCTCCAGGGATCTAAACCTTATCATCACATTGAACAAAACATGCTGGAGGGATAGGTTCCTGACCCAGAGACTCCCCACACTCTGGAATAGACTGCCCATACATGTCAAGCAGAGCACCTCATTGGCCCTCTTCAAAAGGAACCTTGATGATTGGATCGGAGATAGGAAATTCACCCCGGGGATCATGTCAGTCACCCTACTAGACAAGGGCCCAGAGAAGTAAATATTGTGGGAAAAAAATTCCAGGGAATTATTATGGCTAGGCTTGCATAGGCCTTAGGGCCGATAGCCTAGTACCAACCTATGAACCTATGAACCAAATATAAGTCAAGGAAAGGCAAATAAAATAATTCAAGATATCAACAACAATGTAGAAAGGGAGGAGCTTATTAAGATCAATTTACAATAGGGGTGGGTAGCTTAAAATCACCAGGTTTAAAAAGCAGATCAACAAACGGGAGGATTGGGTGTGAAAACTAGCAGGGAATCACCAGCAGTGCTTTAGTTTATGCAGACTTGACATCTTTTTAGAAAAAGACAAAGCTCCAGAAATTCACTGTGTATTTAAGTATCACTCGAGACAATTTAAGCAATAAAAAAAAACACGTGAAATGTGCAGCCTCGATAATTTAAGTGTCTATCTCTCACATAGAACATAAACACCAGGCCAAGCAGATTTCTTTAAAACAGAAAACAAAATGGAGCAGTATTTATTTATTTATTTAACATTTGTTAACCAGGAAAGTCTGACTTGGAACAAAGCTAATTTTCAGCGGAGGCCCAGGGAGAAACACTCCAGATGCATGTCTTTGTTTTACTTTTTCAGTAAAACAGAAAACAGCTCTATCACTCATAGACAAAAATATAGAGGTTTACTTACTGCATTAACCAGATCAGCTACAACTGTATTCATCTCTGCCTGCCCCTGTATTATGATCCTGAATAAATGCTGAAGCATTGCCATGGAGACACTCAGCTCAGAAGGGGGGGCAATACCCATGGCATGCCCAGCCACTGGCATGTCAACCCCAAGGTCATTGTCTCATTTAATGGAACTAGTGGTAACTAAGCATGATTTTGCCGGTGGAGATAAGGTCATTCCCTGGGCTGAAGTATCAGCCTCTCCCTGTCCTTGGATAGCATTCCGAGCCCATGGGGTAGGTTGTACAGGCACAGAAGCGGTGTCCATGGAAAGGGGTGGGGATGTAGCGATCACATTACCTAAGTTTACCACTTACACAATGACCCCAACTGCATCACAATTTGGTTGCTATCATCATCAGATCCAGAAAGCTATATTATATGGCAGTATTTTAAAAACTACATTTCTTTCTTTTTTTGAAATTATGCCATTTCATTACAGGTTTTTTTTCCATTCTCTCTCTGGATATCTTAGCATTTGTACTGTTCATAAACATGCTCATGTATGTGGCAACACAACACAGTGGCTCAGTTTTAGGGCAGTGGTGCCACTTTTACAATTATAGATAGAATGCACGTGCATATGGGGATTTGTGTGAGAATACAAATACTAATTAAGCATACTGAGTGATAAGAATGATTTTATTTTAATTTGCTATCTGTTTTACAGACATTGGGGGTGTAAGTGTAAGAGGTAGAATTTTTTTAATGGTGTAAAGGTTGTTTTGTTTGTCCACTTCATAGTTTACTGAATACAACAGCTTTAACATTTTTTATCTAAATTGGCTAGGGTTACTATGAATCAGCATTTTAAAGCTCCTCTACATGTTTGATTTGCAGCATGCCCTTACAAGTGAACGTTCATATTTCTGAATATGAGTTAGCTGTCACTGTATAGTGGGCATGCAGTCCTTTCTGTTTTCTCTTTGTCCATTACTGTACTTTAACCATTCTTTTGCTGTTGATTCCTATGTCTCTATGCTAACCCATCACAATACTGCCAACCTGGTATACCATTTATGCTTTGTTTTCATATTGCACCCTCATGTCATTATGTCTTAGACTTTCCAGAATTGAAAGACTTTTTTTTTCTCATGCTGGTCCCTTTTTCCTATCTGTATAAAGTGTTTCAATACCCTGAAAAACTGCCCTGTAAAACCATGCATTGCCTTACTCCATCCCCACCCAGATGAAGAATACAATGGCAGAGATGGATATTGGCTACCGCTGTGGTATGCTGGTCATACTTACTGAAGGTCCATAGTGTTAAATGTTACAGAATTTCATCAGGAAGATATATCACAGAATACTATATCTGTGAAGTGTTGCATACTAGCTGCTTCACTGAGTTGACCACTTGGTGGACCTCTAACTGGTGTATTTGGAGGAAGTGTGTTTCTCCGTTTACTGATCTGAGCAGTGGCTCTTCTTAGTAAACTAAGGGTCCAACACAGTTCTGTTTTTTTTTTTTTGGAATCTGGCCTAATATCAGTGTAATATTTTTACAGAATGCAGTCTGGTTTTCTTAACTCATGAGTGGTGGCAATTAGTAAGTTTGTAATGTCAGAATACATGACATAACCTATTTCTGATATATTTGTGTGTCATGTTAAATATTCTAATTTTATACTACCTTCTTGCTGAAACTTCAGAAATATTTAATTTGTTAGAAAAATAATGAGAATATGCAACATTTTGATTTCTTTGTTAATAATGTGAAACTTTATATGTATGCAAATAAAATACCACTAAATCCCTCCATTTGCAAGTGTGTTGATAACCATCAACTGCCCAGCTGCACTGTTTATCTTTAAGTGTCCCTGGTACTATCTGGGGCTGATACCATATCAGTGGCAGGATGAGCAGGAGAAATGCAGTGGAGAAGCCTACAGCGTCACTTCTGTTGATCCTGTGTGCAAGGGTGGATTTTTTACTGCACCCTAACTGGGCAGAGCTAGTGACATCACATGAATCACCCCCCCATACAATGTCAGCTAGCTCCAGCCCCTCCTCAAATGCTCTAGTTTGTATCCACAATCTGTCCTATAACTATGACATATCCCTTTTACCAGGAATGTGTCTTTATTATGGGCAGAACTCCTCCCTTATTGTCTCTCAGAATGGGTAAACAAAACACCACTAATTTTCTGTATTAAGAGTTAATTGGCATTGCTCCAGCAGTACCTTGATATCAGTTTTTATTTTGGAGTTATTCACATTAATTTGATGTAAATCTAAAAAACTATTTATTCTTTGTTTATTCATTTTCCACTATTTACAAAACAACTACTAGGCATCTTCGTATATGTTGTTACACTGCAGATAATATGATGAACAACATTACTGCTTGCAGTAAGCTGTTATCATATTTTGTTTTGAATGTATTTGTATATGTTGAACAAGTAATGGGTCATGTGGATGATTTTTTTTTTTTTTTTTTTTTGCCAGCCTTGTCTGTTTAGAAGAAAATGAAAGCTATCCATAGGTTTAGCAGCACTCATGTTATGGAAACACTTCTGTGCTCATACTATTCAATACCTTTTTCATTTTTTAACATTACCCACATTTTTTGCTAAAATGAAAAAAAATGGACTATAAAACTTTCTTGGTCAGCAAACAATCTCATCAGATACACATTAAACAAATACTGCACAGTTTGTAGATGCATTAGTGTTGAATAATGTGGCAATTACAGCATGTACCTATCTCTCTTCTTTTTAGTTTTGCTTATGCAAGTAGTTTGTAAGCATTACAAAAGGTGGCATGTTTACTATTCCAAAGTTCACTTTGAACCAAAACTGAAAGAAATGTTAGCAGATGTCAGTGGAAAGGCAGCATATGCCGCTAGTGTTTCAGCAGACACTAGTTACTTAGATCATAGAATTGTATGATCATAGGAAGTTACTAGGCTAACGACCCTAGAGTCTTTTTAAACCTAGCCATTCATGCACCAATTTTCCCATTTATCAATGCTCACAAGCTAGAAAGGCTTTGGAATATGCCTGTGCCTTAGGGAAATCTAGAATCTGCCCCTATCCATAAGAGACACAGGTGACAAGCTGGGATGAATTTGAGATTTTCCATCCATTGGTCTAAACTGAATTTGAATAGGCATAGGGAAGTGCTCTTCTTCACATGAATGGGGAGTCTGTTCCATAGATGGTAATATGAGATACATACCTGTCCCTCCCAATATGTTTTGTTTATGTCACAAACAAGGCTTAGATCCTTAGATAATTTATGACTCATTGTTGAGCAGATGAATGACTGTCAGGCAGAAGGTGAAACTACTGAAAACAACTTATGATGCAGTATTCTTGACAGTTATACAAATTACTAAATCTAAACTACACACAAAAATAAACACGTATGCACATACAGACAATGCAGAGTTACTGCTGGCAGGCTGCTTCTTCTCAAACCAAGAATTATTTCACCCACTGGGTGACACCACATAGTCTTTTGTCAAGAGTCAGATGATTCAGAGACACTCTCTGTACAAGAGAGTAAGCACAGTACTGAAGGCCTCTCATCTTTGATACTAACAGATGCATGACTGACAAATAAAACCAAGTGCCTGCTCAGTGTATGACATACTGTGAAATGAATGGTGGGCTGAACATCACCTCATTATATCATTCATTTCAGCCGCTTACTGAGCAGCAGATTTAAACCTCACAAGGGTTTTACTGTGTAACCTACAGTTAGCAATACCACTGTAATTGTTGTGAAATGAGTTTGCAACACTTAAACAAGCATAGGAAGTGCACTTAATAACCCAGTAGGTACTTTCAATATTGAAAGGGTACATTGAATCCATGGCTATGATTCCTTGTTCTAACAAGCTCGGGAGAGTATACAACATTATATACTGAATCATGCGTGAAACAACATAGGATCCTCTTGGGAGTAAACAGTGAACGGTACTGTACTGTGAATATATTGCACAAGGTGCAATTGGAATGATTCTGTAAGTGACTTTGTCAGTGTTACAGAATATGCAAAGGATGACAGAGGCAGTAGAATCCAGGATTACAGAATGATGTTTATTACAAGCTCACAGTCATAAAAATCCCTGATATACTGCTCTTTTTAATTAGGGCTCCTCTACAAGAGCACACAACATGCTGTGGAGCAAGGACATATGTAGGTTGACGATGTCTAGCAGGGATGCACTGTGCACCCTCCATAAGAACAGAACACATTTAGCATCAACAGCAGCAGCTCTGTGTGTGGTATGAAAACCTTATTTAATTTGTAACTCCTATAGCCATGTGCCTGTTGTGGACTGTTGACTCAGGAATGAGCTGCTGTGCTACCATAGGAGCATATGAACTGTCTTCTGCTCATTGTTCTCAACAGCCATGAAGAAATGCAATTCCTGCAGACAGCCTTGGTGCATAGTATAGTTGTCTCTGCACTGTACTAGCATAATTAATATGGTTCACCTCATTTGCATGCTTACTGTGTACGTGCTGCCTGCTTGGTGCAAAGCATTATATCTCTCTCCTGTAAATATCCTTATTTCTCATTCAGGAGTGGAATTTTTATCTGCATTTCTCAATGTACTGGCCCAACACAGTGCAGAACATGTCTTTGGATCTTACTATTTATTCCTTTTCCTTTCTTTCTTTTCTGTCTTTTTTATTTTGCATTTGTAGACAGCTCTGTTTCGTAAGCCTTTCCTCTTCTGCATGAATTTCTCTCACTCTGTTAGTTTATGAGATCACCACACCTTTGTGCACATATACACACACATATACTTCACTCACTGTATTTTGTCCGTGTTCTGGAATTACAATAATTAAGAAAAAAGATAGACAAAAAGCAATAAATCTATAATCGTTTTAAGCTGATTTTTCCATACCCTGTCCCATGTGCTGGCTGCTTTCAAAGTAGGCTTTTCCTGCATGCCAGTCAGATGGCCTGTAATGTAGTGGCAGTCAAGCACAGCCTATAAATTCTGGCTTGTGCTGATATCTTCATTTGTTTTTCTCACGGGGAACTCCTAAGCATTTCAGAAATAGAAATGTGAATATGCCCTTGAGTTATTTATTCACAGCTGAAAAAAATTATTCCAACATTTCTGTGCAACTTGACTCAAGTTAATTTGAAGTTATTTGTTAACACCTGCTTCTTAGGGTGTGAGCTTGGCTGAGGTGGCACTTATTCCATATTATCAATACTGGCTTGAGGAAATGCTCTTTGAAAAGCTTGTGAAGAAATACTAAGGGGTTAAAAAGTTATGCCACTTTTTCAATGAAAATATCCTATTCGTGTAACTAAATCTTTTATCATGAATATGTAATCATGCAGAAAAAACGCATTGCTTTAAGGAGACAAAATTATTTAATACATTGCATGCTGTAATTTCACAAATAATCACAGGAACTTCATCAGAAATGTTTTTTTTTTTTTTCCTTTTTTGTGGGTTGACTACTTATACGTCGGTTAATATGACATAAAAGTAAATAAAATTCATGCCTAATGGAATTTACTAACAATTTTAATTTAGTGCTCAAGGAATCTCCCTGATGTGTTGTGCCTAAAGAATCTTTTTGTGAAATAAAAGTTCAGGTTTCTAATGGAAAAGCACTGTATTTTACATGTTACATAAAATTCTATCTTTCAGAAGTTCCCTCCTGTCATTTTATTCTAGCTTTCTATATTTTCACCTTGAGTTTTGAAGTGAAAAGTAATAGACAGAGCAAGACACGGAGAATAAAAAAATATGTGTAGAAACATATGGATTACTTAAATATATAACATGTAGAGTGACCTTAGAAATATAAGTAACTGTGGAGTACTTAACAGAGACAAAATAAACATGTCAATCACAGGAACTACAATCATGTGGATGATAGAAGAAGGGAACACATGCTAGGTAGCTACAAGACAGAGAATATGTTTGTATATCAGTTAAGTACTTACTGTGAGGCCTCTCACCGTCAGTCCTTAAGAGGAAGACAGCTAAGGAAGGTAATTTACAATGTACAAGGCCTCTTGCATTTATAAAAGTAGATTCTTATACTTCCTCCATTGGCTTAATGGTCCAAGTCTCAAGTTTCATTCATCTTCCTTAAAAGTATAGAAGTAATTAGTAAATTGTGTTTGTACACTAGTTAGGATTCTTTCCACAATGCAAAAGCTGGCAAATGACGTTTTAAAAGCTTAACATTCCATTTTCACCTGTCATATGCATCCTAATAATGTATTATAGCCAACAGCAGTAACCCTGAGTCACCCTGCCATAACAGCCAGATCATGGTCAAATAAGGTCCCAGGCAGGGTAATGGACCAGCCCCACCCCACAGTCATTCCAGTGTCCCAATACTCCATCTTACCTATATCCGCTCCCCCGCTAAGGTGACCACCCTGAAAAACTTCTCTAAAGCCGACTTTGGGCTCCTAAAAATGGGGATGGCTAACTTCTTGGCACCCATGCCAATGGAAAATAGCTGCATGACTACCGAATCATACACCAATGCACTGTACAAGCATGTACACAAATGCATGGACCTTGCCATACCAAATAGAAATAAGATACTCTCCTCCAAAAAAAGGAAGCCAATCTGGTTGTTCCCCAGCCATCAATAAACTCTACAATAGAAGGAAGAAACTGTTGCAGAAAAAAATGAAGTCGCAAGACTGGAAAACCTCCCTTATCAGTCTCAACAAAATGCTAAGATCCCTTATCAAATCCTCTAAAGCCAACTATGAAGGCAGCGTTGTGGCTGACACCAAAAACAACCCCAAAACTTTCTATAGCTATATCAAAAACCTCAAAGACAATACCCAGATTTGCTTTGAGTTATTGCACAATGGCACCTCCTATACTGAGCCAACAGATATAGCCAACATACTGACTGATAGATTCAGTGCCAACTTTACCCCTCCCCCCAAGGGCCCTATTACAATACCAGAAGAAAGCCTGATACCCATCATTTCTGTGGCACAGGTAAAAGCTGCATTGTCCAAAGCCAAGAATACAGTGTCCATGGGACCTTATAATATCCCTGGCTGCATCCTGCATGAGCTACAGTCATCCTGCTCCATAAATAGGGAGCAACAATTGGCTCACAGACAGGACCCACAGAGTGAAAGTTGCAGATTCCAAGTCAGACTGCTGATCAGTCACAAGTGAAGTCCCACAAGGCTTGGTCCTGGGCCCCCTCCTGTTTAGCATCTACTTCTCAGAAGTCCAGGCCAACATAGAAGTACTTTGGCTGACCAAGTTTACTGATGACTGCAAGCTAGGAGTCATTATCATCTCCCCAAGTGATGCAGACATCCTACAAAAGGGCCTCTCCGAGACCAATGACTGGTGTCAGAACCATGGCCTGAAGCTTAACACCAACAAATGTGTTATCATCCCCTTTGGAAAAAAAAATCAGTTCCCATGAATTACCACATTGATGGAAGCCCACTGAACACTGAAGGGGCCATAAGAGATCTGGGCACCCAAGTCGACAGCCACCTCACCTTTGACCACCACATTGCCACTGTGGTCAGAAAGTCCTTCTATGTGGCACATCTTATAACCAAAGGTTTCGCATCCAGGAAGAAAGAGGTCACTGTCCCTCTCTACTCATTCCTCATTAGACCAATCATTGAATATAATGCCCCATTTAACATGTACCTGAACAGACACCTACAATAGCTAGAGAGGCCACAAAAGTACCTCACAAAAAGGATCCTAGGCCTTAAACACATGTCCTACATAGACAGACTCAAGAAACTTCAGCTGTTCTCAGTCTCTTTTCATCTACTTAGAGGTGATCTCTGCTTGACTTACAAAGCCATGTCTGACCAAGCCCTACTTGAAATGCTACACCTAAAGAAATCCCAGTCCCCTCGCGCCACACGCTCCAGGGATCACAACCTCATTACCACAATTAACAGAACACGCTGAAGGGACAGGTTCATCTCCCAAAGACTGCCCATACTCTGGAATAAGCTTTCCATTCATGTCAAGCAGAGCACCTCGTTGGCCTTCTTCAAGAGAAATCTTGATGAGTGGATGGATAACAGAAAGTTCACTCAAGGGATTTTTTCCAGTTCCCCTATTGGGTAGGGGCACTGTGAACTAACATCGGGTGGCATGGTGCCTGGGTAATTTAGTTTGGGCTAGGCTTGTAAAGGCTCCAGGGCCATTAGCCTAGTACACACCTATGAACTTATGAATATATTGTCTGTATTGCATTAAAATAGTGTCCTGGTGATATTGCCATAACATTTCCTAAACTAAATCAGCTATGCAATAGGAAATGTCTGGCATATTGCAACAGGTTCATAGTTAAGGAACCTGGCATCAATTCCCAATTGCTCCAAAGCATTGTCTGTTTAAATGTCTTGATAGATGTGACACAGGAGGTAAATGAAGGTGGAAAGATTCAAACCCTTCACCCTTGCCACAGGAAGCAGATTATTAACAAGCCAGAGCTTTAGTTGTCTGCCAGACTAACAGCTTTTAACAAACTACAGGAATCCTTTACAGTCATCTTGTAGAGAAGGCTGCATCACAGTAATATACAACAATAACTACATAAGGAATGCTGAAGATCAGACAGTTCTGATCATTACTCTAAATAATGCAGACTATATAACTGACAAATGTTAAACCATTTGCCTTTGGTGGAGGCTCTAAAGAAGGTACTGCAAAAATACGACACTAAAATGCAACATGTTTAGACTGTATTGCACAATCCATGCCTATTACTGAATTAATTCATTTTTGAGTGAAATGAATAAAGTAAAATAATTACAGTTAATATTAATGCTGTAGAAGCATCTTTTGTTCAACAAGCCACAAGTTGTACAAAAATCAGAAATATTACAGAATAAAAGTATACATCATGAGGGAGCTTACATGCTTGCAGGACACCAGACCTCATTTTTGACCTCCCTATGTCTTCTCTGTCAGACTAGCAGACTACTCTGAATCACTTAGACCAAATCTCAACATTTTTCTTAAGAAATTGAAATTGGCAGCTGGATTAAGGCTATTACCCTTGTACATAAGGTTCAGGGCTTGACTCTGACCAAGCCCCATAATTAAGTGGGCCATTTTACACACAAGCACACACCTCGAGTTAACCTGCTGTAATTCTGCAAAATATATATATATATATATATATTTATATATATTTATATATATATATATATATATATATATATATATATATATTTTATATATATATATATATATATATATATTTTTTATATATATATATATATATATATATATATATATGTGTGTGTGTGTGTATATATATATATATATATATATATATATATATATATATATATATATATATATATGTGTAAATAGGAGTGCTTGTTATTATTGAAACTCCCAAATGATGTCAACAGCTGTTTTGCTGACACACTTTGCTCAACTGAACAATTTCAGGATTAGCCTGGGTGAAATACAAAACATTTCACAAACAAAAATATAGAAATGTAAGCAATAGCTGAGTAGTTCAGACTAATTACATAGAAATAATTGTCTATATACATTCTAGTGAACAAACACAGTGCAATGTACAATTGAATATACTTGAATTTATAATGTATACATTAGTTTCTAAAGTAGGTCAAGCTTCAGTGAATCTTGAAGAGACTCAGAAATGAGATAGGTTAGGTGATATGTCCTGTGATTAAGCATGAAGAAATGCTTTTTTTTTTGAGTTGCATTCTGAATTTGGAATAAATATGGATTTATTTAATGTCAATGGAGAGAGCTTGCCAAAGAGTAGATGCTTGAGAGGAGAAACCATGCGCAGTGCTATGGAATTTGGTTCTAGGGTTAATGAGAGTTGGTGTGACTTGTCAGTAGTGTCACAGGATGTATGAGGAGGTTTTTTCATGTAGTATGGCTGCAAGGAGAGTAAATGTGTGGAGTTGGAGTAGTTTGTAGAGTTGCGATCCTAAAAGTAGTTTATATCTTTGTTTTATGGGTAGCCATTTGGCTTTTTCTAGGGTGATACAGTGATGCTCACAGAGAGGTGAGTTTGTAATGAATTAGCAGATGCTGTTAGAGATAGTCTGGAGTATGGCAATGGTTTTCTTAGAGGTAGAAGCAAATATTGGAGTCCATATTCAAGTTGAAAAAGGAGGACCCCTTTGCAAATAGCTGCTCTGGCTTGTTGGGATAGGAGAGGGAAGAGCTTTTTGTCCCAGAAGAGAAGGAGAGTTTATTTTGGCTCTCACTTTGTCTATGTGGAAATAGAAGTTTAGTAACTGATTAAGCCATAATCCTAGGTATTTGAAGGTGGAGGTTGTCTCTATGGAATGGCTGTGTATGTCAGAGATAGTTAAAGAGTGAGGTGCTTGGTGAATTTTCTGTAGAGTTCCAAAAAGTATAGTTTTGGTCTTGGTGGATTGAGAAGTAGTTTATGGTTTATGAGTCATTAGTGAAGCTCATGTACATCTCACTGGAGTTGGCATTGAATGTTGCTGTGAGAGTGACCTGATCGGTAAATAACCAGGTCATCAGCATAGAGGATAAGTGGGAAATGGGAAATGTCACAAGGATTTTTGTTAATGAATATGGAGAAGGGGGTGGGCAAGAAGGATCCTTGTTGTACTCGTTTAGTAATAGGTACAGATTCTGATTGTGAGAATGTTATTTTGGCACTGAAGTGTCGATTAGTGAGGAAGCTTTTAAACTAGGGAGCAGCATCTGGATCAGTACCAATTTCAATTAGTTTGTTTTGGAGAAGATAGTGGTCAAAGAAGTCAAATGCCTTTGTAAGGTCTATAAACATGGCCCCTGTAAGGAGGCCACTATCAAAGTTTAGCAAGATGTCATTTGTTTGGGACCAAAGTGCTATCATATTGCTTTGGCTTGGCCAAAACCCATGTTGTTTGGAGGACAGCATGTGGTACAGCTGGATATGGATGGAGAGTTTTTCAAGAAGATTTCCTAGAAATGGAGGATGGATATTGAATGGAAGTGAGAGGTATCTTTTTGGGTTGGTTTTGAGGGGTTTAATTAGGGCAGTTTTCCAAATCTGTGTTATGATATTCTGTGTGAGACACATATTATATATGTGGGTGAGAGGAAGACATAGATGCTCTCTGCAGTGGTGTAACAACCAGGGATTTATGTTGTCAGATGCAGGAAGGGTGTCAGTGCGAATATTTTCAAATAGAATAGTAATTTATTTTGTTTCTTCTGTTGTATTTCTTGGCTAAGTTACACAAGACTATAAAGGAGGTGCAGTTGTCAGTTGTGGGGGACTGTTTTCACTCTTGACATGCTTCATCTGTTAGAGTTAAAAGATGTTTGATTTCAGTGAATTTACATTCAGTTTTGCTGAATTTATAAAGACTATGGATGAGTGAGAAGAATTTGTGTTGCAGCTAGAGTAGAAAGTTGGTTAGACTTACTGCTGCTGTATTAGGGTCATATAATGAGAATAGTGTTGGGTATATTTAGTCCATGGCAGGAAAGGGGTAGAACTACAATACCATGGGTGTGCACCCTAATGAGGCATCCTGTTTGTTGAGCCCCAGGTGCACCACAACCCATGACCTGAGGTGGTAGGTGGTATATCCACAGGTATTATTGATATTCTCTTACCAATGGTCTGTGTAGTCTGACATAAGATGGCCTGTGCCTGACCACCTCATATCTGGATCCTCCTATGGCAACTGACTATATGGCCTATGGATGCACACTGGATGCTGGTCGCAATTTATCTCATGGATACATCTTTGGAGGCAACATTTGCTACCAGCAGACTCAGCACAACTATGTGCACTCCATTTTCCTGCATTACAGCTGACTCTCTAGTTGGTGCATCTTCTCTCACAAGCTACAGAGTACACTCACTATCTTCACAGTGTTGTTCATAGCAGCCATCTTTGCCTAGATCACTGACATGTACCTCTGTTGGTTGATTTTGTGTGTTATAGTTATATAAGTGCAGTCCTAAAGTAATGGTGGCACTGCATCCCCCCATATCTTTCCCCTATGAAAGGTGTGCCCACCTCAGAATCATTGTGCATATCAGATGCTGTGTGGACTGGGGACACAGGTAGATCCTCATGTGGGACTCTCAGGTACAGGACACTTATCACGCCCTGGTGAGACCATGTGCACAGTCAATAACTTTATGGTGGATGCGAGTGACTCCTGCCCATGTAATGTTGCAGAAAATGTCACTGTGATACACCATGCCACCTGCATGTTGCCCTCATAATCAGCCACAGATACTCTTCTGGCATTATCCCTGTGTTTTCTTGTTGTGTTGAACCACCCATCAGAGGAACTTGTGAAAGCATGTACACATAAGACATCATTATCAGCCCACCTCCTTATCCCTTTGTAGCATGCATATTAGAACACATGGAAAGAGTGCTATACAATATGTTAGAAGATGTACCTTTTCATACAGGTTTTGTTGCATATGCAGAAGACAAGTCTCTGGAAGGACATATATACAGGGGGCCTTAGTCAGTCCCTTTCTTCAGCCATGCAGTGGTGTGTGTGTGTGTGTGTGTGTGTGTGTGTGTGTGTGTGTGTGTGTGTGTGTGTGTGTGTGTGTGTGTGTGTGTGTGTGTGTGTGTGTGTGTGTGTGTGTGTGTGTGTGCGCACGCGTGTGTCTGTGTGTGTGTGTGTGTGTGTGTGTGTGTGTGTGTGTGTGTGTGTGTGTGTGTGCGCGTGATAGTCTACTGTAATGGAAATTAATAACTTTCTGCTTCCCCTACTGACATAAGGGTTGTTGGTATCAGTCCTGCACCCACAACCAAGCCACCAACAGGTATAAGGGACTGATCCTCCTGGCCAGTGAGTGACATCAGAAATTCCTCAACTTTTGATAACCATTTTGTGGTGGTGGTGGTGGTGGTTCATCTACCCCCTCACCTATCCATAATGGTGGACCTGTTTGTCACAATATCCCATACCTTTTTCTTTTGCATGGAGTATCATATCAACAACCCTCTGATACATCTGTTGCAGGGACCTATCATGGCTGCCCACAGCATTCATGTTATGTCCCAGTAATGTTTGTCTGTAGCAAGTTGGCCCAGGAGGTACATGCCATGTGTGTGGAAGGATTGCAGAAGCAGTTAATTCTTCTGACTTGTGAGCTTTTCTAGTTGCCACTTTGTGTGGCCATACCATTAACTATACACCTGAGGGCAAAATGTGTCGGTCCATGGGTGTATATGCTACACTGTGGCATGTGTATGAACCTGGTAAACAGCTGCATTGTCTGCTATGCAAAGACTCATCCCCTTACTTGTTACTATACCAATGCCTCTACCTAAAGCCCTGGAACCCTGCACCCCTTTTGGCAAATAATCCCTACAGTATCCTTATGTTCATAGTTTCAGCCCCCATACTCATCCAGACAAAACAGTGCCATGCTAATGCGATGGTGTCCCACTTAAATATACAAGAGATGTGCCTTAACTTGCCTGACAGCCACTACAATGTTACTTTCTTAACTCAATTTGATCCACATGTACAGAGTTTTACTCTGATTCCTCTATAACGTAGTCATACTGTTGTAGGTGGTATTGCACAAGATGGCTGCAGTACTTTATGCCATAGCTGAAGCAAGCAACCAGCAAGGCAATTATGCTGATGAAGGCAGCTAGTGCTACTGTCTGTGAATCATTGCCTGTGCACAGTCTGCTAACCATATACATCAATATAAGATAAGCACATCACATGTAGCATGAAGCATGTGACCTGTATTGTCATGCATACAGCCATGTGTACATATGTTGCACCATAGTGTGCCAGTGTGTTGTACACATGTGATTCACAAATGTGCATCCATGCATATAAATGTACCATATTTCCCCTTCAGTAGACCTAGTTAATTGCTATGGCTGCCTTAGACAGTGGTGAAACAAGGCTCCTCCACAGTGTGCCAGGAAGAACAAAAGTTTCCTGTTCCTCTTTCACAGGAATTTTATTGAAGCCTGCACTGTGATCACTCCTTGAAGAAAATGACACTGCAACAAAATGGGCCAGGTGTTGACAGATGCCACTAGCATCACCTGTTCTGGACAACAATGCCATCATTGTTATCCTAACCTGAAGTGGTAATACCATGCCATGCTGTGACAATGGGGGGCAGACATTCAGAATAATGAGACAGAGATGATACATGCATACATTGCATGCATTTTTGAGTGATATTACCATTGTTTTGTACTAGCTATAATGTTATATAGATATGTCTAGTATTATGTGATTTGTTGTTTTTGCAGATGTAGAGAAGCATCACCTTAACAGGTACAGGTACAATAAAAGGCAGGAACACTGCTGCATGCACTGGGGTGTGTATGTGCTCTGTGTTACTCCACTGTATAATTAAAACTGTGTTTGTGTCATGTGTGATATTATTTTCCTGTTGTGTCACACTTATGTAGGTCTAGAGTGGGAAGAGGAAAACAGGCCAGACTCACCTCATTCTCCTTAGTATCTACTGCATCTGATGCTAGGTCATCAGTGCCCATTAGGTCTGCTTCACAAAACGGGGACGATAGTTTCCATGCTGGAGGTGATCTGAAAGGTCACTGGTGCCCACTGTGTTTGCCTCTCATGAGAGGGTTAAAGGCTCCTTTCCTGAAGATGGACCAGAGAGGCCTCTACTGGTATCCTAGCATCAGCTGCTCAGGCTAGTCACTGCTAAGGTGCATTGGAAATTGATGCCCACCTAGGGAACATATAATACCTTCTGGATTGGCTTGTTGAGTCAAACATGTCACAATTCTTAGGCCTCCAGAGGAGCAGCCATCCCGTAACATCAGCCAGCCAAGTGAGTGATGCCTGGGCCTTTTTCTCTTCTCGGCCGTCCTGTCAGTCAGGCACACCAGGAGCCCATTCTATACCTTTCTTGATGCGTTCCCTCCTTTATTTATCATTCCTCATTCATTGTCCAAGGCTCCCAATCACCAACTGTTCATCCTCTGTAGGTATGTGGTTATCCACTGTCCTCCTCCTCACCTTTTCTGTGTATGCCCCCATCTCTCTGTGTCTATATTCCACTTTATTTGCCTGTTTTTTCTACATGCACTCCTTCCTCTATCTCACTCTTATCCATCCATCCATCCATCAGTACCTCTGCACCTACCCTTTTTTGTGGAAATTGCAAAAGGGGTTCTACTGTCACCAAATTAACATTCCCCTGAGCAATCATGTCTTTCTTTTCTATGTTTACCTCTGCTTGATGTTCTCCACTTTCTTTTTCACCTATCCCAACTCCTTCAAATTTACAAGATGAAGAGGGTTTTCACTTTGCTGTGTCGACCCCCATAAGTCTATCTTTTGAATGCTATGCTCATCTGTACTGCCTTCCATATGGCAGCCAGCCATTAATTGCATCTATATGCCTCTGCATTATGCTCAGGAGCACCTAGTGACGACGACACTAGCATGCCTTAGCTCTGACATCCTACATGTCAGCCATATGGAATGACATAGCATTGCACCTGGCAGGTAGAAAACTATAAAGCAATTAAGACAAGAAGTGTCACTGTTAAAAGAGTATAGAAGAGGGAACAGATCAACAAAAATACTCAGAAAGACAGATGTTATAAAAGCAATCCACAGTATCAGAAAAGATCAGGATCTGTCATGCACTATTGCAAACAATAAACTAAAAATATCAGTACAGATAGAAAAAATAGAAGATATGCAGATAAATATAAAGGAAAAGTACAAAATAAGCAATTTATTGATGACCCAAAAAAGTTTTATAGAGAACTGGGAAACAAGGCAAAAGGAATCTATGGCATGGATAGGCTATAAAAAAGCATTTGACAGTACCCTACATTCATGGATAAAAGAGTGCTTAAAATGTATAGGGTACACCCTACACTGATTGATTACATTACAGTGACCATGAAACAGTGGCAAACCACTCTGCAGTTAAGCCATGATAAAGGACAAATTATTATTCTAGGGATAAAAATCCAAAAGGGGATATTCCAGGGTGGCTCTCTGTCACTGCTGCCCTTTTGTCTTGCCTTAACCTATTAAGCTGTCTAATTATCAGATTAGGTCATGGCTATAATTTGGCTTCCAGAAAACAACAAAGTGTAAAGACTTCTCGTCTTCTTTTTGTAGATGATTTAAAACTGCATAGGTCATCAGATGAGGAACTGAAAGTACAACTGCAAGTTGTCAAAACGTTTTCAGATGAGATAAGAATGTCATTTGATCTTGAAATATGTGCAAAAGCAACCTTTAAAGCAGGAAAACTGCAGCACCAAGAAAACATCAGTTTGGGACAGGAATGCGATATAAAAGAACTAGAGAAAGAGGGAGTGTATAAATATTTGGGAATTGATGAAGGATCAACAATAAAACATGAACAAATGCAAATAAAACTCAGTAAGGAATAAATATAGTTGCAAGTATAGGAAACTCTTGGAACAACCTCATGTGGATCAGGATCAAATGCAGGAATGGTTAAAGAGAGGTGAATTTTAATCAAAAGATGAAAGGTTAATATTGGCAGTCCAAGATATTGGGCTACATACATGTCAGTTTACAAAGTCCATTGAACGTGTGGGAGAAATAGACAAATCTAGGCTTTGTAAAACAGAATTGGAAACGGTAGCACATCTTGTTGCTGGTTGTGGTATACTAATGGCAGAAGGACTGTATACTGAAAGGCATAATAATGTGGCAAGACTGTTGCATTTGGATATTGTGCAAACATTATAATACTGAAGTAGCTGAAAAACATTGGGAACATGAGCCACAGACCATTGTATTACCAAAAGAATCTGTAGTTCTTCTGGCCATTCTTCATGATTATCTAGTAAATATGATATATTAACTTATTTGCTGTATGTGTTTCCTTGTCTGGTCTTTATTTCACTTTTAGGTTATACTTCTTCAGAATAAGTAATATCCTCTTCAATCTCAAAGGTACCTTGAACAAAAACTTTCCAGACATACTTTGCAAGGTTTTATGGTATGTTTCCACCTGAACAGCCTTCCCATACACATATTCATGACATTGCTCATATCCATGCACTGCTGGTTCTTCTTTTCCATCTGAGTGTATCTCTTTTGGGCATCTATAAATTCTTTTTACTCCTAAACAAAGGATAATTTCTCTTATAATATCACAACTACTATAACATGCTAACTCACATCTTACTAGTGACACAACTGTCTTATTTGTATCATAGTACCATAGCACTAGTGCATCTACACACTGCTTTCTTAAGCATTTTAAATCTATTTTCTTATTCACAGATCCATTCTCATGCAACACATTCTTTTGTTTTCATGTAGGCATAGTTATCTTGGACATATGACATATAAACTGTCCAAACTATTAAATCATTCATATAAAACTTTGGTTATAAACTGGCTTCTGGCTTTGACATTTGTAGAAATGCCCGGACTCTTTCTATATATGCCTTCTGTTTCTTTGACATTATAATATAACCTATCTGTTTCAGCCTCATCACTCTTCAACATTTGTTGTTATTTACATCAATATTATGCTGTCTTAAAGTATATAGTAGTGTTATCAGTCTCTTGATATACTATTTCTATTTGTGAATTAAAACTAACTGATCAGCAATTATGTTCAAAGCACCTTTCATGCCTTCCATTATTTGTACAAAAGTTTTCTGGACGCCTTTCATGCTGATGAAGTACCTAATAGAAAGTGCGAGGAATCTCAAATATCCTAAAGTTGTATTAAACATATGTGATTTGAAGGTTTCTTTGCTTAGAATTATGTCTCAGAACCCCTGGTTTACATCTAGCAATGAAACAAATTAGTTTCTAGCAAATTTTGAGGCCACCATCCCAAATGTAAGAAATGGCTATTAATATATTTTAATCACTTTATCAAATCTTTTGGATCATTATAAATACAAACTGCCCTAACAGTAACCATTTGACTCTAATTCCTTCTTAGTGACACGTAAGCATTCCATGGCATTCATTCTCTGCTGTACTATACTACTGGAACTTTCTTTGGACATGTATTATATGCACAGCATCAAGATGCGTTTTTACAGGTTATCCTCCTGGTGGGCAGTTTAGACTTGTTAATAAATTAATATACTCATGAAAAATACCATTATTATGAACTTATGTAGCATTTAAATGTCTCTGCAACTACGTGATTACAGCTGTACATAACCACTATGTCTTTGTACTGTGAAGTAATTTTATTATTCATAGGATCTCACAAACTGAACAACCCAAAATATTAGAGTAGTTTGCTTCTATAAGTTCTGTGGTTTAAGACAGAGTTCATAAACTTCTTTTGTTTATATTTATGAGACAACAACCTTTGACTTAATGGCTTTATTGGTATCTCGAGTACAGTAATGTGCAAGCAGCTGTTTTTATAAGTTTCAGTCTCATTATTTCAAACATCATTTCAGACAAAATATTACACTTTGCACGTGTCTTGTTTAAATCTGACATTTTGCATTTTAATTGTAAGCATTTCTTGTCAACAGTATTTTACTATTTTCATTTTGCCTGGGATGCAATTTCAGTCTTCAATGCATCAACATTTTACTTTAATAGTACCAAGTAACAGCTCATTTTAATATTTCTGTTGAACAACATGTAAATTCTTCTGAACACAGTTGTTTTCCTTTCATACTACTTTGCAAAATTTTCTTTTATCATAATTGGACAAAACTGACTAAGAGCAGGTCAGAGCTTTCTCTCATCTTTATAGGCATACCAAGTACATATGGCTTGAATTTCAACTGTACTGTACTTTCTGATTATGTTGTGAATCTACTTCTTGTTATTATTACTGATACAATGCCTTTTATTTAATTTTACATTTTTTTTGCCTTTTTATATGACTACATTTTCCTCTTCCCCAATCCCATGTAGAAAATGGTAAAAAGGAAGTTGATGATGATGATTTTTCCTTACACCATTCTATTTACTCATTGAATTCTTACCTGTGTACTTATTGTTTCACTTGTTCTACATACATAAGAAGCTTTTGAAAAGGTTTTGTTTGCTTCTCTTAATACAATGCCCCTTATTTGATCATTTTTTATACCACATACCATTCTATCTCTTAGTAATGAGTCAAGCAACACAGCAAATTTATAGTCTTTTGTTCTATTCTTTAGATCAGTGACATAAGCATCTATAATCTTTGTAAGACCTTGTAAGGAATAAATGTCAAATAAATGTTTCTCAATAATTTATTAGATTTTGTCTAAATTACTGCTATTTTGCCTTGACCCTTCTCAAGAAAGAATATAATATTAAATGGGTGCAAGGCTCCATCCCCCAGTGACATGCAAATATTCAGTACTGACCTATTATCTATTAACAGGAACATCCTAGCAGTCCTCCTCTTAGTAATGCTGTAAATGAATTCAGTGCAACTTTCCTAAACAGCCAAGCGCTTTCTAGAAGGAAGAGACTAGAAACAAATATTTGCAGTTTGGCTGTCTGAAAAAGAGATGAGTGATAATGCAGGATAGAGGAAAGTGTGGAAAGAATGGCAAAAACATAAAATACCATAATATCTTGAAAACTTCTGAAAGCTCTGCAGTTCTACTAAAATCAAATAAATGAAGACAAAAAAATATATACTATAGGAGTTTTCAGAACAGTAGTAAACAATGCCCTAAAAAGTCAGGTCAGCCATTAAAATCTTACATCCCAACCAAATATTCAACTTTATGCTGTCTCCCAGTAACTCATCACTCAAAACTGCAATAGAATTCAACTCTTAATAAATAGGTAGTATAGCATCCCTAACCAAAATTCCCCAACATTCCATCCCAATCCTGCCCAACAGCCACATATCAACACATCCACTTTTGCCCACATTCTGTGTAAGACTACTCTAAAATTAACTCCAACCATGCTCTACTTTAGCTGATTGCCTTCCAAGTGAGTACCTTAAAATAGCAGCCAGTAACATTGCCTATCCTGTCACATTCCTTACAATAGGTCAGTCCAAGAATCCTACATTTCCTTTCTCTGGAACAAGTCACACATTGTCCCTTTACACAAAGGAGGAATTCCAACAGACACTACTAACTTTAGACTTATAGCAATCATATCTCCCATTTCCAAAATGTATTCAAATACAATTGCTAAACTGTCTCCTTCAAAAAAGACTCCTATCCCTTCCATAAGCTGACTTTCATCACTCTCATAGTACTAACACTGGGGTCTATATTATGTGATTGAATGGTCAAATAGATGAACACGTAATAGTCGACCCGTAATAATCGAACCGCCACAATGTCAAACGGAAAAGAAAAAAAGAAAAACCCACCCAAACAAACTATTTAAATGCTCTACACAGGGGGGCAAGCTGCCCTGCACCTCTCACACCCCGCTACTTAAATATACCAACTCCAAGATCGCACTACAGTGCAGACAATGGAAAATTTCCATTTCCGCACTGTATCGAAATCTCCATTGAACCGTTTGACGTTGTGGCGGTTCGATTATTACTAGTCGACTATTATGTGTTCGACTATTTGACCATTCGATCACGTAATATAGACCCCTAATACTGCACCTCTAACCTTGATAGATACTGTCAATAAAGCTAGAGCTAATGGCAGAATAGTCTCCTCATTATATCTAGACTGATTTAAAGATTTTGATACAATTTGTCACAGCAAGCTTCTATTTCAAATGTCCTCTCTAGGTATATCTCAGCCCATCCTTTGATTGTTCAGAAGCTACATATCTAACAGTTATCAGTCAATAAAATGGCACATCACCCTCTCTTCATACCTCCCAGTCACTACCAGTGTACCACAAGGCTGTGCCCATGGTCCCCTCTTCTTTAACATTCTCAATAACACACTCCAGGCATCCACACAGTAGGCCCCCTTAATACAATACTCAGATGCCTCCACAATCATATGCACATCTGACAAGACACAGCTCCGAAAAATTACTCAGGAAGCTTTAATGGCCACTGAAACATAGCTTTGTAACTCGCAATTCATGCTGAAGCCCCTCAAGCCCCCCAAAAAATAAACTACTTCTTTTCTCCAAAAATCCCTGTCTCGTGAAAAAAACAAAATTTAAATTCTTCTCTGTTGATAATACAGACATTGAAGTCACTTCTCATAGCAGATTATTAGGGATGATATTGAATGATAATCCTAAACTTGACCTGCATGTACAAAATTTCATACTAAGACTCACCAAAATCTAGGAATGTTGTAAGCAATGTCTTTTGGCTTCTCCTGTTAGGGGTCACCACAGCGGATCACGGTTCGCAAATTGATTGGCAGTGGGGTTTTTACTGTATTGAGTTGCCAGCCCAGCACCCAAACTTCACAGAAGGCACACACACACACACACACACACACACACACACACACACACACACACACACACACACCTACTGCATGTCTTTAAAACTCACTTGACCACAGGGAGGACATACAGACTCCACACAGAAGACATTCCAACTGAGAATCAAACTGAAGAACTTCTTTCTGTGAGGTGACAATGCTAACTAATGCACCATCGTGGCTGGCTCAAACCTAGGAATGTTGTACAGACCCAAAAACTTTCTCACCAAAGCAAATAAAACTACACATGCCACTATTTACCTCCTTCCCTTGCTAGTTTATGGCACTCCTGTCCTTACTAGCCTGAAGATATCGCAAAAATAAAAACTTGAACAATGCTATAATAAAGTGGCTAAATTTGTAGCAAATACCCCTTACATAACCCACCACTGTATAGCACAAAAGAGCTTAAATTGGTTAGAACTACCTTATCAACTAACATATAAACAGTTTCTTACCACCTATAAAATTATCCAACATCCATTGGCTTGCCTGGTACTAAATATGATTCTACACAGCTCGGTTGCCAATTGGTCATTACAATCCAATGACCAAAAACTCCTCTCTGTCCACACACCTATCAAATCAGCTGGGAAGGGTCTGTACTCATACCATGTTCCTAAGGCCTGGAACTCCTTACCTGTGCCCATCAGGTCAGTACCCTCCCTTCAGGACTTTAAATCCACTCTGAAAGACTACCTAGCCAAAATATGGCTCTGGTCTTGCTCCATATTCCTAAATGTGAACAAGTACCTGTTCATAGCTTACACCTCCTTAGTCTCTCTTCTTCACTCACTTTCTTACTTCAATTTCCCTACCCTGATTCTCTTTCTAAATATGCCATATCCCTGTTTATCTCTCATTTCATATTACAATTCCTGTTCAGATTATACTAACTTATCTTTAATTTCTCTATAAACTGGCAACAATTTCTCTAAATATTATATCATTTTCCTATCATTTTTTCTATTCTTAACCAATGTTTTGACATTATGTCTAATTTGGTATAATTATTTACACTGTAGATGTTTTTGCATTATTTTTGAAGATTGTAAAAAATATTGTTCTTAAAATCTTTTTGTAACACTTTGGAACATTTTCCCCAGACCTCCACTAAAAATGGGCACCTACCTTTTAATAGTAGTCAAATGACAATAAAATAAGTAAATAAACAATTATTATATTTAAAGATATGCGCATCATATAGTACACTCACCTGCCCCTCCCTTCCATTTCCTATATGTCTTATCTGTAGCCCTAATCACTAGCCAGATATTCTTAGCTATCAACACTGCCTTCTGCTCTTTCTCCATCTTCTTTAAACCTTTCTCCATAGCTCAAACTACTCCATCCCTTGTTTATTCCTTAGTTTATTTTCCATTCTTCAATTGTCCCAGACATCTAACTCATTCTTAATCCCTATGCCAGCTCAACATAATCCATTAACCCACGCTAAATTATAAAGTGGCAAGGTTACTACTGGCTAATAGTCATTTCTTCTGGACATCCATGACCCTCTTCCCACCTTGGTTAGCACTGGGGCAGCTCATGGTAGTAGTTGCTAAGCTGTTGCCCCATCAAATAAGAAAATTATCAGAAAAACATATTTTATTTAATTAAAACAAAACAGGGGAGTTTCCTCCTTTGCAGGCTCAGTGATGCTAATTTGCAAACATGGAGCACATCATTCCATACAATGTTTGACCCATCAATCTGACCAGTTTTCTTCATAAAATCATACAAAGTCACAAGTGATTTTATCTAGAATAACACAAGGACAGGTTCTGTTATATATGTAACAGTACTGCTTATTTAAGGGGAGATGTGCCATTCTTTGAAGAAGGAAATGCATCACTTGATGAAGCAGTGATACTACACACTATGTACCTTGACCCTATTAAGGCATTCAGCACTAGGGTTTACCTGTCTACACCATTGGGTGCTACTAATGATGCCCCATCTGGCTCTCAATGGGGGAAATACTTTTGTGGGCTACTCTTCTCAGATATAATAGTGGGAAATGGGCTCTGAAAAGCCATATGTAATGACTGCAAACTGGGTATAACTAAACCATATTGCTCCATATCTTGCAGAAATATACTCCCTGTGTCATTTTGAATAAGCAGCATTATGACTCTCTCTATTATTTTACATAGACTACTGGTCAGGCTGATAAATCTAAAACTCTTTCCATTCGGTATGACCCCTACCGTGTAAACTGGTAACATTACAACATTTTCCTTAAGTCAGGCATGTTTCCACATGCTGGCAGTTTGGTTAATGTGAATGACAGAGATTTAATGAGATTTTCCTTGATTCTGTAAAGGAATCCAGGGATATATAGTCTGAAGTGTGTTTTGTGCCAAATACTAATGAAGTGTTTTTCCAATTTAAGTTAGACAAAGACATTTCCAGACTATGTTCATTTAATATACCTGTTGAAAGGTACGGATTTCATAGAGTGCATTTCAGAATCGCTATCTTTATCAGAAGTGTTTCAGAGAACAGCAGTTTGATGGTGTGTAGTTAAGACTGCTAGTAATATTATAGTCTGGTATATTACTGCAGAATAGCATGATTACAGATTGGTTCAGTTTCTAGATAGGTAATAGAGTGTGTCAGTATAATTTCAAGGTGAACAAAAACAAGTACAGAATTAAGGTATTAATTAAGGCCTTAAACCAGATGAAGAGAAAGTTCAAGATATCTGAAGGTTATCATCACAAGAAAATAAATCACCAGCAGAAAATAAACAACCAAATATTCGGTGCATGTTACAGTACTTGTCAACATTTATTCCTAATTTGTCAGAGATCAGTGTGGTACTAAAGCAACTGCATGAAAATTGTAAATAGTTACTCTAGGACATGGAACAAGAAAGCAATAATGAATTATTCAAGTGTCTACTCATTAAAGTATGTTGATATAAGAGTCAGCTCTGTAGTATAAAGGGATGAAAGCCTGCATATAACCCACATGATCTGAGTTTGATTAGCACTCTGGCTTCTGTAGCTGATAGAGAGGGGAAAGAGAGGAGAGGAATAACAAAGCAATGTCTTCTTGGTTCTCTCAGGGGCAAGGGTGAGGGGATATATCGTGAATATGGCTAATCCCACCCATTTTAATCTCCACCCATTGTGGAGAGAGGAGCAATACACAGAGGCATCAACTGTGAATGTGTAATTGAAGGGCAACAGAATGGCGCATCACCTTATAGATGAAGGTAAATCAAACAGCATCCATTGTATATCCACTCAAAATTATATCACGCAACATATTAGGTAAGGTTTGGGTAAGCAAAAAACACTCTGGCCACAGTATATTGGCTATGTGCACTCATCCAGTCCCTGGTCACAGTGTAGCTACATTGCTAAATAGCTCTGAGGTTTTCCTCAACAGAAAGAGGGGACCCACCTAACAAAGGGGTACATTCAAAATACACCCCAACTGTCATGAAACCAATGGACAGAGGACCATTAGGGTGTACAGAAACTATAGATCAGTGCTGACTTTAACAAAGGGAAAGCATATGATGCGAATAAGCCTTTCACATTATCTGTTGATGTTAGTTAGAATGGTGTTTGATCTATGACATTAAAAGAAGGAAGGCTTGTGGTGGATTTGGCTTGCGCATTTATTACAAAATAAATTTGATGCCAGTGGAATCACCAGCGTAGTTTATTAACTTGAATAGACTCTATAATAAACTCAGATAAAAGTTAAAAACACAATAAAACTCAGATAAACTGCACTGGTGATTCCATGATCTTCAAATATATTTTGCATTTGTTGTTTTTTGTTTTGTGTTATTGAGCATTTATTAACCACCAGAAAATATATGCACTGAGAAGGACCGGCTGCAGTTTGCTATGGCTGTGAGAACTCTCATTATATTAACATAAATTAATTTTAAGCCGACAGTAATAATAAGCCATTTTAGATTATTTTCAAGAAGTGTTTGTATAAAGCCCTAACAAGGCAACAAAAGATGTTACTGTGTTTGCAAAAATATGATCTGAGAAAAGCTAGAATTTCAAATATATACAGTAGATATGTTAAGTCATTTGTATGTATAGGACCACAGTGAGAATAGCTTGGGAGAAGAATTGGAAGTTAATGTGTTATTCTTCCATAACCAGCCATTGAAAAGAAACCCAAAGAATGTTGGCAAAATATTGAGAAGATCAAGAGATGAAAAAATATATTTTTTTAGCTATTTGAACAGTAGGAAGTATTCAGTCACCCGAGTTTGACGAACAATGTCATTTTCTATTCTTTGAGACTATCATATCTATTGTATGTGGTACCATTGTCTTATGTAAACAAGTGACAGTAATTCTTTAATGTAAGTTAACATACAGTATAGAGTGATATGGTGTGGTATTTAGAATCTGTACGGCTTTCTGTTGGTTAAGATATTTTTATATATTTGTGTAGGGGATTATATTACTCATTAGTAAAGGTGGGGAATTATTTACTACAATTGTACATGATTTAGCCTAATCTGGATTGTATCTATACATACTATTTTTGTCTGTTCTCATTATTTGATCACCCAGCAAGTTTTGGCTTGTATGGTGGGAACAAGGTTTTATTTCATGCTTCTATTGTGGGTGTATTGACATAATATATCTCACATACGGCAGTGGTTGTGGACTATTGTTGTCATAACTGGTCAGTTACTTTCATCTTACCATTGGTTATGATAGGTATTATACTAGTGTGGTTAGCTCTGTATCTAGGAATGTGAGCCCCTTCTTGTTGGTTATATTGTTATTTTTTCAGAAGCGTACCCTAGGTGTGCTGCACTTCTTCTATGCTGCACAAAAGCAACAAATAGGATTCGTGCCCGCACAAGTAAGAAATAAACCGAAGGGCAACAACATCTGTTTTATATGTTGTATAAGTTAGCTATTTAACTGTATCTGAATAGAATATCAATAGTATAAGAAACCCTACTACTGTATGCATATCTTATCTATTTTGGCATTGAAATATTTATTTTAATTGTATTCTGCCTGACGTTGTTATTGTATAACTTAAAAGATTTTGTTTATACAGCATGTAATTAAAATTAAATCAAACTCTCACTCCATCAAACCCAAAACACCCTCTATTCTAACCACAAAACTTCATATAACTCCTCTTCTTCCAGAACCATCCACAGGCCTCTAACACAGAGAACTCAATTACCATGTTACCAACACCACTCTCCTACAACCATATCATCCCATTACTCTTGCCTTCTCTATCCATCTGTCTTTACTTTATCTCCATCATTACCACTTATCACCACCCACTTAACACCATGTGCTGTATCAAATCACCCACCCTACCATACACCACAAACAATCCCTCCATACCTGCAAACACACAACTAATTATCTATTACCCTTTAATCTTACAACTCACCTCTCCTATCCATTATACCTCACAATCTAAAAAACACCTTAGCCTCAAATATTACTTCCAAACTGTATTCTCCCTTAAAACCATCACCAGCATTGCAGCTCAACTACTACTAGGAGGTGATATTCACCCCAACCTTGGCCCAACAAACAACACCCATACCACACCTGACCCCAATCTCCCATTTAAACACAAATCCACTTATTACTCATACTAACCCTAAACATTCGCAATATCATAAATAAAATAGAACAGTTACATGGAACCATCTCTGTATATAACCCAGATATTTTAGTGATTACAGAAACATGGCTTAAACCCCACATTAAAGATAACTTCATAACTCTACCTGGTTTCAATATATTAAGAGTAGACAGACCGCACAGAAAAGGTGGTGGCATTGTCCTTCTTTACAAATCCAATTTAAAAGTTCAGCTACTTCAAAAAGAAACCCCAGATTTCAACACTGCCGAGACCCCATTCAACAAAATCCTATTAAATCAGTACAAACAACTAAACCTACTCAGCATTTATATACCACCAGAAGACAACATTAAGACACTAGAATCTATACTCCACTGGGCTTCCCATTCCCTGTCCCAAGAAACTGTACTCCTAGGTGATGTCAACATAGACTGGAACACCATATACTCGCCCATAGTTACCAACCACATAAACCTATATAATTTCGTACAACTCATACACTCACCCACAAGAATCGACAAAACCACCAAACTTGAATCCACCTTATACTGGATCCTGACTAACCAGCCCAATACTGACCACCTATCCAGGATACTACCTGACTCTCTTAGTGACCATAACCCAACCTTTCTCCTTCGGCACAAACTAAAATCTACCAACACCCCTGGTCTCTTACAAATCCGCTACCACAAAAACTTGTCCCCAGTACAATTCTCAGAAGCCCTAAAATCCTGTGACTGGGCTCCTATAAAAACCCTTCCCCTGGATATTGCAGTGGAATACTTTAATGCCAAATTCCTAGGGATTTTAAACCAACTAGCCCCACTGAAAACAATAAGAATGCAAAGTAACCCTGCTCTCTGGTTAAACAAAGCCACAAAAATCTTACTCAAGACTAGAGACAAAGCTTGGTTAACCTGGCAAAAATACAAAACTCCCGAAACTAGACAAAGCTTTGCTGAGCTCAGAAATAAAGCAAAAAAACAGGTCAGGTTGGACAAGATAAACCACTATATTCCCTGCAAAGGAAACATAACAACAACCCACATCAATTATGGGCTGCAGTGAACAACATCCTTCAGCCTGGAAAAATCACCACATCACCCCCATTTGTCAAAGGTATTGATTCACATATAGCCTCCAGTTTCAATAACTACTTTACCTCTTCAATACTGAACCTGGTAAGTGCAATATCACCCACAACCCAACCTCAACCCTTAAACTACCAGATTAACTCCACCCCCTTCACACTCACCCCAGTACCAACATCTACCATTCAAAATCTCTTAGCTTAACTCAAACCTACCACCCTAGGTGCCGACAGTATTCCAGCTAAATATCTACAAATTGCATCCAAGGCCATCTCCTACCCCATCTCCCTACTTATTAACAGATCTATCACCTTGCATACTATTCTTTCATTATGGAAAACCTCATATATCATCCCCCTCCACAAGGGTGGTCCACCTACTGACCTCTCCAACTACCGTCCCATTGCAATCCTATCACCTCTCTCAAAAATTCTAGAAAAATGCATCCACCACCAACTCCTTACTCACATGCTAACCAATAACCTTCTAACTAAAACCCAACATGGATTCAGACCTTCCCATATCACCAACACTGCCCTAATTAACATTTCCAATACCATAAACTCGCACAGGAACCAAGGAAAGCCAGTCTCTGTCACCTTCTTAGACCTATCCAAGGCATTTTATACAGTTTCCCATAACAAACTCCTCACCTGTCTAGCAGAACTCAACCTTGATGACCCCACTCTACAATGGTTTAACAGTTACCTAAACAACCGGTCACAATCTGTCAAATGGGGCAACTCCCTATCCCCCCACTCCTTGTCACATGTGGTGTCCCACAAGGTTCAATCCTTGGCCCCCTTCTCTTCAACATATTTACAAATAATCTCCACCTAGCTACCTACCACTAAAGCCAACATTGTCCAGTATGTGGATGACACTACCCTAATCTGCTCAGCAACAGAGATCCAATTACAATTAAAGCCCAAGAATCCTTCACTGAGGTAGAGAACTGGCTAAACAACTACCAACTAATACTAAACCCCAAAAAAACACAGCTAATACTATTCCACCCAACCAAACACTGCAACGCCACCTTTACCATCATGTCTACCAATGGCACCCTCATCACTCCAGTAACTGAGGCTAATCTCTTAGGCATCACTATTGATCATCAACTTAAATACAACAAGCACATATCCCAGACTATCTCTAAAGTCCATAAAAAACTAGGTTGCTTATATTGTTGCAAACTATTCCTAACCCCTGAGACTAGAACAACAATAGCCAGAACTCATCTCTTATCAACACTACGTTACGCCTCTCCAGTTCTCACCAATATTAACAAAACCAACCTGAATAAACTCTCTACATGCTACAATAAAATAGCTAGGTTCATTGCCAATAATAGATCACATTCCCACCATTGCCTATCCCTAACTAAACTGCACTGGTTAGAATTTCCAAACCTCCTACACTACCACCAAATGATCATAGCCCATCAAATTCTCTTCCATCCGGGGAAGTGCCCCGCCCTTGTCGACATGCTAAACTTTCACAACCCTAAAAGGGAGCTATGTTCATGTATCAAAAACCTGACTGAAGTTAATCCATGCAATAACAGTTCTGGGGAGGCCTTATTCTCCCATGATGTTGCCAAAGCATGGAACACCCTCCCACCTGAACTCAGGTTACAAAGTCACACAGGCACTTTCAAAGGCCTTCTTAAATTACACCTTAATACTAACCCTCTCTGCCACTGCAAAGACCCCCCTTGAAGACCCACCTTTCCATATGTAAGTGACCCGTTGAAGCCTTTAATGCATACACTATACTCTCACCTGAAATGTACTTTTTGTGTATAATGTAAATAATGGTACTACTCCTGATTATATTATTGTTCTACATAATTGTTTTTTGTACTTCATTGTTTCTCTTATCTTGTATGCCAGTTTTATTGTTATCTAAAGCATGTATGTACACTGTTATTTCTTTGGAGCTTTTCTCCCCAGGGCTCCACTGAAAGAGGACACATGATGTTCAGTTGGACTTATCCTGGTAAAATAAATGTTAAATAAAATAAATAAAATAAATAAAGTTTCCATGGAAAAATGACCTCTAGCAAAAATTGTCATTTTTCAAAAAGAAAATATGTATTTTGGCTCCTTTATTCAAAGCATATCATCTGATTACACAGAACCCCTTGAGACAAGTGGTTCTGAATCAAATTCATAAATTATATTTGGGAGGAGTGCAAGAGAATGTGGTGTTTTATTTTGAGCTGGCATGTGTATGCAGACTGAACTAGTATCATAGTCTGCTGTGTATAAATTTCATCAGAACAATCCAACAGAGTCAAAAAAGACCATCATTTAAGGCAGGTACAAATCTTTCTCAACACCAAGATGGTGTCTGCTTGATTTGTGCAAATAGTTATTTAAAGTTTACACAAACTGAGTGATACAACCAAGTCAAAGCGTCATTGCTGCGTTGATGTCCAGATTTGCAAGACATGTTATACCCAGTGCTGTCACACCATTCTCAAAATGCAAGTGTACAATTTAATAGTTTTCTGACAAAATGCAGTTTCAGCATATAACATGGAAACCTATGTATGGAAGTCTAATGGTCAAATTAAAAGAACTGTCCCACTTGCTATACACTTAAGAAAGCAAAAAGCAGATACCAGTGATTGCTAGATTGCTTTGTTGGATAACAAAAATATCCCACATCAAGATATTTGTCTGTTACTAGCAAAGCTACTTATGGATCATTGGCTGAAATTACTTCTACCTATGCCGTTTACCTTTAACATGCAAAGTAACATGAAAATGTGTCATGTGACAAGGTCGGTCTTGGCACTTATGAGTAAAGCTATGAAGAAGCATTCTAATGTTGGTTTCTTATCTGCTAACATATTACTCAGAAATGTCACAACTTTCTGGAAGGCTGAACATGGTGTCAAAATGATACTTCTGAATAAGTAGCTTATTTTGTTTTCGTTCAGCAAAACATCAGTTGCATAGTTTGTTTTGCATCCTGTGAATAAAAATTCTCACTGTTGTTGTGTCTTTCGGCTTTTCCCGGTTAAGGGTCGCCACAGTGGAACTCCGGTCCGCTAATGATTGACAGTAGATTTTTACGTGCAGAGTTGCCAGCCCTGACGCACAACCTTCAACGAAGGTATGCCCATTCATGCATGTCTCCACACAGAAGACGCTCTAGCTGAGAGTAGAACAGGGCAACGTCTTACTGTGAGGCGACAACGCTACCGCAGCACCACCACTGCAGTTCTTCCTGTATGCGTTTTAATTTTTCCTGCACAAAATCTGCTTCAATTTATGTATTTATCTTCCCTGGACCTTTTCCATACTCAGCCCAGTAACAGTATCTGGTTATGTGACTTGCCTCAGAATCACACAGTTAGGTATGGAGGCTGAGAGAATCAAACCTTGCACCTCTGGAGCACAGGAAACAGCTTCTTAATCCTGTAAGCTAACAGCCAGACAAATCAATAATTTTGATTAGGTCTGAGGACTTGTTCCTTACTCATAAAGCTTAAAAAATACTTACCTTCTTTGAATAATATGCATACAATTCAGTATAGATATTTTTAAATTTATATTAGATTTTTGACTCTCTCTGATGACACTTAACCTTCTGCATGCTATAAGCTGCAGTGGAGTGTGACAGAAAGTTTGAAGCCTAAGATTCAAAGATTTGAGCTATATCTTACTGCAAGTGGCATTCAGTGCTGGTGGACTACAGAAAGTCCAGTAGGCCATGTTTCTTCATATAACAGGTGATGAAGCTTCATATAACAGGTGATGAAGCCATCTATTACTGAGGAAAAAAGGAGTAGACCAGCAGTAACACAAAATACATTTCAGGTATACTGCAAACCAAAGAAGAGTTTACTCTGAAAAAGGCATTTTTTTTTTTTGCCGAAATCAAGGAGTGCAAGAAACTTGTAATATAAGAAATAGTTAATAAAAGTGCAAGCTTCCAAGAGATCAGGGAAAGCCACAGATTATTTTCTATTGAATGCACAGTTATAATTTTTAACAGAGGCTGAGGAATTATGCAAGACTGTCAGCAAACCTGAGAATAAGTAGAAAGCAAAGGCTATCAAATGATAATTAAAAAATATCAAAGAGATAATACATGGTCTCCCAACATATTATCCAAAATACCAATTAGTAAACAAAAAGGCAGCAAGATAGCACAGTGTAGTTCTAGTCATGTAAACAGGTATTTGTTGGGTGAAATATCGTGTTTGTAAAATGTATGGGCTAGTTGACCATTATCTGAGAATGAAATTTAATAGAAAAAAAAAATCACAAAAGCAGAATAATAATATTATGGAAACAGAAAATGATGCAAAGGCAGACATAACTTTTAAGTAAATTCAGATGTGTTCATGGAATGTATCTGTAAATATGGTCAAAAACAGAAGTCATAGAGTATTTTTTCTACCTGCTGCTTGCTTACTATTAGATTCTTCACCATGGATTGCACCTTTCTATATCCTGTGGTTGGGGGCTAATCATAGGTTCATAGGTTCATAAATATATACTACGCTAACGGCCTCCAGGGCCTTTATAAGCCTAGTTGTACAACCCAACCCAATTGTGTCCCTATGTATCATGGGCATTTAATAGGATGGGGTATGTTAGTTAGGATGTTTCTAGAGGTTATGTGGGGTGAGTATGTTAGTGTGGGAATAACTGTCTGCCTCTGACAATCAGAGACATGGGAACCAGATCCAGGGAGAATTTATGATTTCCCATCCATTGATAAAGGGTACACTTAAATAGGGTTAGGGATGGACTCTGCTCCACATAATGGGAAGCCTGTTCCAGACTCTGAGACACACATCTGGCTCACCAACATGTCTTATTTATGTCATAAGCAAAATTGAAATCCTTGGATCTAGTGGTGCTAATGCTGTTTGTTTTGTAGATGTGCAAAAGGTCTATCAGAGCTGGATATGAGAATGCTTTGTATGCGTTATATGATCGACTTTGAGTAACCTATAGGAGAATGAGTAAAGAGATTGGGCTTTAAAGTGATCTGCACACAATGTGTTTATACCCTGGATTCTCCTTGTAAGGAGCCTTTGTGGGGGGGTTCCAGTTGTTGCATATGTCCGGTCGGGTACATTCCGAAGGTGGCACTATACTCAATGATAGATCTGATAAGGGCCAAATAAAGTGGTACTTTGACTTCCTTGGACGTGGATGCCATAGCTTTACTTATAACTGGGTGACACAGAATGATTTTCTTACTACATTGGCCTCATGGGAACCATCATCAAGTCAATTATCAGTGGTTCTCAACTTATGTCTAAATGCACAAAACACGCTGATTCCTAATGGCCCCAGTTCCAAAGCAAGTTCACAGAAACAAAGAATAAATGCAGTAGATGTCCAAATAATCCAAGTGAACAGTAATTCTTGGTAAAAACAGGTTTATTCACTTCTCACCACATCTGTTTTCCAGTGCTGAGGCTACTAATTCACCCTAAGGCTTCATCAGACTTTACAACTATTAATGCATGATAAACTCATTAAACTTCAAATAGCCCTCCTTTCAACCTCATTGGTTGTATAATTAGCATTCTAAACATTTATTTAAAGCACTACTAGCCATAAAACATCAACATATATATTGTACAGGACTATCTTAGGGAACACTCTGACTTTACGGTTGAAAAAATGTCAGTAAAACCTGCTTGAACTGTATTTAAAAAGAGTAGCAAGTAGTGATCTAAGACTTTTTTTCAAATAATCAATGTGCACAAAAAAGAGGCAGTAGAAAATATGTGTATGTTCTGTTGGTATCATTACAATTGCAGAAGCACCATTTGTGATGCACTGTAACTAAAAATGATATATTACGGTCTGTCTGAAGGACAGGATGCATTGAGAAATATACCGCTTCAAATTTCCACCAGAAGCTGTGCCGGTAATACATACAGTATGCAGAGTACCCATAGCTTTAAGAGAAAACAGAGGAAGAGCGTAAGTATGTGGTACAGCTAGGAGGTGTTTTTAAACAGATTAAGCCTACAGAAAGGTTTCACAGCATGATTAGCAAGACAAAGCTGGAATCTCAATAGACTTGGAATGTCTTCTACAGCCAGTAGAAAAAGCAATTGGTACTATACCTAATGCACAGTTGTTTTCATGATTAATCAGATAAATTAAACTAGTTGAAACAAGCTCTAAGCTATGTACCTTTAACACACCAGTGGGCAAAACTAGATTTGTGAGACTACCACTTGGCATTTTAGCAGCTCCAGGGGTCTTTAGAAAAGCTGTAGCTAATATGATTGAAAGCTTTACAGGATTTGTAAACATAAATGATGATATTCTGGTTTGGGGTCCTACCAAGCAAGAGCATGATGTCAGACTAACTGAAATACTATCGAGATTAAAGTCACAATGTTAATGCCCCAAAATATCAGAATGGTGTGTCATCCCTGAAATAAATGGGCCATCTTCTAACGCCACTTAGATTACAGTCGTATGTTGATTAAGCATGTGCTCTTCTTAATATGTCACCTCCAGAAAACCTCATTAATGTGATTCTTGGGTATGCCGTAATATATAGCAATGTGCATAACTTCACTTGTCAGATATAACCGTATCTCTGAGAAAATTTCTTGAGCAAGATATAGTCAGATTACAGCTACTTGGTCTATTTTGGGTAAGCTATTATATCCAACTTAATCAGGAAATCAGCTTACTTAACTCTTACTTCCATCAAGCATAAGAAAAGCTTTATATTTTCCATGAATTATTGAATTTTGCCACTACATTGAAACTATCATCTCATAAGAAAGATTGCTTCAAACACTTACCACTCTAAAAAAAACCTCCTTATTTTGCCCTTGAGCTTTTCATCTCGTATCTTCTTGTTTTATATGATAAAACATCTCAAAAGTATGAATCAATATGTACAATATAATAAAAAAGAATAGAAAAATGCTTATACCATACTGAAATAACTAAAAACAATGGCTAGGATTCTGAAAGGGCTGCCACCAGCAGTAATCCCTAATATGGGCTGCAACTACTGGCAATGGATATTTCTGATTCAGAGACAGGCCCACAGAAGTGATTCTACATAATCTGTAAGATCACCATGGTGGACCATCAACATGTTATATAGTAATAAGGCATTCCAGGAGAATGGTCTATGTTAGTTAGCCATGTGGTCTCCCCTGGAAATGTTTATGTAAATTAGTATGGCTGGCCATGTTAATTAACACAGTAGACATTGGAGTAGACCGCATAAAAGATAAAACCAGGTAAGTGTCTACAAAGAGGTAGTGATGGAGATTGTGTGAGTTGGTGTGTGTGGTGGTGTGTGTGTGTGTGTGTGTGTGTGTGTGTGTGTGTGTGTGTGTGTGTGTGTGTGTGTGTGTATATATATACGTGTGTGTGTGTGTGTGTGTGTGTGTGTGTGTGTGTGTGTGTGCGTGAGACACCATGTGTGCACATCTGCAGTGACAAGAGTGGTCTCAGGTGAGTGTATGCATGTGTGTGTGTCTACTTGGGTGGTCAAAGAATGGGGCTGGTTAAGATATTGGTAAAGTGTGTGTGTGTGTGTGTGTGTGTGTGTGTGTGTGTGTGTGTGTGTGTGTGTGTGTGTGTGTGTGTGAGATACCATGTGTGCACATCTGCAGTGACAAGAGTGATCTCAGGTGAGTGTATGCATGTGTGTGTGTCTACTTGGGTGGTCAAAGAATGGGGTTGGTTAAGATATTGGTAAAGTGTGCGTTTGTGTGTATATGTGTGTGTGTGTGTGTGTGTGTGTGTGTGTGTGTGTGTGTGTGTGTGTGTGTGTGTGTGTGTGTGTGTGTTCGTATTTGAATGTATGTATACATGTGGGAAAGTGAATGATGGAGGTTCCTATTCCAATGTGATGTATAGGGTGCCAGTTGGGATTACTGCAAAAAAGTACTGATTAGCACTAGCGGTAATACCATGCTATTCAGAGTCATGCAAATTATCTGAAAATGGTGTATTTCCTCATTGTGCAAAACATGACTCTGAATCTCATTTTCTGATGTTGTAAAAACTGGCACTTTTGATCAATCAGATAGCTATCATGTGTGGTTCTTTTTGAATCCCAGCCAATATTCATTGCTGTGCCTGAATATCTATTAGGTTTAGCCTACCTAAGCCTGAAGCCTGAGCTTGAAATTGGTCAATATCGATCAGTGCACTACACCGGTAAACAAATATATATAAAATAAAATAAGTGTGGCTGTTATATGACCATTTCCTGCTGCCATGTACTGAAAATGGAGAAAAATTAAAAAGATATTTTGCTATTATATATTTTACTTTTTATTTGGGTGCTGCGGTAGCGTTGTCGCCTCACAGTTAGACGTTGCCCGTTCGATTCTCAGTTAGAGTGTCTTCTGTGTGGCGACATGCGTGAATGGACATTCCTTCATTAAAGGTTGTGCATTAGGCCTGGCAAGCCAGCACGTAAAACTCTACTGCCAATCATTAGCGGACCGGAGTTCCGCTGTGGTGACCCCTAACCGGGAAAAGCCGAAAGACACAAACAAACAAACAAAATTCATTTAAAATATTTATTTATTTATTATTAACATTTTTCTGGTCAAGTTGGTCCTATTAGACAGAGCCCATTTTCAAGGGAGGCCAGGAAATAGTGCAATACAATAATGACATGGATTAAAAACAGTAAAGTATAAATAAATAAATGCATATATACATAAAAAGCAGTCCTGACATAAAATATAAAAGCAATAATCTGGTCCTCTGTGTTGGGAATACATCACATTAGTCTAGTGCCTGGTTAATGATTTATGATAAGCATTTAAAGTATCAAAAAGGCAGACATAATTTGTGCTATGTGTTGCTTAGAACAGCTAATATGGTATTAATAAGATGTACCTCTACCACTGAGCTTCATATCAATGTACACACAGTAAAAATGAAAGCTGAATCATTTATAAAGGTTTCTCACTCCCTCATTATATGAATCCATTCTGTTATCATATTAGTTAAAGCAGCCAGTTTATATACCCACCACAATGCTAGAGCTGTAAAAATATGCTCTAGATGGTGGGCACTTAAGACTGGCATTTGCCACCCAGTTCTGTTTCAGTAAAAATCTTCCCAGGATGCTATTTACCAATTATATCCATCTTTACCTTGTAGAAAAAGTTATGGTTACTTATAGCTTTCAGGCAGAGGGTGTACAGAATTAGTGAACTACACAAAGAAAGACAAGTGTGCTGTTTCTGAGGTAAAATGAGAGATGCACATGTGTATAGACAAATCATTTTATTGCATTTTGGGGCTTTTTTTAATTAATGTTAGTCTTTTAGGGTTAGTCACAGGGTTTTACTGTTAGGTTTGGAGTTTTAGGCTTAGGGACAATGTTTTAGGTTTAGGGTTAGAGATGGAGTTTTAAGTTGGGGGTTAGCATTAAAGTTAGGGTCTGAGTTTTAATGACAATTAGGGGAGTTAGGGCTAGGATTAGATTCATATTTTTAGGGTTACTGGTTGGGTTTTACAATTAAGGTTAAGAAGAAATTTTAAGATTAGTATTTTAGTGAGAGTTTTATAGTTAGAGATGGGTTTTAGGATTAGGGTTACAGTCAGAGTTTTAGGTTAGGGATGATGTCTTAAGATTAGGGTTAGGGTGGGGCTTAGGATTAGGGATAGAATTGGAATTTTTGGGTTATGGATGGATATTAGGGTTAAGAACAGAATTTTAGGGTTACAGACAAGTTTTAGGGTTAGGGTTAGGATTAGGGTTATGGACAGAGTTCCAGAGTTAAGTTTTAGTATGTTTAAATGGCATCAGCTACTCATTTGAAGCAGAAGTAATTTGCATTAAAATTCTAGGAATTAAGACACATAAGCAAGTTATGCCTGTATGCTACAAGTAACCATCACTGCAGCAATTCTTTCCCTTTCTTGAAAGTTCCATTTCTTTCTCATCATGCCCCTACAACAGGCAAACTCACCTAGGACAAATGACAAAGAATAGTTTGAAAACAGACTCAGAGGCCCTAAGAGAGAGAAGAGGAGGACAGAGAGAACAGGATGGCAGAGACTGGAATGTGTATTGTAGCCATTGTACAATTGCACAGCACCTCTATTTGTGCTGAATACACATAATGTTGCAATGGATATCACAAACTATGGCTGCTGGACAGTTGGGACAGAGCCTTTACATGAACAAATGCCTTTGACAGTGTGTCTGTTGGAATGCTACATTGATAACAGTTCTCCTTAAGTTAAACCTTGAAAAGAAGACCAAATCAATCATCTAGTGTTTTATAAATCTATGCACAGTAGAACAGGTGGTAGCTTCAAAAATGTCATCCACCAGAAGAGAATGACCATTCACCACTTTTTGAAGAGTTTTGCCATATTTCTAGCAACAAAATAAGATACAGTCGTAAATACACACAAAAAGACAATCGGTAGGATTCAATAAACTCAGTGTAGGTTTTGCGCAAAGCTGACATGGAGTTTATGTGTTTGCGTGGTGAGCAGCAGTAGTAATTACATAGTCATGCTGTGCACCTTATCTAAATGTAAACAAGTGTAGTTTTGTGGCTGGCAGAAACCATGCAAAGCAACATGGATAACAAACCTGTTTACCCATAAGCAAACTAGGTTATCGGGATTGCATGGAATGGCGCAGTGATTACCAGGGTGTATCATATAACAATGTATATGGTCCAAACACATTACGGGACAGTGTACACATTGCAAAGTATTGTGGAAACCCATTCCAGACATTCTGTAAAAATGTTGTGTAAATGATGTGTAAGGGTGCATGAACTGCAATTTAAAATAAACAGCCAGTGGAAGTGTGTATATAGGTTCATAGGTAGGTACTGGGCTATCTGCCCGAAGGCATATATTAGCCCAGCCACGTTGTGCGGTATTCACTGCCCCTTTGGTTAGTTCCCTAGGCCCTAGATCTAGCAGCTAGTACCCTTGGCCCTTATCTAGTAGAGCTGTTGGTATGATCCCTGGTGTGAACTTTCTGTTACCCATCCACTCGTCAAGGTTCCTCTTGAAGAGTGATAGTGAGGGGCTCTGTCTTATGTAGATCGGGACCTTGTTCCATAGCAAGGGAAGTCTTTGCAAAGGGAATCTATCCCTCCAGCATGTTCTATTCATTGTTGTGCTGAGGTTTATATTCCTAGAGCGTGTAGCTCGAGTAGATTTTGTTTTGTTAAGATGCAGCATGTTCAACAGTTCTGGGTTGGACATGGCTCTGTATGTTAGACAGAGATCGCCTCTGAGAAGGTGGTATGCAACAGAGAAAAGCCTTAGTTTTTTCAATAGTGCTGCATAGGATAAATGTTTGAGGCCAGTAATCCTCTTAGTGAGGTACCTCTGTGATCTCTCCAGCTGCTGGAAATGCCTAGCCAGGTACATTCCAATTGGTGCATTGTACTCAATAATGGGTCTGATGAGGGAAGAGTAGAGGGGCACCACTACATCCTTAGATCTTGATGCAAACCCTTTCGTGATCAGATGGGTCACATAGGAGGATTTTCTAACCACCTTGGCAACATGGTTATCAAAGGAAAGCTGATTATCTACTTGGGTCCCTAGATCCCTTATTACTTCTTCAGATTTCAGGGGGTTACCTCCTATGTGGTAGTTCGCAGGTACTCTGTTTTTTCCAAAGGGGATTACTACACATTTTTTAGCATTTAGATTGAGACCATGGCTTTGACACCATGCATCAGTCTCATTAAGGCCCTTCTGGAGGATATACATGTCGGCCAGAGACTCTATTATAGCACCCAGTTTGCAGTCGTCCGCAAACTTGGTCAGCCACAGCCCTTCAGTGCTTGCTTGTACTTCTGAGAAGTATATGCCAAACAGGAGGGGCCCCTGGACAGAGCCCTGAGGCACACCACTTGTTACTGGTCTGGATTCTGGTGGATATTGAATAGGGACCCACAGATTAATTGTAGGAAGGAACACAGGGAAAGAGGATAGGTGAAACATTGGAATGTACAGCAGATGAGGACATGTCAATGGAAGACAGTTGTAACAGGAACACTAATCATATATCAACATGATACATCATGGACTGCACAGTGAAAATGCATATTAAGTGACTGTCAGACAAGGTGACATAACAATGGAGAAGATATATTTGTGATATAAGCATCCCACAGTGAACAATGGAGAGGACATCTATCAGGGATGTTATATACATTTGTGTTTGGGTGCATATTGTGAAGCTGTGCAAACTGATTTGCCTAAATATGCCTGTAATGTCAGCAGAGGTCTCCAACAAGTTGAACACAGTTACAGGCTCATGGACAACAGTAAACAGAACCACTCACAATCATGGACAATATCAAAATAATCCAACCAGCAATCCCATGTCTCTGACATAACATATGTAATTCTGAATGATCATAGATGGTTCTGCACAAACACACTTGTACAACTATTATAACATGTCAGCAATCTATGACGGTAATCAAGCACACCACCCTGACACTGTAATATTGGCTGGAGGTGTTAGAAGAGACACTGGTATACCTGTATGTGATATTATAATCAATACAGGCTAGTTATTGGTGTGATGAAGGCATAGCCTTAATATACAAAACAGGGCTCCAACTTACACTACTTGATACAAACCCTCCATCTGGTACCAATTCTGAAACTCTTTTTGCTAAGCTACAACTAAACACTTGTAAGTCCATCTACATTTTATGCTCATATCTTCCTCCAGGTAATAACATCAACTCCCTTGAAAATATCCTAAGCTGGCTGTCCACTAACTTTCCTCAAGAAACCATTGTGCTAGGCGACTTTAATATCGACTGGAATACCTGCAATTCTGATAACCCTACTAACCACATAAACCTACATGGCTTCTCTCAAACTATCACCTTACCTACTAGAATCCATAAGCCCACCAACAAGGAATCCACCCTAGATTGGATCCTTATAAATACTCAGTCCCCAACCTACATGGCAGGCATCCTCCCTGATGACATTAGTGATAACTCACTAACCTATTTAATTCGACAAATGACCTACACACCGAGCCCTATAACCTTCAGAACTACTCACTCCAATAAACATTTTAACCCTGAACACTTCCAAAATGAACTGAGAGTTTGCAACTGGTCACCCTTAAAACACCTCCAACTAGATGAAGCAGTGGCATACTTCATTTCTAAGTTCCTTGAAATCCTAGACTACCATGCCCCTTCCTGTACCCTTAGGAATAGCACCAAAACTGCACCATGGCTTGCAAAGGAAACTAAACAAAAAATTTTGCTAAGAAACAAACTTTGGGCCAAATGGCGCTCTTCCAAAGACCCATCTGAGTGCTTAAAATTTCAACAGCTCAGAAACTCTACTAAAACTTCTATACATTTGGACAAATAAACCTTCTTTCAACTTCAACAAGCCAACCAACAAAATCCTCAGAAATTCTGGTCAGAATCAATAGACTCCTTCATCCAGGCTGCTCTAAGACACCTACCCCATCCAGAATTACCCAAGACACTCCCAAACATATTGCTGACTCTTTTAATAACTTCTTTACTGAAGCTATCCAGTCACTTGCTAACTCACTACCTCCTGTATCCTCTACTTCACCCCCATCCTCCTATACCTCTCCACCCACTTTCCAATTCCAACCCATCCCTACATCCCTCATTTGTACCCTCCTTCAGAAACTCAAACCGTCTACCCCTTCAGCTGACCTCTTACCTGCTAAGTATCTTCAAATAGCAGCCAAAGTTATTTCTTTTCCTACCTCTATCCTAATAAACAGAACCATTAAAGAAGGTACCATCCCATCTATCTGGAAATTCTCACACATTATCCCCCTACATAAGGGTGGCAACTCAACAGAACTTTCTAACTATTGTCCTATTACCCTACTCTCAACCATAGCTAAAATCATGGAAAAATGCATCCACCGTCAACTACTAGACCACCTTCTCCTAAATGGCCTATTAGCCAGCTCTCAGCATGGCTTTCGGCCCTTCCATAGCACCACTACTGCCCTCCTGTCATTTTCTGACCACATTAACAAAAACTGTAACAACTACACCCTGTCCTCTGCTATCTTTATTGATCTTTCAAAAGCATTCAACATGGTTAACCATCAACTACTCTTGAATCTTCTCAAGCCCCTCTCACTAGAAACTCAAGCACTACAGTGGTTCAAGTCCTAATTAGATAACAGGCAACAAGCAGTGCTTTGGGAAAACACTCTATCTGCCCCTCTTCCTGTCACCCTTGGCGTACCCCAAGGATCTATTTTAGGACCTCTTCTATTCTCCATCTTTATAAACGATCTATCTATTAGTATCCCTCAAGCTGTAACTATACAATACGCTGATGACTCCACATTAATATCCTCAGCTACAGGGCCTTCTGAACTGCAGTCCCTTACCCAAAATGTCTTTGAGCTTGTAGAAGAATGTTTTTTACAATGCAGTCTCCTCCTCAACCCAAAAAAAACTAAACTACTAATATTTACTCCTACACAAAAATCTACCCCATTTCACTTCTCTATCAAATCCAAAAACAGCACAGTCATATCTCCTGACACTTTTGCCAAACTCTTAGGAGTAACTATTGACCACAGTCTTAACTATGATACTCATATCAACTCCACAATAAAATCAGTTAACCATAAACTAGGCTCCCTCTACAAAATTAAACCCTTCCTTAATCCCACAGCCAGAACTACTATTGCCCACACCCACCTTATCTCTACTCTCCTATATTCACTAATCTATCTAAAACTAACCTCAACAAGCTTGCAATCTCCTACAATAGTATAGCCAGATTTGCTACCGGCTCCCCCTTTAGAACCCACCACTGCCAAAATCTGAATCAACTGGGTTGGCTTGAACTGCACAATCAGATTTTATTTCAACAACTAATTATTACCCATAAAACCCTTTATTATCCAGGTAAAACACCAATTCTCACAAATCTTATCAGCCCATATAACAATCCTACAAATCTACGCTCAGCCAACAAACTACTGGTATGATTACATAAACCCTACAATAAAGCCGGTGATTCCCTCTTCTCTAATGCAGTGGGTAAAAGCTGGAACCTACATCCTTCTGAACTTACCTCGCTCTCCTCTACTACACTTTTCAAAAAGAACCTTAAATTATATCTTACTACTCACTGGCTATGTCCCTGCACTAACCCAGACTAAGATGTCCTCATCCTGTTATCATTATCATCTCTTTTTTCCTTTGCTATTCCACCTCTACTCAGTTTTCACTTCAAAGTCCACTACCTCTGTGTTGGACTTATTCTACCCAAGACAGACATAATGAACTTCTCCCCTGTCGCTTTGAGTTACTACCCCTCAACTAACTTTCTCCCAACTCTGTTCTCTTTAAACTAGTATCTCCTGCTGCTCCTTACTTAAAACTTTGTTCTGGAATCTCCTTATCCTTCTGAATACTTCCTTCCCACAGTGATTGGAAAAAACAAAATTAATAATAAAGAATGTCTTATTTTGTTTTACTTTCTTATATCACATATGCTTATTTTCCTGGTAGCATATGTTTTGTATGACTAGCATCTTTAATTGAAGTTTAATGTGTTGAAACTGAATTTTTAATATGCTGTTTGTTTTATGTGGAGCTTTTCTCCCCGGGCATCTACTGAAAATAGACATATATCCAGTTAGACTAGCCCGGTCAACAAATGTAAAATAAAAATAATAAATAAAATAAATAGTTGACTGGTGTACATGGCACACAAACACACACACACACACACACACACACACATATATATATATATATATAAAAACACAATGCACACGGTCACAGATGTAACCCCATCAATATCAAACAGCTATGTATGCACTGTGTGCATCACTGTTGCAGGTAACACACACGCATCTGGTGTAACACCGTGATGGGGGTTCCACACCATCAGACAATAATGTTTATGCAACAAAAAGAATACCTAGGTATGGCCAATAAGATGTGTGAGAGCTCACTGTGGCAAAGGTGGTACACATCAGTTACACATCAGTGGAAGATGTGTATGTAGGTACTTGAAGAAGGGTGCATTGTACTCAGTTATTGGTGTGATGAAGGCTGTGACCTATGGAGTTATTATGGCCTTTCATGTGAATCTCCAGCGCATACTTAGTAGTTCTGTTACATACAAGGGAGTAGTCACATGCTGGTGGACATTCCACATACCATCTACCCCAGGACACAGGTCACATACCACTTGGTCTGCTTATAAGGTATGATGTCTACATTATCCTTGGGTTGTATGTTTGTTTTCATAGCATAACAAATCCCCCCATGTTTTCATTTCATCTCGTGTTGTCATGGCTGTGCAGCAATCTTTGGTGTGTGTTGCTATTGTCTGTATTACACTAATATCAAGTTGGAGTCAATGATTGCCCACAATCTGTAGTCCTCAAGGCAAATGTTTGGAAACAGGATGTGTATGTCATTCTTGATTCTGTAACTTTAATCTTCATGAAAGGGCATAGCAAACAGACATGATGTATAGACCTGATCACTGGACTTGCGATATAGGTCAGTTCACAAATTTCAATATATTTTGATGCCATGTATGCAATCCAGTCATCTACCCACCTGGTGATATAGGTGTTTATGGCCGCATCTGACAGTGTTGAGTGAATATCTCAGTGTGGATTTGTGTCAAATGCCTTGCCTGGTGGTTCCACAGGATGATAGTGTTATCATCATGCATGCCCTAGATGACCTCTTTGAGAGGACATCTAACAGAGGTAACAGACATGGATGTAAAATTAACAACTCACACATATCTGTTGCACACAGCTGAGATATTACATGTTGTTATACTTCACAGATGAGGAGAGTCATGATGCGCCTATACATGCATGCAATAGGGGCTGCTCCCATCTCAGATGGATGCATGTTGATGTACACCCTTCTACAGGAACAAATTCAATCTGAAGGGTGTGGTGAAGTGTGAATCCAATCATGTCAAGAAGGTGTATGTTCTGAGTCACGTTATAGGTGATCTGTGATGTTGTCACAGTCCATTGATTCTGTGTGATGGGCCTGGATAAATGTAAGACAGTGCAAACTGCATATCTTGATTTGACCTAGGGTTTGGACACAATTTCCCACTCAGGTATCACTGAGAATCTTTTCCAGCTAGGGATTAACCCTTATATCACTAGATGTTTAACCAACTGGCTCACTGACAGAACACATACTGTGAAAGTTGGTGAATCGATCTCTATCATTACAGCTGTCACTACTGACGTACCCCAAGGATCTGTGCTGGACTCTACTGTTTGGAATCTATTTCTTGACAGTCCAGGCTAAAGTACATGGCATTTGGCTTACCAAGTTTGTTGATTATTGCATATTGTGTGCAATCATTGAGTCCACCAATTATGTTATATTACAGGAGGGACTAACACAGACAAATGATTGGTGCCAAAGCTACTTGATCTACTAATAAACGCAAAAATGTGTCATTATTTTTGCCTTCTGTATAGTGGAATTCTCTGCTAATCACAGCATTGACAGTACTCCCCCTATGCTCAAATTCAGTGGTACAAGACCTGGGAACACATGTAGATAGCAATCTGAACTTCGACCAAGTTTCCAAAGTGGTATGAAAAGGCTACATCATGCACCTCATAAGTCAGGCCATCATATCCAAATCTGATGATGTTATAACAGCACTGTACTTGAACCTCATCAGAACACTAATAGAGCATAATGTTCCCTATTGCAGGTTCCTCACCAGATACCTGCAGCAAATAGAGAGACCATACGGGTTTCTCACCAAGAAAATACAGGGCATACAAACCATGCCATGATGTATGTGGATAGACTGAAAGCCCTGTAACTGTAATCTGTATCGTATAGGATGAGCTGACTAGTGCCTGGCCTACAGGTCAGTCTCTGACCCTGCCCTGAAGGGAATACTGCACATCCACAAATCAGCTATAACTGATGATATCAGCAGAGTCTAGTGAGGAGGGACGGTCATAACAGAGTACCACATGCTGGTGTAAAATGCTCTCTCTAATGTCAAGCAAGTACACACACACACACACACACACACACACACACACACACACACACACACACACACACACACACACACACACACCAGTTGACTGCAGTGAGAGCACAGCCCCTACCCAGCTATGTACACCAACTAGAGAACTCTGTATTCAATGCAATCACCACAGCATAAATCTGACAATGTACTCAATGACAGGTTTGATGAATGCTCATATAGTGGAACTATGGCCTCACTGGACTTAGATGTCAAACTTTGTTTATAGGTTGCACAACATAGAATGATTTCTTCACCACTGTAGGTATGTGATGGTCAAAGGCTAGATTACTGTATATGCTAGGTGTCCCCAAGTCCCTGACGACTGGGTCGACTCTTAGGGGTGTGTTGTCAATATGATAGTTACCAAGGGTGGATGACTTCCTAAAGGATATTACTATGCATTTCTTGGCATTTAGTTTTAGTCCATGACTTTGACACCATCCAACTCACAAACAGAGAGAGAGAGAGAGAGAGAGAGTGAATCAAGCTCCATAAAACAGCTGCACAGATCAGAGGTAGTCTACAGAGGCTGGGCTGTTGAAAGTGTCCTTTCTGGAGAATATTAGTGTTAGTGGGGGATTCTATGACTGCTTCTAATTTGGAATCATCTGCACATTTGGTCAGCCAGAGGCCCTTGAAATTGACCTTGACTTCAGAGAAGTAAATGTCAAACAGGAGCAGTCCCAGGACTGATCCCTGAGGGACTCCACTTGTGACTTGACTCTTTGAAGAGTTGGACTCCCCAAGTCTAACTTCTTGGGTCCTGTCTGTGAGCCAGATGGCTATCTACCGGGTGACATAAGGGTTTATGCCTAACCGTTTGAGTTTTATCAACAATGTCCAAGTGGGTTATTGTGCCAAATGGCTTGACAAGGTCAAGGTAAATAGTGTGAACCATTTTGCACTGATCCATTGCTTGGGTGACCTTCTTAAAGAAGTCTACCAGGCTGATTAGGCATGACCTGCACTTCACGAAGCCAATTTGGGTTGTGTCCGGAGGTTTTCAATATTATCATTATTGATCATTTCCATGATAATTCTTTCCATGGCTTTGCATATGAGACTAATGAGACTTATGGGTCTTTAGTTTACAGGATCTGTAGATGGCCCACTTTGTGCAAAGGGATGACTGTTGCTGTTCTCCACTCATGAGGTACGAAGCCTGTTTGGAGGCTATGGTTAAACAATTATTCTAATGGGCATGACAGGTTATGTTTCATGCTATTTATAAGATGTCCTAGGATACTGTTGGGCGTATCGATGTAGTGTTTTTTAGCTTTAGAAAAAGCACTGAGGGAGAACCTGTTCCCTAGTGATAAAAGGGGGAGTTATATTTGATGTTTTTTCTTGAGGGAAGGTTGGGGAAGGGGTAAAGTTAGAGCTATATTTGTCTGCCAGTAGGTTTGCTATATCTTCTTGATCAGGATAGGTGGATTGTATTGCCTTTGATGTTGTGGACATAACTAAATAATGTCTTGATGTAGTCTTTGGCCTAGGAGGCCAAATTTACCCAAATTTGGCTTTAGTAGACTTTATTTGTCTTCTGAGCTGTTTGTTTAGTTTGCTGAAAGTGTTTTTATCCTGCTGGGTGCTACACTTCCTAATTTTTGTCATGATTGTCTTCATTCTGTTATACAGACTATTGATGTTGTGATTCTACCAGGGTGCCTTGTTTTTTTAGTTATTTCTGTACTTATTCCTGGTGGGTACAGCTGCCTCTATGCAGCTATTAACATGTTTGTAATAGGGTTTCTGTAAAGTGTTCATCAGAAGTAGTCTATCTTCACATATAGTATCAGAATTAATCGAGTAATAGTACCAGGCAGATTAGCATTATCTTTGGGATAGTTTGTGAATTTCAGGCTTTAGATAATAACCTCAGGTGATGTAATCAAACAGGATATACTAGTATCCTTCAAACTAAACACTTTGGATCAAAACTGTCTACTGGAGAACACAAATGGTCAAAACAATTGTAGTCAAGTCAGTACAGTTTAGGGCAAACAGAACACATACTTAAAAATAGTAATTTTGGCAGGGGTCAGGCCAATTCCATACATCCCCCCAAATGGGGCTTTCACCTCATGCCCAATTAATTTATTATTCTCGCTCCAAGTCCAATATACCCCAGAGAAAGAATGAATGTAAGGACAAGCAACTGATCTGACAGCCATCCTGGTAAGTTACTACTGTGTCATGAATGGCCTATATTTTTAGTGTGTCCATAAGACCTTGAATGGCATCTCTGTGGCTTAGGTGGCTTGTGTACAAAAATATATCTATAGAAGTACAAGTGACATACACATGCAGGATATCATTTTATTGTGGGTAGAGTGATAAACGTTATAGAAAATGTACAGTTTTATTTTTCCAACAAGACTATAGGTCAGTATCACTATTGGTATGCCTGTTATCACTGTTTATATGCCAGCAAGAGGATATCAATGCTGCAGACTGCAGGTTAGGTTTCTGGATTACAGCTAGTTAGTATAAGATAAAATCTACACCAGCAGTGAGTTCTATTGCTGCACCATCCAACTCACAAACAGAGAGAGAGAATCAAGCTCCATAAAACAACTGCGCAGATCAGAGTTAGTGTCTACAGAGGCTGGGCTGTTGAAAGTGTCACAAATATTATATTAGAATACCTAATGCTGTTTGTTAAAAGAAGACTCATTTTCCCCAGGGAGTAAGGATAGGGTACTGACCAGACCACAGTTAGTTATTTGTATTCTAGACAATGGAAGAGGCAGTCAGTTTCAGACAGTTGGAGAGGATTTCAAAGTGCAGACAAGATTGGAAGACTTCTGTGGACACTGCAAGAATACATTATATTTCAGATCTGGTCATCTGTGACCTTTCAGACCTCACAAATCAAATTCTGGGGTTCCTAACAAATACAGATCCTGTATTTTACATAAAGGTTAGCATATAACCATTTCTGTTGATTGAAAACCTTAAATATAAATCATTTATAGTTTTCAGATATAAATTAATACTTCTGTTTTCATTGATTAGGCTTCTACAGTCTTTTAAAATTCTATATCAATCCTTCAGAAATTAATGCTCACCTCTGCTTTGCACCTTGTCAGTCTCTACACATATATTTATGCACTTGTGGCTCTGTGTGGTACTGTGTTTAACTTCTTGTCAAATTCCAGTACTGTCAAAAGCAAAATATTTCCGAGGGAAAACACCAGTGTTTTATCAAATCCCTAATCTACCTGTTGTTTTATCTGTTATTAAAGTGTGCATGAGCTCTTGCAAAAGACGTATGATCTACTCATTCATAGTTAACTTACCTTGCAGAGTTCTTATTTGGTTATTACAGTGTTTCATAATTAGGCGCTGATAAATCAAATAATAGGTTTGCTGGCTTTCTAACATGCCTGAAGCAATAAACTGTATATTGATTGGTGTTCAGCACATCACTTGCAAAGTGAAGTTGAAGCGTCAACTAGTACAGAATCATTGCATGCTAGTAAAATGAAATTCAAATATTCTCACAAAAAACTTTTCATTTAGTTGGTTGTTGTGCAACCACTGATTAATATTTGACTCTGTGTAAACATTTAGAATGTCACACAAGGATGGCCATGATGAACTTTAAGCACATTTATTGGCATAACCTGAATAGTTGTCCCTTTCACTGTCTCTGACCATTAAACTATAACTGTTTTTGTGAAACCATATCAGCATTGAGGGATATTGTATAATTTAATACAGATAAGAGATGTAGAATGCATATATACATAAACAAATAAAAATAAACATGCCGTCAGTACTGGTGATGTTGAATTTATAACATGCAAAAAAAGTTACAAAAAGATAAACTCATAACACAAAATAGAAAAATGTTACTTTTTAGGTGCTAGTATGCAAAGGAGACCAGTTAATATTATTATAAATCCAATAGTGTTTTATTTCCTTTATAAAAACATCAGTAGAGGGCAGACTATGATTTTATTTTCATTTATTCTTTGACCATGGAAAATAGCCTACCTCTGTGTAAGTACATGTAGCGATTTCATTAACTTTCTTTTTGCAGTTGGATTTTTATCCCCACTGCCTGTTGGCCATTAGCCCTTTCCCATGCAAATGGTCTATTCATTCCACTTTAATCGATTGGGAGTGGTCATTATTTAGGCAGCCATTGGGGTAATGTGTATTTTTCACTTTTTCTTCCTGGCCCTAACTATGCACAATCAGCTAGGTGCTAGGGAAAGGTGAGCGATCCATAGAGGACATCATCTCACCTCTGCATGTGCAGGTTACAGCTAAGCAGCTCTGCTCTTTCCCTCAGAACACAAATGGCGGTCTTTCCGATCTCCACCATGGAAAGCTCACTGCTTAAAGGGTCTCCAAATATAGTTTTCCCATTCCCAGAGAGAAGCGAGTGGTCTCTAAAGAAGATTTGGGAGAGTCAGGAAGAAGGCAAGAGGAAACATGGATGTCCAGCCAAGAGATGGATGGATGGATTGTATGAGTGAAGACCTGTGAAAGTCAGGCATGATGGATGATGAAGGTAGGAAAGTGGCACTGAATTGAGAGAGGTGGCATCAATCGATAAGACACCTCAACCACATGTAGAAAAATGGGGAAAAGGCACTGATGATGATGATGATGATTTTTTTAGCAGTTTTCAGTATTTTAGTAAATTATATTTAAAAAATATATTGTTTAGAATGGATTGTTGCATGATGTCCTCAGGACAAAAAAGCTTTACTATTGCTCTTTGAATGCCAAATTCCCTCAAAAATTATCAAGCTCACTGTTTGCTTTAAGGGAATAACACATTTTTAATAAAATGTAATAACGGTGCCACCTTTACAAATAGACTTCAGCAGGGAGAGCTAGGGATTAACACACTTTTCGTGAGCAAAGAATATTCCTGTCTCTGGTTCCTGGTCCATCTACTTCCAATTCTCTTGTCAGTGTTTCTTCTAAATTTATTAAACATAAAAAATGTAAACAGTAGTCAGTGCAAAAAAGATGAAAAATTTAAGATGATAGAGTTTCTTTGTGGGAGCAGGGTGTGGAAGCCAGGAGGTCCAGACCTATCAAACCAAGTGAAGCAGCCCATCCCATGGCAGTTAGTGCACACTAGTTCCCAACTCCATGGAAACCAATTTCTTGATGTGTACTAGTCACTATAACACCTGAGTGCTTGAACATAGGTGTTGGAGGCATCAGCAGTAGTTGACCAGCCAGCCCCCTTTATCTGAAAAATGGTAGTCAAAATGTTTTTCAAAAATGAGGGATCTATAACTGTAAAATCATCCTATCTACTCTGAATGTTGGAGTTCTAACTTCTGGGCTAGTACAAACTCTTCCTTTACCATCCTGTAAGTCACCAGATGATTTCAAAGTTTTATCTTATCTACACCAGACACATACTAAATTCCCTACTTCTGCATTGCAGACATCTAAAGAACGGAACCTGGGGGGCAGCTAGCCAGTCAAGTTATGAATTGTTTCTGTAGATACTAGGCACCTAATTCCCAGATACCCAAGGTTAGTGTCAAACATTATTCTGTGGATGTCACAGAATAATGTCATAGTTTCAACTGGTAAAGCAGTTTTTTTCTGGCTTCTTTGACCTCAAACCTTCCATACCAAGAGATGCAAATGAAAATTTGAGAAAAGTGCTCTTATTTCTCCTCCATTTTCTTCCAGTTTGAATGAAGATGAAAATGATAAGAACTTAAATTATTTAAACTAGTATAAATCCCCCAGTAATGTGATACAGCTTCTGGAAATAAAAATTCCTTCACCAAAATCAGATATTTTGGTGATATGTTAAACTTTATTAGAAATATTTCAAAATACCTGCTAATAACCTATTCTCCCTTAAAATTATATAAGCTAAACTGATGAAGCTATAAGAATTCAAAGCACGTGAACTTTCTGTTGTTATTAACTCCTTTCCAGACATTCCCTTTCTTTGGAACACAACTCTCAGCTGCCAAGCCAAGAAAAGTCATATTGATTTTACAGGGTTAAGGAGCAAAGTACATTTCTATATAAAAAGCTAGTGGTTGACCCACTTATTATAGACATGTCTATTCATGAGTGGTCAAAGAAGATAGCTGCCCTGAGTACTGCTCATAATGATACATGGAGCAGAAACCTGTATAGGTTTTGGTATAAAATATACAGCTCTGCATTTCAATCATCATAGTCATTAGTTATGAGGGTCATATGGTACACAGTACCAGACCAAATGCACCAGCTAAATCAATGACTTAGATGCTTCTCTCAATAGGGGAGGGGGTTGGCATAATGGTTAAGGTGTTCACCTTACAGACACAAGGTGCAAGGTTCGATTCTCACGTGGAGTAATTGGTTAGGCTTAAAAAATGCCCCACAGGGCCTAGTACAAATCTATGAACCTATAATCTAAGAAAATGAATTAAATTGCTTTGACTGCAGACAGGTTAAGACTACATTTTATCATGTGTGGTTATGACACAGCAGATGTCAGTTTTACAGCCACTGCCTCTCAAATAATTTGTATGTAGGCTTTTCTGATTAACTAGCCATTCTTTCCCAGAAGATGTTAGGGCACAGCTGCTAGAAGTATTATTAGACAAAACAACATTTTGGCCCTCCATGTGAAAAATCCATGCTACTGGCTTGACCATTAACCTCTTCCACCGACCTGTATTCGAATAATTGGTATCTTATAACCACAGATACATGGGTCAGAGAAGTAGTATCTTCAAATTACATCAATGGATTTTGTACCTCTCTCCCAATTCCAGGTATAGCCACAGACAATCCAATCAGGCAGATCTTTGTATGACTAAACAACAACTACTTTTGCAAGTTATTTAAAAAATCGCCTCTTCATAAGCAGGGAGTATTCACAATTTTTCTTCATACCAAAAGAGAAGACAGGACTGTACTAGATCTCAACAGCTTCATAAAGAAAGATATGTAAAAATGTTGACCTTTCATAATTTTTTCCTCGTTTGCATATACAAAATGGTTGGTCAGTTGGTTATAATACATATGAAAGATGCTTATCTCCATAAATAGCTCAAAAAACCCACAGACAATACCAAAGGGTTTCAGTAAAAAATAGAAATTACAAATTCAATCCCCTGCCATCTGGCCTTCATGCTGCATCAGCCCTTAACAAATGTCTTGCTCCAGTTTTTCAACACAATGAGGCTTTAGAGGGTGAATATTTATCCCTTGGTATAAAACAGCAAATTAATGTTCCACCACTGTATAAACAAACCAAAAAGGTATTATTGTAGAAATAAAAGAAGTATGGGTACTCAAAAAGTGTAAACATTATAGTTTATTGTTTTCTCACCATTAACCCTACATGAAACTTATCAGATAAAATTCAAAAGGCTTACTACTTCACTTTATTTTTCAGTGTCACATGACTCTAATGACAAGATCAAACAAATTAAAAAATGATTAACAACATATGTAAACTATATTTATGATTATTGGTAAACTAATTTTATTAAAGTTCTCTTTCATATAGATGCTAAAATTAACATTAAAATTAAAATCCAGGGATGAAGGCATCTAATAACAACAATTGACATCATAAATCAGCACTCTCTATCACTCCCCTAAAATCATCCTTCAAAAAGTATTTTTTAAACTTCTTATACCTTGAAGTACGTTAAAGCATGGCACTAACCTCACTTTTGTTTTACTATTGTACATGCATTCATATATTCTTTCCCTTAATCTTCCTTTTGTTTTTTTTTTTTCTGCATAAAATGATTCACAAGAAATGTACATTCCTGCATACACAACATAAATTTAATTGGAAGTGAAACAACCTGAAGGACTTTTAGTTTTTTCTACATAAAATGACTTATAAGAAATGCACATTACTGCATACATAGTATAAACTGAATTGGTAGTGAAACAACATGGACTATAATTCATATTAGTGTTAATGCAACAAAAATTCAGCTTATCTGCTATACACAACACCTGTACCATGTAACATCCCTTTCTTATTCATCTCTTTTTCATTCTATTTTTTACCACCCCTCTCAAATTTCTTCTTTAAATTTTCACCTCTCTTATTAATAACTCCAGGCCATTCAAAAACATTTTACACAAACTTACACACTTACACACACACACACACACACACACACACACACACACACACACACACACACACACACATAGATATATATATGTATATATATATATATATATATATATATATATATATATATATATATATATATATATATATATATATATATCCTGACAGACTGTTAAAATGTATTAATTTTTCATAATATTAAATATCCTAACATCTAATTCATAGGTCAGTGAAAGACAATGAATAATTATTATAATTTTTTTTTATTGCCTACATTTCCAGTGCTGCCAATTTCACCTAAAATCATATTTACTAATGTATTGAGACACACTCTGTGTTTAAATCTTTCATTTAGAGCATTAATCCCCACCTTTTATTTTTCCATGTCCAATGTTAAACTCTGGACCATGACCCTTTATTTTTCACTGTATTATTTTTATTCATTCTTGAAGCATACACGTATAATGTAAGAAGGTATTGATCCTTACATTTTTATAATTAATACTGTTTCAAATACATATTTGTTAAATCATTATATAATATTACTTTCATGTAAAGTATACTATCATAACTATGTACACTCACAAAATCTAAAAATTGATTGATAGAATTTATATAATCCATTCAATCCTTTTTCAAATTAAAAAAGTCAAGAAAACAGCTTTAAAAATGATACTCTTAAACCCATACTTACTGTATAAAAATTCAAAAAAGTCATCAATAAAACAACTTTAAAATGATATCATTACATCCTTCATTACAATAGAAAAAATTATTTTCCCAATTGGACATCTCCAAATTCACATTAAGTATCATTGTGACCCCCATTGCCATCCCTCTTTTTTGTTTATAAATATGATCATTAAAAATGTTAACCAAAGCATGTTCTATGCCATCAATAATAGCCTTCACGTCTTCTGTGATATAACAACCATCTTCACAAGGAAATGAAGTGTACACAGACATTATATCAATAGTGACCACTAATTCTTCTTCAATAATCACTATTTTTTAATTTTATTTTTAAAATCAAAATATCCCTTAAACAAGATTTTGACACCATCCCTTTTAGTACTGTATCCCCAAAAACAGAAACTGCCTCCACCTTAGCTCCTTTTGCAGAAAGTATTGGTCTCCGTTGGGGTCTTCTTCATTTTTGTGAAATGAAGGGTATGTACTTACTATAATGATAGATCTGCATTGTCCGCTTCTATCGTTCGACAATGGTTGGGTTATCAGATCTGACTATGATGCAACTTCAGCCAGTTTCAGACTTAGAATCTCAGACTCAGACTCCTCCCCTCACCTATAATGCCCTGTATTTGGTAAGTTACCTCAGACTGAGTTTTCCCAAACCATACAATATAACTGAAAGTCCATTATAATAAAACCAAACACATCACAGATATAGTGAACAATCCCTGACCAAGAGCTTGAACAGAACATGACTAAGCCATAGGGAATGTCAGCGCGGTCACTCCAGAAACAAAGGAAAGGATAACAGAAAGGGAAAGGTGGGCAGGAGGTTGAGAAAGGATGGAAGCAGACAGAACAGATTTATCTTTATGGTAAGTACATAACTTTTGTATCTGATGTCTCTTCTGTCCCTTCATCAATGGATGGGACGGAGTCCCCAGATACCAAAAAACCTTGGGAGGTCTCATGGATGGATTTTTCAGAGGACAGCTAAATCAAAAGAAGCTCTAGACATGGATTGCAAATCCATCTTGTAGTGAGATATGGAGGTATGCACATTGCTCCAAGTAGCTGCAGCACAAATATCATCAATAGGTACTCTAGAGAAAAAGGTAGTGGAGGTAGTAAATGATCTAGCAGAGTGGACCTTAGGAGGTTTAGGTAAGGACAGTCCTTTCTCCTTACAGACATGTGAAATACATTCTGAAAACCAGCAAGAAATTTAACAATCCTTTACCTAATTTGGCTGATGAGAAGGAGATAACAAATTGCTCAGGTTTTCTAACTTTCTTAGTGTGGTGTAGATAAAAAATGCAGTTGGTGGTGTACATTCAGAAGGTGTAACATGTATTCTCCTTTATTAGCAAATCATAGGAAGAAAACAGGAAGACTGATGGACTGGTTAAGTGATAATTCTGAAGACACCTTAGGAGGGAAGGAAGGATTTGTTTTGAAAGTGACTTTGTCCTTGTGGAAAATCAAGTAGGGAGGTTTGCAGGAGAGGGTGTGAAACCCTGCTATTCTTCTTATGGAAGTGATTGCTACTAAAAACAAGATTTTCCAAGTCAGAAATTTCAAATCATCTGTAGCCTTAGATTCAAAGGGGGGGGGGTCTCATCAAGGCCTGCATAAGAATAGTAATATCCCAAGGAGGAACAGGGTCTCTAAGGGAGGGCTACACAAGAAAGGTGCTCCTGAAGAAGGCCTTGGATAATCTGAGGGAAACAATGTGTGACTGATTTCACCCAATGTTAGAACTGGAAATGGCTGCTAATTGCATCTTAATAATAGAATAGCTAACCCCACTGTAGAAAAGTGAAGCTAGGAAGTCCAAGATCACTGGAAGGGGAGATGAGAAGGAGTCCAAATTTATACTGGAAGCTCAGATTGAAATTCTTTCCATCTTATAGATCTTCCTGGTAGAAGTTTTCTGTTCAAAAGTCTAAATGTGCATGACCTGGGAGGAAAGTCTGGACTGTCTAACCATCATTGGAACTGGAGAAACCATGTGGTCAGCTTGAGTGCTTTTATGCCCAGGTATTGCATTCTGAAGGGGAGAGAAAGAAAATCTGGAGCAGGGTCCAGCACCCAAGGAGGCCGAATCAGATGAGACCAGAGGAAGGGAAACCACACTGGTCAAGGCTGGAAGGGAGAAATGAGGATCACCGTAACCTTGCTCTGCTATATTTTCTACAGAAACTATGGTATGAAAGGAGTAGGAGGGCAGGCATAATGGAGACAAGGGGACCATGTGTGGGACAGATTATCCCTCAGGAATTCCCATTTTTAGGGAATTAGGGCAAAGTAGCTGCTACATTTGGTGTAGGGGAGGAATCAAAGAGGTCACAGCATGGTAGGATCCAGCGACTGAAAATCTAATTTGACCCTGTTGGATTGAGGGACCATGGAGGACAGAGCTGTTCAACCTGTCTGTTAAAACACTGAACTTCCAAGGTTTGTGCATTGCTATCAGAAAGTGGTAAGAAAATATCACCCACTACCAAACCCTGATGGCCTCTCAACATAACAGGTAAAAACATGTTTCCCCCATTTGTTGATGTACCGGAATACTGACATATTGTCTATTTGAATGGAGATCCCACTCCTGGGGAGGGAGTCTGGAAGGCCTGCAACCCTAACTGCCTTCAGTGCCAGGATATTGATGTGAAGACTGGTCTCTGTAGGGCACCACATGCCTTGGATGGTCTTTCCCCAAAAATGTCCCACCCCAGCTGAGAAGTATCCATGATGACATGGCTTGTGGGAGGGAAGAACAAAGGTTCAGGCCAGAGATACAACTGGAGATTCCAGCCACCACTGAATATGAGTTTTGCAAATTTTCTTGAGAGACACTGGAAAACTCATGGGTTGACATCTCATTGACTACTGAACTGTGAGGGTCCACTGGAGCACCATTATATGAAATCTAGGCAGGGGAACTAGGGTAACATCATCTGCCATTAAGCTGAGAAGATGCAAAGTCAACCTTGCTGAGGGCTTGTGAAAGGGGAGTACTACCACTACCTGTTCCTGACATGTGCAAATCCTGGGTTCCAGAAGTTTGGCAATCTGTAACTTGGTAATTAGGTCTACTGCAATGAATTCTATTGGTTGGACAGGATGAAACTTGGACTTTCCTTTGTTGACAGTTATCCCTAGCTGTGAGCAAAGATGGAGCAAGGAGTCCCTGGCTTGAAGAAGAAGAATCCTGGTGGGATGGTTATGTGCCAGCCGTCCGGTTATGGGAACACTAGAAACCCTAGCAGCCTGATATGAGCTACAACCATTGCCATACACTTGGTGAAAACCCAAGAGGTTGTAGTGAGACCAAAGAGATGGGCACTGAACTGGAAGTGACTGGCTCGCAGCCAGATGAGCAGAAACCTTTTGGAGTGTCTGTCCATTTTTATGTGGTGGTATGCATTCTGAATGTCTATTGAGTATATCCAGCTGTCCTTCCTCAAAACTGGTAGGATGGACTATACAAGGACTATCCAGAATTCCATCTGATTACATACTAGTTCAAGTGACTGAGGTACAAAATTGGCTTGAGGTCCCCACTGTTCTTTGGCACCAAAGGAACAGTGACTAATCTCCAGATCTTTGCTGGTCTGGTGGGACCTCTTGGAAGACATGCTTGTCTAACAGCTTTATTATTTCTAATGCTGCTGCTCTTCATTGGGAGGGAGGCACTTTGAGTAATTTCTTTGAACAAGGGTGAAGAGAAACAAAGGGAATGGTGTAACCTTATAATCCTCTGTACCCAAGTATCTTGAGTGATGGATGTCCAGGTTGTGGGATGCAGGGATAAGTATCCCCCCTGACTGCTTCCAGAGTGTGGCAGTTGGTTCACTGTGCAGAAGTGCTGAAAAACCTTGTTGGAGGAGGGGGTCCCAGAAGCTTTGATTTTGTGGACCACATCTGCCATGGGGCAACACCCAGCATTATTGTTTCCCCCCTCTGACCCAGAGGGGTCTATCACCAGAAATGTCAGAAGAAGAACTCTAGTGGAAGATCTGCAAAACTACAGTTTCTTCTCTACCTTTTGGTTTCCAAAGAACACCCTTTGGGGTTTAGAAAACTCAATCTGAACTGCAGACAAGATTTTCCTATCATGATTATTTCTGGGGGTCTATATTAGAACATCGAAGTTTCAAAACTTCGAATGTTCTAATATCGACCCCTATTCAGTGAAAACTGAAAACATCGAACATACAGAACAGCAAATCTTTTTCTAGGGAAAACATTTGCTGTTCCAAAACACATACACACAACACAAGCACACCAAATGAATAGCAATCCACACAAATACACCTAAAAGCTTACACCTAACCCTACACTAAACTATACACACACCATTAACTATCCACTTACCTTAACCCAAATCCTAACCCTAAGGTTCATAGGTTCATAGGTAGGTACTAGGCTATCGGCCCTGGGGCCTGTACAAGCCCAGCCAAAAAGGTACCCTGGCTTTTGCCACCCAAGAAAATTATTTTCCTGTGCCACTGTCGAGCAGAGCCACAGAGGTGATCCCTGGGGTGAATTTCCTATTTCCCATCCAATCAACAAGATTTTTCTTGAAGAGTGCTAATGCGGAGCTTTGTTTGATATAGATATGTAGTTTATTCCAGAGTATGGGAAGTCTCTGGGACAGGAATCTATCCCTCCAGCATGTTCTGTTTATTGTGGTGACAAGGTTTAGGTCCCTAGAGCATGTAGCTCGGTGTGATTGGGATTTCTTTAAGTGGAGCATGTCCAACAGCTCTGGATTTGACATAGCTTTATATGTTCAGCAGAGATCACCTCTGAGTAGGCGATATGCGATGGAGTAAAGCTGGAGTTTTTTGAGACGGTCTGCGTAGGGCATCTGTTTGAGGCCAGTAATCCTCTTTGTGAGGTATTTCTGCGGCCTTTCCAGTTGTTGTAGATGTCTTGTGAGGTACATACCAAAAGGGGCGTTGTACTCTATAATGGGTCTAATGAGTGATGAGTAGAGGGGAACAATGACCTCTTTTTTCTGGATGAAAAACCTTTTGTGATGAGGTGTGCCACGTAGAAGGATTCCCTGACTACTGTGGCGATGTGATTATCAAAGGAGAGACTACTGTCCACCTGTGTCCCAAGGTCTCTTATCACACTTTCAGTGTTAAGTAAACTACTGCCTATTTTGTAGTTCATGGGTATAGAGTTTTTACGAAAGGGGATGACAATGCACTTTTTGGCATTGAGCTTGAGGCCATGGCTTTGACACCAGGCATCTGTCTCAGTGAGGCCCTTTTGTAGGATGTCCACATCATTAGGAGTTTCGATTATGGCTCCTAGTTTGCAGTCATCTGCGAACGTCATTATTCATAGACCTTCTGTGTTAGCCTGTACTTCAGAGAAGTAGATACCAAACAGGAGAGGACCCAGGACTGAACCCTGTGGTACTCCACTTGTCACTGGTCTGAAGTCGGATTTGGAGTCTGCTACTTTCACAGTGTGGGTTCTGTCAGTGAGCCAGTTGTCAACCCATCTTGTGATATAGGAATTTATACCTAGTTTAGTGAGTTTATCGATAATTCTAGAGTGGGGGATGGTGTCAAAAGCCTTGGCAAGATCTAGATAGGCTGTGTGAACCACCTTATCCTTGTCTACGGCTTTGGTGACTGCTTCAAAAAAGTCTATCAGGTTTAGGAGACATGATCTGCCTTTTACAAACCCGAACTGGGTGGGGTCCAAAGTTTGGAGATTACCAATGTCTTTGTTTATAAGTTCCATGATGATACGTTCCATGGCCTTGCAGACCAGGCTCGTCAGGCTAATGGGGCCTTAGTTCCTGGGGTCCGTGGTGGCTCCCCCCTTGTGGAGTGGGATAACCGTTGCTATGCGCCATTCAGCAGGCACAAAGCCTGAGGTGAGGCTATGATTGAACATGGTACTTAGGTGGGGTGCTAGTTTGTTCTGTAGTTCATGTAGAACGCAGTCTGGGATGTTGTCTGGTCCCATGGATGCTGTGTTCTTGGCTTTGGAGAGTGTGGTTTTTACCTGTGCAGCCGTGATTACAGGAACGTTGCATTCTTCCAGTATAGAGATGGGCTCTTTAAGGGGTGAGAGGGGGTAAAGTTAGCACTGAACCTATTTGCCAGGATGTTGGCAATATCAGTTGGGTCTGTATATTTAGTGCCATTGTGCTGTAACTCAGAGCAGATCTGAGTGTTGCCATTGAGATTCTTGACATAGCTATAGAATACTTTGTGGTTGTCTTTAGAATCAGTGGCAATTTTGTTTTCGTAACTAGCTTTGGAGGATTTTATCAGGGATCACAGCTTCTTACTGAGGCTGACCAGGGAGCTCCTCCACTCGTGGGATTTTACTCTCTTTTGCAACAGTTTCTTCCTTCTGTTGTACAGTTTGTTTATAGCAGGGGACCGCCAGATTGGCTTCCTTTTTTGGAGGATAGCGTCTTGGTTCTGTTTGGGATAGCATGATCCATGCACTCATATAAGTGCATATAAAGTGCAATTGTGTAGGATTCAGTAGTCGTAACTGTATTGTCCATCTGTATGGGTGTCATGAAGTTCACCACTTCTGTCTTAAGAAGCATGAAGTTGTCTTTGGAGAAATGTTTTACCATAATTTCCTAAATGGGGGGTGGGGGCAGGATGTGGATATCTAGGGTAATTAGCTTATGGTCGGATCGGACCAATGAGGTGTTGACTTCAGGTGTGGAACACCGGTCACTCATGTTGGTAATGACTAGATCTAGGATATTGTTGCCCCTGGTGGGGGTGTGGATAAGTTGATCCAGGGCATTGGAGTTTATGAATTCCAGAAAGCATTGAGCAAAGGAGTTGGTACATGAGTAGTTTTCCCAGTTAATGGTGGGGTAGTTGAAATCGCCCATTATTAGGGTGTTTGGTTGAACCCTAATATTTTCCAGTACATCAAGAAAAGAGGAGTGGGAATCCTGGGGCATGGTGGGGGATCTGTAGCAAGCTACAATTTGGATTGCAGTTATGCCCAGAGTTAGTTGCACTTGGATAACCTCGGCTGCATTATGCTGAGCAACTAGTCTGGAGGTGTGGATATCCTTAATGAATATGGACACACCTCCACCTTTGGTGTTCCGGTCCAGGTTACATGGCCGAAAAGTGTGGTATGAGTTATAGACTGGTAGTGCAGGGGTGCTCTCTGGAGCCTTGAACCAGGTCTCAGTCACTGCACAGATATCAATGTTCTCCAGTTTAAGGAGTGCCTCAAGTGAGTGCATTTTGAGATTTAGACTTCTAGCATTGAGTAGCATCACCGTCAGTTTTTGCTTGCCTGTTCCTGTTACGGTGGTGAATTTGTCATTTGAACCTTGCCTAAAAAAGGCACTATAGGGGCGGCAAGAACCTTAGCCAGTATCCAGAATCCCAGGGGTGACAGGTGCAGGCCATCTCTGGCAAAGCATCGTGGTCTGTCGACCATGACATCCCAGGCAGACAGATACTGGATCCCTTTAGAATGGCACCAGAAGCTTAGCAAATTGTTGAAGTCAATCATTTTGTCCTTGGACTGCAGCATCATTCTGGGTGATGGCAGAATGCTACTCAGGACTAGAGTCATACCTGCCTGGTCTACAAGATTGGAGAGCTCTTTCATGTCTCTTTTCATGTAGTCCAGGGAGGTATGTCTCAAGATGTTCACACCAACATGGACAATGACAGAGTCATATTTGTACTTGTTGTGGAGTGACCTGAGTGCGTGGGTTATGTGGCGGATCCTGGCACCTGACAGGCAGCTGACAGTAACCTTCTCCTTGTTTAGCCTGGTGAGTGGGACATCAGTGTGCCTGACTATAGAGTCACCTATGACTAGTGTGTTGGGTACGTTGTTTTGCCTTATTGGCTGTGGTTGAGTGGCACACTGAGTCTGTGGGCTGTGTCATTTGGGTTGTGTTGGGGGGTGGAGGTTGCTTGCATTTCTGCTTTGGAGGTCTCTGTTGCTTGAGCAGATTATTATTGAGAGCCTCCGTGAATGTTTTTGTGTTTCTATGTGTGGATTTTGGTGGTGTAGATTTAGTGAGACTATGTGATGAGTGCGGTGTGGTGCAAGTGTTTACCTTCTCCTCTTGACTGTCAAGTTCAGTCTTGATTGGGGAGAGCTTTACTTCCAGTTTGGCTAGATAAGTGCATCTCTCACAGGTTGTAGTGCTGAGTGGTAGGAGGAAAGGGTTGTCTGTGTACATGAGGCAATTTCTACATTGCCCCAAGATGCCCAAATTCATCAGATAGACAGGAGAGAACACTGGGAGCTGACCCTTGGACATGCCTGAATAAAAAACTATTTTCCTCTAGATAAGTGAGGAAAGTGAGTACAAGAGCTGTTTTTCTCTAAACAAGTGAGGAAAGTAAGTACCAAAACTGTTTTCCTCTAGGTAATGAGGAAGGTTGAGTGCTGTAGTAGGTTATTTAGTGCTTACAAGTTTTGAATAAGTGCTGATCACGAATAAGCAAATTCAAGTGCTAAAACTAAGAATCTGAATCTGGACTAAACTAGTTACAGGAAAGGGGGGAAACAAGTGCAAATGTGGGCTTTTAAATCAGAAAGTTGAGAGAGAGATGGAAAAACTGCCCAAACGGCCACTAACTGCAATTTCTGGGCCAGAACCACTCCTTATGTGGTAGATAGGTTACCTAGTGCTTACCACTCCCACTGATAAGCTAGAAGGCTTCCCTCCAACACAGAAAGCTTGGGGGTGGGGGGCTCAGAAGCTTACATATAGTCCTGGATACAGCAAATCTGAATCTGGACTACACTAGTTACAGGAAAGGTATATTTTTATATATGCATACAAATATATATATATATATATATATATATATATATATATATATATAGATATACACATACAGAAAAGTAGCTAAAACAGCAGTCAAAGCAATTCAAATGCAGTGCAACCTAGCACACTTGAGTATGTAGCAATGTTAGACCAAACAGTTTAAAAAATGCAATTAAATTAAAAATGACTAAAAACAAGTGCAGAAGAAGTTTATTAGGTAGAATGAGTTAAAGAGATGGGACTGGGGGGAGTGTCCCAGATCAAATCTACAGTGGGGGTGGCTAACTGCAAAAGTCTCCAAATTTAAACAACAACACAGGAATAGGAAGGGTGGGTATGGGAAAACCAACACTAACACCTTCAGCAGAGATCTGAAAAACTATACAGTGAAGCAAAAATAACAGTGCACAACTCTGAAGTCAGCCAGCAATGATATAAAATTAGTCAAACAACAATTACCAGTACACAACTCTGAAGTGCCAGAAAAATATACTCAGCTCTGTATATCACCAGATAGTTTGAAGAGCACTCTGTCAGGACACAGGAAGGCTCCAGCAATGATCCGTCACTATTGCACACTCACCTCACCCGCGCCCTAACTCTAACTCAACTACCCCACCCTAACCCTCACATCCACACAATCGCACACTTACCTGACCCATGCCCTAACCCTCACATCCACACAATCGCTCACATACCTAATCCGCACCCTAACCCTAACTAACCTAACCCGCACTCAATCGCACACTTACCTGAACCCAACCCGTAACTTTCCACCACAGCGCTGAAAATACCAAAGCAACAGAAACGGACAACCAAATTCTTTCCCTAGGAAAAAATTTGGTTTTCTGTTGCTTCGATATTTTCAGATTTTTCTGAATAGGGGTCGATTTTAGAACATTCGAAGTTTTGAAACTTTGATGTTCTAATATAGACCCATTTCTGGATAGCATCTCCTTTACATTAGGTTGAAACAGGATAGACCCATCATATGGAGCATCGATAAAGAACATTTTAAAGTGCTCTGCAAAGGCGGAAAGGAGCATCCAGGCATGCTATCTGACAGTTGTGGCAGAGCCTGCAGCTTTCAAAGGGCCCCCTAAAGTATTTGAAATAAAGTGCATGGAAGCATTCAATAGATATTGGAGGGTGGCCATCTGCATGTTGACAGACTTCTTTTCCTCTGCAGATAGGGACTCTGAGACAGATGTGGAAAGCTCTTTTGTCAAATCCCTCTGGAAGCATGTAATGTGAACCAAATAGTTCAGCACAATGAGAGTGAAGGTTACTGAAGCATACACCACTTCCCAAATTTATCCAACACTCTGGATTCCCTGTTAAGAGGATGGACAATGGAGCTTTCCTCAGCTAGCTCCTTCTTGGTGGCTGCCACCACCACCATGCAATCCACTGCAGGAACTTTGCTGCAAAAGGGGCAATCCTTAGGGGATCTTAAGAACTTGTCCAGCTTTCAAGGGATAGGTTCGGTCACATCCAGTTCTTTCCATACCCACTTAGAGATCAAATCCAACATTTTGTACATGGGAGAGACCACCCAAGAAGTAGATGGGTAATCCCCAAAAGCCTTGAGAAATACTGATGCCTCCTGGGAGGGGGAGGGCTTCTGTGAACCACTTTTTCTGTCTAAGTAGGTCTAGAATTTCAATAAACAAGATGTCATCGAGGGGGGGGCATGGGGACCCCTCCCCTTTATCAAAGATAGTATCTTCAGTTAAATACTCTGAGGGAAGTCAATGTACCTCCTTTTGCACAAATGCTTTTTACAGACCTCCTCATCTGGCTGCTCTGAGAAGGACTCGAGAGTCAATGGTGAGTCTGCAATGCAGATCTGGCTGTCCTGACCGAATCGAATGTGTAGGATCAAGACCCTGGGAACCCCTATGGGAGAGGGATAGATTCAAGCAGGAAAGGGAAGTCCATTCCCTAGAGTGATAAAGCGCCCTCTTAAAGGCTTTGAATTCAGAAGTTGAGACAGAACCTGAGACCTCCTCCAGTAGGATCTACAGCACCTAACTTGGATTGGTCCCAAAGACCCACTTGACTTGGTTCCAAAGTTAGAGCAGAGCTGTCTAGCATCAAGGCTCCAAGGGAAAGGGACAGCTTTGAGAGCTTCAGAGTTGAGCCAGACCCCTGGGTCTGATGCCAACACCTTAGCTCTGAGATTTGTCGAGGTCCAAGCCACTCGGAGCTGATCAGATCAGAGATACAGTTGAAGTCAAAGTGAGCAGAAATGACAGAGGCTTGCAGTTTTTGAGAGGAACCCTTTAAGAATAAAATTATAATTAACACAGCTCTTCGACACGCTCCCTAATCAGGAGCTGTTCAATCTATAACTCATCATTATAGGTCAGCACTAATTCCTGTCATGGGTATCAGAAGAGGCTGAAGGCTGGGAGGGGCGGCAAACAGGGCACTTAGTGATCTAAATCAGCATTTTTTTAGCTGTCTACTACCATAACAGATCATATCTGCCACACAAGATGTATATGGCATAAATATGCATTACATTTGGAAATACTGCACAAACATTTCATAGAAACATATAAATGAAACTAATGTTGTGCCTGCATGGTATGTGATCCAAGAGCCATATGCTCAAAAGTTAGAAAGGCAAGTGCAGCGGTTAATAAAACACATATTGTTGCCACAAAGACAGAAACCACCACAGAAGTGTGGTGGGAAGCCGTTAAACACTTTATTCATACTGTTAAACATGTCAGTCATTCTTTAGAAAAAAGATCCAAATTAAGTCTATAACAGCTTCCCATGGCTCTTTCATGGTGACCACTCAATGCTGTTAGTCCACTAGTGAGTGACTACAGCTTAATATTAGTAAGTGGTACTTAATAAAAGCTTGTTAAGCACCTTTCTGATGTCAGAAAGGTACTTAACAAGCATGCCTTTTACACAAATTCAGAGCATAATTATAGTGATTTATAAACTACAGGTCATTATCTTTCGAAAATAACTCATAACATGTATCACAGAGCATCTAAATTCTGGCAGGTCCATAATTTAGGCTGTAGAAGTGGAGTTTGACATAGGCTTATTGAGTACTTCTGGCCTGTACTCACCTGTTCTACAACTGGCCATGCTCAGAAGTGTGCACAGAAGGTTGCTATATCGCGCGTGTGTGTGTGTGTGTGTGTGTGTGTGTGTGTGTGTGTGTGTGTGTGTGTGTGTGTGTGTGTGTGTGTGTGTGTGTATTCATGGCTGGGAGCAATGAGATTATTATTCTTAAAATTTCCTCACAATTAAATCTCAGAGGTGTGCACAGAAGTCACTAAAACTTGTTTGACACTGGGGAAAGTGTGGTCATTATTTTTCTAATTTTGTGTAACAAAGTCCAGATATATTAGCTAAAAGGCAACCATAGCATGACTCAGAAGCCAGAGTTATCACTTCACTAATGTGCCATAATGATAAAGTAATCCAAACGTAGAGACTTCGTTTAAAAATAATGAATGCTGATTTTTATTAGGCATGCAACAAGTAAGCGCTTTCAGATAAGCTTCGTCAGACCGTTAAATTTCAAAAATTCATTCAATCATGACTTTTTATATAAATCAATCACATGTTAATCAATCAAGTAAAGTTCGATTAAGCATTTAAAGGTACATCCCCATACCTATTATGTTTACATAAACTCTTAGCTTCACCCAGTGCATAGCGCTCAAACTACATCCCACTCTCGCGGACAATGCCGCCACTGCCACATAGTAACTAAATCCATACTAGGCATTCAGTCCTAATATCAATCAAAATGTTGGGAGCCTTTTCCATATTTCGTCTTTTTTAGTATTTTTCTAATTTTACTCACAATTAAACCTCAGAGGTACTATGTACAGAAGGTCACTGTGGCTTTTGTGGAGCTGTGACAGTGCAGTCATTATTTCTTTAGCTTTTCACAAAATCACACCTCGCAAGTATGCACATGACATCAATGTAGCTTGTGCAGTGACAGTGTTTTCTCTAAGAAACAGGTTGGAATACATAACTGTAATAATTTTTCTTCTCTTTTCTCACAATCACAAACCAGAAGTGCATACACATGGCTAACTTTGGGAGGCAGGGATAAGGAGGCATATTGTGAATATACTTCTTTGATCAATAAGATAAAATATATTACCATATTATGGTTGTCAGATGGATACAGAGATGACTGTATTTTAAGGTTAGGATGAATAGGCAAGCTGTATGATGTGTGACACCAGTAATTTGAAATATATGACTGAGGCCATTTATTCATTCACTTACATCCCAACCTAATAACAGAGGGGTACACAGAAGACAACTATCCAAAAAGATCACAGGCCTAAAGCCCATGAGCAACAAAGATATGCTGGAAGCTCTTTCCCTTCATTCAGTGTCTTAAAGACTTTTGAAGGGAGATCTGTCTTGCTTGCTGTACCATTAAAGAACCACTTGTCCTAGACCTTCTGTTTCTCCGTAAGTCCAAAATCTCCAGCAGTACTAGAAGCAAGGATCTAATCAACAGATAAACACTGCACAGTGGCGACGGACACTTATAAGGCAGCACCTCCAGAGCTATTGAAATGAAATTCCCCTACATGTTAAGCAGTGCAATTCACTATCTTACTTTAAACATACTTAAAACATAAATGAGTGACTGGATGGGTATCTACAAATTTGCTCTGGTTTCACTGGTATCGCCCTCCTGGAAAAAGGAGGTGCTGACTGGCAAGGGTACTGGCAAAGTGTGAACTGTCATAAAATTTGCTGACCTTGGAATATCTATGAATCTATGAATCTAACATTTTTTATGGCTTACCCCATAGCTTGTCAGGAAATCTCTGCCTACTCCCATAATGATCCTGAATAGCAAAAAGTGAGTGTAAAACAATGAATGAATAATTAAATACAGCAAAATGATTACTACAATGGAAGTCAGTCAAGCTCCAGTGAAATGTACCTCTGTGGTAAATACTGCCTAAAACAGGCTATTAGGATAGTCTGTCCTGGTACTCAGTGAGTGAAAGGTAATAAACACTCAGGTCTGCATCAGCCTTTGGAAATTAAACATACTTCTAAACTGTATAGCGTATGCAAATGAAAGTAATGTCTTAATGTACTTGCATAAATTGTTATCTTTACTGCTGTTGACCTATGGTGGTAGCTGAAAAGGGTCAATGGTATTCCGGTGGTAGTTCTGAAGTTAGGAGGGAAGAAAGTGATAAACACCAAGAAGTTTTGTTTAGTGATATTTTAAAAGGAGACACCAACATCCTGAAAAAAAGCTGTGGTGGCCTTAATACCTAAAGAAGGTAAAGACCCATCTGATCCAGCTTCATATAGGGCAGTCTCAATTGTAAACCATGAGTATTATAAAATGTTTATATCTAAAAAATGACAGAGGTGATGCCAAAATTGATAGATATGGACCAATATGGTTTTGTGGAGGGGAAACAGACATTTGACAACATTAATAAAACAATGATGATCCAGAGGCAACCAGAATATAAGAAAATAATGTTATTGATGAGTTATGATGTAGAGAAAGCATTAGACAGAGTATGTTGAGTTTTTATGAGTAGGGCAATGGAAGAATTTGCATTTCCTGATAGAATAATAAGGTTAATTAGAAGGATGTATGAGGGATCAGAGGCAAAAATCAAAGTGGGAAGGTTCTGATAAGTTTTGTCTGAGCAGAGGAACCAGGCAGGGCTTTCCTCTTTCCCTTTGCTATTTATGTTACATTTAGAACCACTAGCAAAGAAAATAAGGGACTCAGAAATTCAAGGATATAATTGGTACAGTGTTCAAGAAATGTTGGCAGTATTTGCAGATGATATTTTGTATGTAATGGAAACAGAAAAGGACAACTCAGTATTGTGGAGTATTCTGAGACAGTTACGTTTTTTTTTTGGGGGGGTATAAAATTAATGAGGATAAAACAAAGGTTACTGCTAAACTATGTACCTACACACAAATTGGTCCAGCAATACTCATATTTATGGGGACATGATAAAGTGAATTATTTTTGAGTATGGATTAAAATGATTCAGTTATGGCAGCTAATGGTATCTGGGAAAAGACTAAACAAAGATAACAGAAAAACTGAAAAACTGGAAGCTTTTGCTTATGAATATGGATAACAAGATACAAGAGGTAAAAATGTTTTTAATTCTTTTAGTTTTATACGCAGGTCAGGCATCTTTTTAGTAAACAGAGGAGAAGTTGTGGACAGCAATGAGTAAAATGTTGAATGATTCAAGTTGGGAGGAGAAGAGGGCATGATTCAAATGGGATAAGATGATCCTTCCAACAGAACAAGGAGGTTTATGATTACTTGATTTGTAGGGATATTTTACAGCTACACAGTTAAGGCTCTTATACATAGCATAAACTACAATTCAAAACAAAAAGGGATATTGATGAAGAAGGGTGTCATTAAAATAAGGAAAGAATGGGATTTTGGGCACAGATCCTTAAGGAGAAAGACAACAGTTATACAGAATATTAGATTCATAAAGTATCAGAAAGTATACTAAAAAGTAAGCCAACACGGGAATGGAGAAAGGAGATTCTGCTGATAGGGATGACTGCAATCAGGGGTACAGAGAATAGCTAAGAGGGGGCAGGAATTTAGTGGAGAAAGATGGCAGAGGAACCAATGTATCGGGAAAAAATAATTAGAGAAGGATATGTAACAAAATGAAAAGAGGCCAAGAAGACATTTGGATTGCTGGCTAGTGATTCTCTTCCCTATCAGGGATTGATATCAGAATATAGACAAAGAGAAAGGGATAGAGGAATCCTAAATGAGAGACCTGTACTGGTAGAGTTTTTAATTGAATCTAGAGAAGAAACTGCTGTTAAATAAGGAATAATTAGTAAGGCATATAAAATATTGCATGATAACTATAGGAATCAATCAGAAGTCAGAAAAGAATATGAAGAGAGATTAGATATGCAGTTCACAAAAAATAAAAGCAATGAGAAGTCATTTGTATAGCTCTCAAATATGCAACAAAGTCTAGAAAATTTAGAAATTTTCCATGGAAGTGTTTTCATAAATACTTTTATACCCCAAGCAGCCTTAGAAGATGGCAAATGTTAGAGGTGTGATGGAAAGAAATAGGTAACTGGGAACATATGTTTTAGAAGTGTAATGAGTTGGAAGACTTTAAAATGTCCTTACAGAGTACTCCATCAGGAATACTGGGTGAGCAAATAAGTGTAACTAAGGAAATTAATTTTTTAAGCTGGGATACAGGATCTGAATAGCCTAGACACAGTAAGGCCTTGTTAAGTTTACTTCTGGTGGCTGCCAAAAAGCAGTTGCTAGAAAAATGGAAATCAAAATGTAAGCCAACTATACTTGAAGTTTATAGGTTCATAAGTTTCATAGGTTGGTACTACGCTAAAAGCCCTAGGGCCTATACAAGCCTAGCCATAATAATTCCCTGGGTATTTCTTCCACAGTATTTACTTCCCTGGACCCCTGTCTAGCAGGGCGACTGACCTGATCCCCGGGGTGAATTTCCTATCACCCATCCAATCATCAAGGTTCCTTTTGAAGAGGGCCAAAGGGGAGCTCTGCTTGACACCTACCCCTCCAGCATGTTTTGTTCATTGTGATGACAAGGTTTAGATCCCTGGAGCATGTGTCTCTGAGGGATTGGGATTTCTTTAAGCGTAGCATGTCCAACAGCTCTGGTTTTGACATGGCCTTGTATGTTAAGTAGAGATCGCCTCTGAGTAGATGATATGCGACAGAGTATAGGTGGAGTTTTTTTAGACGGTCAGCATAGGTCATCTGCTTTAGGCCTGTGATTCTTTTAGTGAGGTATTTCTGCGGCCTTTCCAGTTGTTGCAGATGTCTTGAGAGGTACATACCAAATGGGGCATTGCATTCTATAATGGGTCTAATGAGTACAGTGGGCCAATGACCTCCTTTTTTTCTGGATGAAAAGCCCTTAGTGATGAGGTAGCGAATATTATAACATAGATATAAGAACAGGAGGTGGGATCTTTTAGAAAAGGGTAGGGGTGAATTACACAGAAAAAAATGGAAATTATGGGAACCATACAAGCAGAAAAATGTTTTGGGGGAGGAATGATGTTTATGTGACAGCAGGAATTGAATAATTTATGTAATGTTGCTTAGATTATACATCACATATGGTGTATTATCTCCTATAATGCTTATAAATGTGAACTTGTAAATATTGTTTTATTACTTTTATATAAATGTAAGTTTACCTACATCACAAGTGATAATTCAGTAAAGGTGTTTAAAAATAGACCAGCCCAGTTACCTGGTAAACAAACAGCAATCACAAAATAAACTGTCCAGAATTTTGCAGAGCATCCCTGATTTTGCCTCATATTTTTGCTCTGTCTCTTGTAAAATGTTCGATTTTTCTCGTAACTCTGTCAGGATCATACCCCTCAGCTCTCCAGAATTTCACAGAATGTCCAGAGTAGTGGCTCATATTTTCAATCTGTTCTTCATAAAATTTGTGGTTTTCTGGCAAACCATTGAGGACTGTGCCCACTAAATAATAAGATATTTGAGTCTGAGACTTCATATCCTTCAGAGAATGCTTGCTAATGCAAAACCTTTAAATCTAACAGCTTAAGTTTATAACAGCAATATGTCCCTGATTTTGGCCCTTTATCCCCCTATTATTATTGGCTTTGTCCAGAATTCTTAAGCAAAATTTGAGAAGTATGCATAAGATTACAGCCAGTCACTATTGCTAGACAATAAATTTCATACTATTAATCAGAAAATGCATGCTGATGCAAAACCTGTTCTATTAAAATTTTAAATGAATAAGTAATGTTTAAAAAATTTCCAAAGTTTAACCCTTCCTTCACCTATTATTTTTGGCTTCATCCAAAATTCTTGATGACAGAAGTTGATTGATATGCCTCAGAAACACTCAGATAGGCTTTTCCATGGTAACTGTGAGCTCGGTCAGCCAAATAAAGATGATTTATCACTTCAATCATCTTTTTCTGGCCGCCTGTACCAAAACCAGCAATTATCCTACTGATGGCCAGCTCATCAACTGCCTCACATCAAGCAGACACTGTTATCATGCATATATACACATCAAATATGTGTACTCGTTGAGATCTTTTAGCTTTTCCGCAGTGATGAGATTCTGTGTATGAGTATGTTATTAATTACATGAATGGCAAATATTTTTGCAAGTAATTAATGTTTTTCTGTGTGAGCTGGTTACCAAGTATGTTGGCTGTCTCTCTGGTAGATGTTTTTGTAAGAGTGTGTTCTTGAGTGCACTGGATGTGCAATCTAGTGCATGTTGTTGTCTAAGTTTTGTGTGGTGGTAGGCATGTTTGAAAGTTTGAAATGTGAGTGTGTCTGGTAATGCTGATGAGTGTTCAAGTGTATGGCATTCTTTGCAGGACCAGTTGTTCAGAAGTGCACAGAAGTGGGCTTCATTGTGTGGTTGGCAGACTGAATGCTGCAGTTATGACAGTGTGTGTGTGTGTGTGTGTGTGTGTGTGTGTGTGTGTGTGTGTGTGTGTGTGTGTGTGTGTATGTGTGTTTGTGTGTGTGTGTGATTGTGTGTGTTTCAAAAATTGTTATGATATGACTGGACTGGAGTGTATGAAGTCCAAGGCATGAATATTTACATTTCTAGGCCCTATGTGTCCCAAGTGACACTTACATAAGGTAAGTGAGTGTGATGTCTCAATTGGTCTTAAGGGGGACTTGTCTGGGAAATGTGTAAAGAGTTTGCTCCATATTAGACATGTATTAGTGCGGTGTGTGTCTGTATAATGAACATTGTGCAGGTGCATTAGTGTGGCTGAGTACTGAATGATGTGTGGAAGATTGTGAGTAATTGTCATCTGTATTAGTAGAGTAGTCAAGCACTTTGCTATGGCAATGAATTTCTTCCTCTAAATTGGTCCTCAGCTACTCTGCTATTGAGATTTAGGATCACATTCTGTTTTGTTTGCACTACTGGTCCTGATCTAAATAGACGTGCAAATCAATTTGCCGATACTGCTGATTGTTATATTATACAACATACTGCAAACAAAGTAACAATACAAAAATGTAAAAGGACTGTAAATGAATAAATTGTCAAAGTATTCTTAAACTGTGTCAGTTAAACCAAGCAACAATACCAAAATGTAAAAGGACTGTAAATAAAGGAATTGTCAAAGTATTCGTAAATTGTGTCAGTATGAAAAGACTCTGGTGTCTAGTGGGCTAGTCATAAAGAACTAACTCAATTACAGACTCAAGGCAAGTATGCACAGGAAGGAAAAACAAACTGCCCTATAGTCAAATTTTTTTTAAAGAAATGTCACTGGACTTCCTGAATTACACGATTACATAAGAAGCAAAGAACAAAGTGGCAAGGAGATATTACCATTCTTTTATCTAAAATGTGAACTCATAAAGGAAAAAAATGAAACAAAGGGACCTGAATGAAAGCTTTTTAAGGAAGGGGCTGAACCTACTAACAATGGGGAAATGGAGAAGGAAGAGCCTGTTTGGTCTGATACAAAGATCCTCACTTTAGGATGGTTCAGTGGATGGACCTCATACCTGAAAAAGCCTAAAATAATTTTCATGTATATAGTGGGGGTACCTACAAACCCAAAGCACTCCAAATGTTCCTTACTCTAATGCAATCAGTACTTACTAATAGGTTCACTAACAGAAGGTAAGAAATCTCAAAACATCTTCTACTGCCTCAGCCATAACAGGAGCTAGTGCTGAATATGGCATGTTGCCATGTGACAGATGAACATCTGGAAAGAGAAATGAAGCTAGACATGTTCTTTCAGCCATGGTCATGGACCAACAAAAAGTTATGCATGTCCTACCTAGAATCTGTCCTTTGAATGAGATGTTAAACTGAGGCCTCATCTGTTTGAGTTGATGGTAGCTTAGTTGGATGTAAATAAATCTCACAGCATTTATAAAAAATACAGGGTGAGTTCCCTGGAGTCAATATGAATACCATTTTGAGTCTTCACTGAAAAGAGCCCATTGACCTAGTGGAACTAACTCAGTCAAAAAATGTAAATAAAAGTTTAAACAAATAAATAAAATGTGAGAGGACATCTTCAGGAAAACCTATCAGGGTCCTGTTTGCAGCCATGCCAATAACAGCAATTCCATTTCAGAGAACAGCTATGTACCTGATAGGACCTCTTACAACTTGAAAGTGTATTAATACTTTTAGATTATACTGTCAGGTACGAGAAAGCAATTGCAGTGTGAACAGCCTACCCTAAAACGACTGCAAGAGTTTCAGATAGTATACTGCTGGTCTGGAATATCAGATAGGATTCAGAGAGACCAGGGAATCTCCATATTATGTCTTTCATTAGGGAAGCATTGTGCTGAGCACTCAGTTTCAGGCAAATAAAGACATCAGTATACTATGTGCAGACTGGGACATACCTTGTCTGGATTATTTGTACACAAAACATAAATGGGTAAAACCTACCACAGAAGTATAAAGCTAAGCTTCTTAACTGCTTCTCAGATCAATAGCCTAGTGAGTACCTATGAACCTAAAACATTAAAAGTCATTTTAGAAAAGTTAAAGACCAGGAAGGGGAACCCTGGATCAACTATTACTTTATGCTGTCTTTGTTATTAGAGAAGTATAATGGCTCTCTATGGGATTTTCTTCTTTTAAGTGGACAGCAAAACAGACATCAGACATACAGAAAGCAAAGTTCTGAGCTTTGTACCGGACAACAGAGCTACAATAGTTTAACTGCATTAAAGCTGCTCAGTCACAAGCTTAACTTGCAGCACTTGCTTAATGAAATGCCTTCACCTGTAACTGACGTGAACATCTTGAAATGCAAAAGTGCATTGAAGCCATTAAATGTCAGCTAATGTTGAAGCAGCATATGAAGCAGATATAGCAATATTAAAAAGACCTTCAATAAGGCAATGTTACAATTTGACTGTGCCTGCCTTATGACCTCTGAGTGACACTAAAGCAGTGGGAACAATGAGGGCAATCAAAGGAAGTTGTTCTTATGGACACTGAGAAATATGCAGATTTGATGGAAAGAATGTTCCACGATTACAATAATTATAATGGATTATATAAAAAGAGCTTAAAACTGTTAGATAATGAGCTTTTGGAATTGTGGAATGCTACCCATATCATATTGGAAACTTATATTTTAATTGTTGAACAGCCTACCAGCCTCCTTTGGAATTCTGAATTGTCTGATATCATCTATTAATCCATGTCTTAGGCTGATTATTTCAGCTATAGGTTCCAAAATAGGACCCTTTGCAATTGTAACAATTATTAATTAAAACAGTTAGGATATCCAGATCTTGTCTGAGTAACTCATGGTACTTTTTAGAATCATTGACAAGAGTAAGATTTTTCAGGTGGTGGTACTTTGTTAGCGACTAGAGATGCCAAGGGCCTATATACTGTGATTTCATAGGACACAGTTATAGAAATAATTTGTAAATATTTACATGAAACTATTTTTTCAGCCAGTGTTAGTACTAATATTTTATGTGAGTTGCTTATCTTGTTGCATTCAGGTAATTACCTTCACTTTAAATGTTTAACATCAGATATTACCAACAAGTGAGAAGTGTGCCATTGGCACCAGCTATAGCACTTTCACCAATTTGGTCCCAGACAGATGGGAAATTTAATTTACATACAACTTATCTTACAGATGACGTGTGTGTGTGTGTGTGTGTGTGTGTGTGTGTGTGTGTGTGTGTGTGTGTGTGTGTGTGTCTGTGAAAGAGTGAAAGAGACAATAAATAAAAAAAAATAATAATAAGTGGAAGAGTTTTTTGGCAGTTTTAAACAACCCAGTAGTCTTTTTTGAAGTTTACATCAAAATGGTCAAAGCAAAGTATACATTTCTTAGCTAACACTTTGTACTTTGATAGTTGATTGCATGAATGTTTGTTCTAGAGCATTTTACAAGCATACATTAATTAATATACTTGCGCACAAAACTTGTCACACCCAAAATGACTGCATAGATTGATTTCAGAGAATGAAAAGTTTCTACAAGAGATTAATTTTTAAAGCAGATGCTTTGAGATCAGTACTGCAGTAATAGTACAATAAATGTGATATCTGGTGGTACCACATTATTGTCTACAAACCAGTTTTGTTAATGGATAGAGGGAACATGACTACACCAAAGAAGAGTGTGAATTTAAGGAATATCTATTCTGAAAGATTTTGAAAGGATGTCCAGATGTGTTCAGATAAGTATGGAATATCCAGCATTTATTTTCCTTAAACTATGCTTTGAGAGCACATCAGTTAATTGTCCAGAGAAACAATACATGCAGAAAGTCACAGTTACATATTCCAGTAAGTTCTGCAAATACTGAATATATATATATATATATATATATATATATATATATATATATATATATATATATGACGGTCACTCTTTATGTCACTCAGTCAAATGCAAAGGACTCAGTACAAAGGCTCATTCTGACTGCAGTTCAGGATGTGTAGTATACTTGGTCTTCTGTGACAATGCATAGTTTTTTAGGTAGGTAAGATACCTTGCAGATTGTCACAATAAACAACAGATGCTATGCACATTCTTTTTCTTGCTCCTATTTCCAAATGCTTCATTTATTGTTAATTAACAAGGTGATACAGACTGCATGGCAGTGACTTGGGAACATTTCTTGAGAATAAAGAACTGAAGTGGCAGCATAGGCTGTGTGCCACCATTGCTCCATTTCTTAATGGGTCTGTAGATATTACATTTAATTGAAAAATGAGTTTCAAAGTTGTGAATAGAAGTTTTGATTTGTAGTTTGTAGGTCACATGATGCCTAGTGCAATTATAAATGTTCTGGTTTAGTATCTTTGTTTCCATTTCTGAAAAAAATCTCAAGAGATTAAAGAGATAAACATATTAAAATTATTTCAGTCCTGCGTTGCTTTTCACAGTGTGTTGGTTTTGTGATGTTGTGATTCTTTACACACTATGCACGCTACTTCAGGAATTGGAAAGTTCAATTTGCATTTGTGAATTCTGACAGCAATTAAAAAATAAATAAAAATAAAACCGTTCAGGTGTCTCCAGTACAGAGCTCACACTGCATTTTAATAAGTTATTTTTTTATATTTTTTCAGAAATCTACATTAAAATGAAGTCATAAATAAAATAATTGACAAACATGACAGACAGTGTATTCAATTCCATCATATTAATAACAGAAAACATACATTACCAATGCACTAGAAGTGCATCTGCAGATGCAGGAATTTATATATTGCACAATGCACTGGCACACATGACCACTGGAGTGTCAGTGAAAGGGAATTACAAGAGGATAAAGCATTACTATACAACAAGCTTGCTTTAAAATATTTTACAGTTTGCATTGTTGCCTTTCTGTGCTCTTAAGAGGATTAATCAGCATTGCTGCATCTGAGTGGTGTGCAATAGTCACTTTTTAAATTTAGAAAAAACAGCCAGTTTTGGGCAGCTGTATGGGTTATCAAGAGCTTGAAGTCATTAAACCCAGTAACAGTAGGTCAGGATTTCTGCAATTCTGGCAAGACAAACACTATTGGCTAGAGCTTTAGCTGCTTCCAGCCTTCATTTCCCCTGGAGTTTATATTACATGAGCAGTTAGACATTATTGTCTGTAAGACTCTTGGAATGTAAAGTCTCTTGAAGGTAAAACACAAAGTATTTGGACTCCATTTTGTATGCAGGGAAGAATATTTAGAAAATGGTATTAATCTTGTCATTTAAATCAGTTTTGTTTGCCACCCATCTACCCTTTCCCTGTTGTCTTTCTAAACTTGGAGGCTTTTGAGCTGCCTGCCCCGACTGTATATTTGTCCTTGGAAGTTGCTCCCAGTCTCATCTTCTATATATTTGACTTTGGACACCCCTCTCAGTCTCATCTACTCTGCTTTTTTTACTGGGCACTGACAGATCAAACTGAGACACCCCTGTTAGGGTGTTAAAGGTTGAGTTAGCCTCTGTTTTTATGAATCTGCTTGCTTTTATTGCATATTTAAGCTGCATTTACAATTGCCTTAATTTTGATACACTTCTTTCTGCATTTTCTGCCACTTGTCTCATTTTGCATCTAAAGTACAGTTGTTTGTAACATTAACATGGTCTGGTGCCATAGACATGTAGTTAGACTCGCATTAGTTGTGATTTAATGGATGATTTGTGTGTCAAACAGTATTTCTCATCAAAAGTGAATTTAAAAGCATACATTTACTGCTTTTTATTATAAATTTAAGCTGCACTTATACTCGGGTTCATTTTGATGCATTTGTTTTGGCTTTTTCTGCCTTTGTCACATTTTTATATAAAAAAGTTACAGTTGCTTAAATTCTAGACTGGTCTGAATCACAGGCTTGTAGTTTAGATTCACAGTAGTGAGAGTGCTGTGATTTTCTGCAGGATCTCTGTCCCTGAGCTCCAGTGGTTTGGGTTTCTGTCCCTGAGCTCCAGTGGCTCGGGTTTCTGTCCCTGAGCTCCAGTGGCTCAGGTTTTTACCTTTTTTAATTGATTTACTGAATTAGCTTATCTCCTTTAACCTTCTCTAAGTGGTGCTCACTACACTACCACTGTAGGATTCACTTGACATTGGATAGTGTGCACAAAAGTTTTCTTCCATACATGCCTGCCTTGACAAACTGAGTTCAGTACTTTAAATCTGCAGACACTGTGAATTGTGCTGAGCATAAATAAGTCGTTCTAAGCTGTACTAAGGCACTCCAAGTACAGTAGTCTCCCCCTAACCCAAGATAACCTCCCTACTTGTAAGCAGTCACTTCCAACTACCCATCGCAGAATGTGTTTTTCTTGCTAAGGTATTTTACCAAGTAGGGCTCATTTCTTAACTCTGTGAATTTACAAGTCTACAGAATTTTTACTGAAATTCCTTCATTTTACAGCTATACATTAATGAGTGGTATGACCAAAATGGTATTAACTCTTTATATTATGGTATCGAGGCCAAGTCCCATGACAGTTATGCTATTAAAGCTATTTTCTACCACTATTTGGGATTTACTACTATTGCAAACTATGTATCCAAACATGCCAGCGCAACCATGCACATCACAGTGACCACAAGACATGTGACCAGTACACTAGTGCATACATCATGTGTATACCCACAGTGCAAATGATACAGTGCTATATCCAGTCCTAGTGCTGGGACATACATTACTGCCACAATGTTGTGATACACTGCACAACAGGTGATCCACAAATATGCATATGTGCACATGCAGATATCATTTTCCTTCTCCAATGGACTTGAGCAAGCAGCCTCATTTACTTTGGGCACTGTGAAAATCAGGGCTCCAGGATGGTATGTTAGGGAAAGCAAAATTTTCTTCTTCTTCTTGTACATGAACTTTAAGGAGAACCTGTTCAGCAAGCAGGAGGATTCAGAGTAGAAGATGGATGTCTGACACCAGCTTGCCAAGATGATGAGTGATGTCACTTGTATTGTTCACTCTGCTGAGCAGTACCAGCATCACTTCAGTGACCTGACATGGCACCACTTGGACGTGGCTTCATTAGTGGGATGCAAAGGTTCAGGAGAGAGAGAGAGTCTGAAATGTACTGTAATCATGTTTTGTGTATTATTGTCTTCTTCTTTCTGAACTGTTGCACATGTATAAATTAGGAGTTCATAATCTGTTTTCCAGGAATGTCAGAATGACTGCTGTACATAGCTGGATGTTGCAGTAGGGGAGAGTAACTCCACTAGCAGTAGGGGTGTGTATGAGTACACGGTACAGTTGTGTAAGTTAAAAAATAAACTTACTATAACAATCGATGTCCAAATGATAACTGCAGTACCTTTAGCTATATAGGTTATATCTTGCCAAGGATATAACAGCCAGCCAGCTTTGAAAGCCTCAGAGTATCTTCCCTGCACCCAAACTGTCAAGCAACTTGAGCTGAGCTGACAAAAAGACAAGTTTGGGGGTAAAGTCTTTCACAGCTTTCCTGTCAGGATAGAAAGGGAGTCTGAGCCCTAAAAGGACAATGCCAGAAATAACAAGAAATAAATGTCCACACCCTGGCATAAAAAGCACAACAAAAAACAAGGGGGATGGAAGGAGGGAATGGATAATGCAACAGTGATCATTCAAACATCTACTGTCATGCTAAGTTCAACTTACACAACTGTACTATGTTTGTCACACTGCTCACTGCTGCAGTAGCCTTAGCTATATGGGTTGATTACCTTAGCTAACTACATTTGGGAAGTGGAAGAAGAAGAAGAGTCCAGGAGCTCCTGAAAAACGGAGAGAAGTTCCTGACACTTTGAAAAAGACTCTGCAAAGATATGCAAGTCTTCAAAATGTGGATACCCTGTAGCCTGCAATGAGCTAAAACTGGGCTAGACACTTTGTGAACAATCTTGGTGCTATGGATAGTCAAAACAGTAAGAAAGAGAACTGATAATGTGATCCAGACACACAAAGCCTTAAGAAACATCTGAAGTCTGGATGAATAGTGATGTGATGATAAGCACCTTTTAAGTCTAGTGTTACCAGAAAACTTGAAAGCGGTAACAGGTTGTGAAGTGACATAACTTTGAGGCACTATTTCAAACAGGTTTAAGAAAGAAAGATCCAAAACTGGTCTCCAAGCATTTCTTTCTTTCTTTGGCACTAGGAACATCCTTGAATAAAAACCCTTCCCCACCTGGGAAGGAGGAACTGGTTCTATCACTCTTTGAGACAGCATATGATTAAGAACCTGATCTGGAGGATAAGGAATGATTCCCTGGGAAGGAGGAATTTCTTCTCACTACCATCTGTAACCCTGATGACTGATGTTCAGAGTCCATTTATCTGAAGCAATCTGTTGTCACAGAGAAAAATGGAGAGTCATACTTTATGGATGAAAAAAGGGGCCAGGGTGGGAAGGGCTCACAAGGTCTCTTGAATAGTCATTCGGACTTGGACTATCCTTGGTTTTTGGGAGGTTCGAGACTTTTTTGAAACCCCTTGCCATTTCTTCTTAAATATCTGTTTACCTCAATTTTGTTGAGACTGTATATTCTGGGGTTGTTTTGTTTTGTTTTGTTTTTTTGTTTTTTTTTACCAAAACAAAATGAGGAGATAAAAAATTCTTTGGACAATTTGGAAAAGGAGGGCTGAAAAATCTTAGGCTTCCCTGCATCAGCTTGCACCTTTTATCACACTTTTTGATCACCTCTGCAGCAGAAGGCCCGAACACTAAATCTCTATTCAAGGGAGAATTTAAAATCTCATGTTTAACATAATCTGGGAGAGGTTCTGAGAATGCAGCCATGCAAACCTCCTTAAAACAGTAACAGTGGCCATAACCTTGGAAGAAGTATAACAGAGTCCTACACACACTGCAAACAATGATAGTGACCTGCGTAGCAGAAGAAACTAAGTTAAAGCAGATTTTTTTCCTCACAAGAAGAAACTGCATCTAAAACATTGCTCATACTTTCATAATTTGCCAGAACAAATTTTAACATATCAGCCCAACAATTCAAAATTCTGAAAATCAAAGTTGCAAAAGTATACACCTTTTCCATGTCTATCGATAATTTTCTCATCCTTATCAGAAAGCATAGGGTTGGAATTAACTAAGTGCTTAGTAGCAGTGGGATCAACTAAACCTACAGCTGCTGGCTTAGGTTTTGGAATAGTGTATGTTGTTGTTTGTCTTTTTGTTTTTTTCTCGGTAAGGGGTCGCCACAGTCTGCTAATGATTGGCAGTAGATTTTTTTATGAAACGCTGAGGTGCCAGCTCGACGCCCAACCTTCAACGAAGGCACCCCATTTACACACACATGTCTTTAGAACGCTACCCAACCGCGGGGAGGACATGCAGACTCCACACAGAAGGCACTCCCAAGCCCAGCCGAGAATCGAATGGGAGAACCTCTTGCTGTGAGGTAACAATGCTACCGCCGTACCACCGCGGCTAGGTTTGGCAATAGTGTATAAACATTCAAAAGACTGAGGAACTTAATAGATCCTATCTGCCTTTTAGGGGCATCTGTCTGACTATCTGGAAAATTGCAGACAGTAACACACACAGACATACACACACACACACACACACACACACACACACACACACACACACACACACACACACACACACACCCACACACATCCTTTAAAGAATTCAGAACAGGATGCATGGGTGTAGGTTCTGGAAAATCCTTCTGTAACAACTCATAGAATGTTCTGATAGACTGAGAAACCTCAGTGTTCGCTCACTGAAAATTGCTAGCACATTCTAGCAACAGACTCAGAGAATTATAAACTCACAGGGAAAATCAGAAAATGAGTTCTTCTCTGAGTCTGAATCAGAAATCTAAAAAAAAACTGTAACTATCCCTGCATCTTCCTATTCAGATTAATAATCTTGAATATCTTCAGGAAAAGAGGAATCCCTCTTTATTTTACCATAAGCAATTTTACAAGAGGGATCAATAGCCTGAATTAAACCCTGAGCCAGACCCGGTAAACTCCACTATCAAAAGAAATTTGAAGAGGAGTTGATACATGCTTGTTTTTTTCTGTTTCCTTTTGACAGAAAAATGGGGTCAATCATGTTATTAATGGCAGCAGCTGCTTCCCCAGAGATGGGCACAGCATTCTGACACAAAAGGGATACTTTCCCTGTTCCCTCTCCAAGGACCAAGGACCAACAAGAGTGGCTGTCCCTTGCCCTCTGTGGGAACCCCAAGAGCTGAAGAGGACATGCCTAACACTGGTCCATAGTGGCTGTAGGTGCTACACCAGTGGGATCCGGGGGTAAAAGATGAGTGTCTGAAGTACAACAAATGGCTGCAGCAGAGTTACAGACCTATGGCAGAGGAAAATTGCTGGCAAAGGCTGTTTGCTTTATTTTTTTTTTCTTTTTGTAGCTGGAAGAAGGACTGACCTTGGGACTGGTAGTCAGTTCCATGGTCAAGCCAAAAATGGTGCCTCTCTCCCATTGAGACAAGCAGCAATTTTATTTATTTTATTTATTTATTTACATTTGTTGACCAGGAGTGTCTGACTGGACGTAGGTTCATTTTCAGCAGAGGCCCGGGGAGAAAAGCTCCACAGTTAAAATAAACAGACAGTAGTTACATTGGATTACATAGCGATTAACAATGTAGCATAGCAATTACTTACAACATATTTACAGATGAAGAACATAGTACATCAGTAGACAACTAGAATCTTTATCTGTGAAGTACATAATAGACATTAACAAATGTTACAATAAGAAGTTCCTGCTGTATAATAAGTACTAGGCTTATGAGCATCTGAGTTTGCTATAATCAAGGTAGTTAGTGGAGTGGCAATTGCCGGTAAATGCTACCAGTCCACAAAAGTTACTTTTTTGACAGAAAAAAAACAAAGTAAAAAGTACTTCAAAACACTATGCCACCCCCACAAAAGAAAAACAAACACAATTTCTCCACAGAAAATTATTTTTCGTTACTTTACACTACTTTCAAACCGCTCCTTTTAAAAGTACATTACAGTCTCAAGACAGTCCATTAAAACAAAGCATTCTTAGCTTTAAAATAGCTTTCCTGAAGAGGAAAGTAATAAAACATCAACAAAATTAAGAAAATAGAAGATGTTTTCCCCAAAGAGAGCTTATCTGCCCAGCAAAGGAAAGCACAAGTCAACCATCAATCCTCAAAAGCCTCAGAGGGGTGTACTGTTCAGCAGCAATAAATCTCTGATGGGCTTTATGCGCAAATTTGTCTTTTAGTAATCTCAGCTCAAGCTGCTTGACAGTTTGGGTGCAAGAAAGGTGCCCTGAAGCTTTGGAAGCTGTCAGACTATTATATCTTTGGTAGGATATAATTCATATAGCTAAGGCTACTGCAGCAGTGATCAATATGATGAACATGATATGTTTTTGTGTTCAATGTTTAGAATATAAATGTGAAAAAGTCATTATCAAATCACAAATGAGAAACCAGATGCTTCAAAAAATGTATGTGTATCACTTTGGAATATCAAAGTGCAAAGAAACAGCTAGAGACGCAATTCACTGGAATAAAACAACAACACTGACAGAACAGATGGCATAAAACTATTTTCTTTAGGGTATGCACAGAAGCCAGAATAAGAGTGAGGAAATTCCATCATTACACTGGTGCAAAATAGGTGCTGACTTGTTTAAGCTAAACAATCTAACTGTTCTGTAATGTGTTAGGTATTATCAAACATAAACTTCACTCAACAGGCATTGGCGCACAGAATTAGACCCAACAAACTCACAAAATGTACCAGTGCTGAAGGAATGAATGCAGGGAACCACCGGAACACACTAAAAAATAAATCATTTATTGACTAGTAGAAAAACTTCTTTTATCTTTGTGTTTAAGCTAAAATGCGTTTTGTCCCTCTGAATACAACAACAAGACTTCATCAGAACAAGAAGTCTTAACAACATCTATGGGTTTATACAGTTACAATTAACTACATGGCAACTAATTAATTAATTAATTAAAAACTAATTGCAACCTAAACAATATTTAAAGATATGATACATAAAAGGAATGAAGTTAAAAACATTAACAACTCATATCAAAGTATTAAAAACATTAGAAACTTTATTTAACATCTAAGCAAGTAAATAAACTTGATAAACCAGTAAGTAATATTTTCTAATACAACTTATATAAATCAATAAACTGAAAACAATTATACTTTGCTTCAATACCAGGAAGAAGGAAATATCATTTAAACCAGGAAAGTACATGGCATCCAGTTTTAACTGCCAGCTTAACTCCCTAAATTCTATTTTCTCCTCCCATACTCTTCCTCTAGGGTTGGGAGTTACTTTTTCTAAAATCATAAACAAAAATTGTTTAAAGGAAATACGGTTTAATGAATGCCTAAACAGGGTGTTGCTGATATTATCCTTGGATATGTCATAATTGGATTCTTAATTGCATTTTTTAAGTGCACATTCCATTTTACCAAAATAAAACAATGGACATATAGAACATATTGCAAGGTAAATTATGCCTTGGTATTACAGTTGCCCTTCCCAGGCCATATATTAAATTTTACAGAATTTCCTAAAACCAAAAAAAAAAGTATCTTCACAGATGCACTTGCACTGAATTACATGCCCCACATCTTAAAGTACTTTTGTTTCCTCTATTAATATTGCACATCTGCCTTGGTCATTCTACCAAATCCTTGAGGTTCTTTGCCATCTTGTATACAAATAAGGGTTCATTGCCTATCAGTTTTCTAATTTTTTCATCACTAACCGGAATGTTCCAATTTTTGTTGACAATATTCTTAATGACTCAGGAACCTACATTATATTCTAATACTAGACACCTGTAAAAATTATCTGTATTTCCTGGAACCATTTTAACTTCATGTACTGGGGGCTCTTCATATGGATTTTCTGCTGACACTTTTGTAGCACCTGAAATGCCAGTGCTTAAAAAGGGGATGTTTTCACACCTCGACCATCCATAGCCTCGTCACTAATGTTCTTGACCAACATTTTAGGATAACCTCTATCAAAAAGCATGTTTCCTAATTTCTTCCTTTCACTATCAAATGTTCCCGTGTCAGAAATCATTCTGGCCAGTCTGACAAACTGGTCCTTGACTATACTTTTTTTCTGTACAAATGGATGGTGACTATTAATATGCAAATATGCATTTGAAAAGGTCAGTTTTCTGTAGATGTTTGAAGCAAAATTATCAGCTTGTTTTGTAATAGTAGTATCTAAATAATTTACAAAAGTGTCATTTAGCTGATGGGTCAATTTAAGAGAGGGGGTGGTGCTGTTAGTAAATGTGATAAACTCATCCACCGTATGGTTGTCACCATTCCATAAAAAAATATTGTCCAGAAAATGAATATATAACTTGATGTAACAAGAAAAATCAGACTGAAATATATACTTTCTCTCCCAGTTGAGCATTACTACATTACCAAAACAGGGCCACAAGCTGCACCCACTGCTACCCCTTTTATTTGTTTAAAAATCTCACCTTCAAAAAATATGTCGTTGTTATCTAAGATTAAATCCATATAACACATAATGGATAATACTTGAAGTACTTAAAAATCAAGTGCAAGCAAAGCTTTGTGAAAGAATTCCAGACCCTCCTCTTGGGGTATACTTGAAAAAAGGTCTGTGACATTCACTGTCAAAAACTTAACCCCATTATGGCAAAGTTCAGGTTTCAGTCTCCCCAAAAAGTCCCAAGAATCTTTTAACAAGTGCATACTCAAACCCTGCACTGGTTTCAAGAGCCTATCAACCAGCACTGCAAGTGGACAGGTCTTACAGCCACCTGCTAAAACAATGGGCCTGCAGGGGTGTTTAAAATGTCTTTGTGAACTTTGGGGATGCCAAAAATAGTTGGAATAGGCGGTGCTGTATTAATCATGAACTTATAAGTATCAGAACTAATCTGGCCTTGCATTAACTCACATTCGAAATACTGATCAATTTTTTGTAAGCAACAACCCCTTCATTTCTTGATGCTATTGTATATTTTTCACTGTCATGTAAAATATTAAACATGTCACTGATGTAGTCAATGTTATCATATAACACAACACCACCTTTGTCTGGTTTCAAAATTCTAATCGTGTTCTCCTTTCTAAAATAGGATTGCATGTTCCTTTTATTAAAGGAAACATTAAATCTTCTTATAGTTATTTTCTTTGAGCCAAATTTTTTGTAAAAATCTCTCTTCCAGGCACTAGCAAAAGACTTGCACAATGGGGTTCATCACTGACATCACAATACTTTTCTTTTTAGTGTGCTATTAGCCATGTGATTAATTGTAACTATATAAACTCGTAGATATTGTTAAGACTTATTGCTGCTCTGATGAAGTCCCATTGTTGTATTCAGGGGGAAAGCTTAAACATGAAGAAATATGAAGTTAGTCAATAAATGATTTCTCTTTTAGTGTGCTCTGGTGGTTTGCTGCACTCAGCGCTAGTGCAGTTTTTGAGTTTGTATTATCAAAAATATTCAGAATCTGTTCAGCTAGGTGTACCTGCTACTGCAGTTATAAATGTATTTAAATCAAATGTTAACAAAACATGGTATTCTTCAGCAGTAATGTTAGATAGTCATCCAGAGTTTGGTAGTCAAGAGGTTCAATGCTTTTCAACAGCCTATATGTACTGGCATGCCACTTTGACTCCAATATATTAGCAATCAAATGGGTAACTGAAACTATGACATAGACTTCAGAAAATATGCTGAGAAAATTCATGACTCATATCAAATGGACATTTTTTAGCATTCTCAGACCACAGAAATATGACACTGCAAGTTGTCAATATATTACCTTTTCATTTACTGACAAAATGAAGCTAAAAGCCAGATTGCTGATATTTTTTTTTTTAATTATTGGAACCAGAGTAAAATGCTAACTTCAGAAAAGCCCTGATTTTTTATATTATGTCCCAGTTTGCTGGCATTGACCGAGTAAACAATTTTTATACAACTACCAGCATATAAGGAGTCTGACAAGCAGGTGGTCATCTGAGCTCTTTAAGTTTATGGAAGTGCAGTAGATTTTTATAGGATGGCAGTAATGCTCATTTATAGGTAAACATGTTAAGAAGAAAGATGCCAGGTTTAAGAGTAAGGAATGAATTATGTGGAGATGGTTACAATGATTTGGTATTTTATCATGAACTTGATTAAACTCTCTTTTAATCATAGCCTTGAAACAGAAATATGGATACTTTAGGAAGTAGGGAGCATGTCAGGTTGCCAAAGGTAGTTTCATCGAACATAAAATTGTCTAAGCAAGTTTGCCAAAACTACATTTGGCGATAGAGGAGTTTGCCTTTTTTTCTCCACTGTTGTGTCACCCTGGACTTGGGGTATATTATTTGGGGGAATGAGGGCTACCCCCCACACTATTTGTAGGCTCTGATGAGCTTGCCCCCTGAAAAAAAAACTTTAATTGGGATGTATGCTGAAGGCAGTTTATTTGAATATTTTTAAATATTTTTCGTTCACCAAAAACTGATTTCAGTGAGTCAACATGAATCCATAGAGGATAGTATGAGAGAATAATTCAGATAGGTTTGATATGGATTTTAACTATTATGATGGATTCAGTTTAAAGTTTCAGGAGTTAAAGCTTTTCTGGTATTAATAGGTTTGTAGGTGTGTACTAGGCCAATGGCCCTGGAGCCTTTACAAGCCTAGCCCATAGAAGTGCCCTGGCATCATGCTGCCATTCCGGTGCCTCTATCAAGTAGAGCCACTGGTGTGATCCCTGGGGTGAACTTTCTATTTCCCATCCACTCATCAATATTTCTCTTGAAAAGGGCCAGTGACGTGCTCTGCTTGACATGTATGGGAAGTCTATTCCAGAGCATGGGCAGTCTCTGGGTTATGAACCTGTCCCTCCAGCATGTTCTGTTGATTGTGGCAATGAGGCTGAGGTCCCTGGAGGGGGTGGTGCGGAGGGATTGGGATTTCTTTAGGTGAAACATTTCTAACAGGGCTGGCTCAGATATGGCTTTGTAAGTCAAGCAGAGATCACTTCTAGTAGATGATATGAGACAGAGAAAAGCTGGAGTTTTTTAGTCTGTCCATGTAGGGCATATATTTAAGGCCTAGGATCCTCTTTGTGAGGTACTTTTGTGACCTTTCCAGCTGTTGCAGGCATTTAATGAGGTACATGCCAAGGGTTCCTATTAAATGATTGAAGACACATTCTTTCAAATGCATCTTGATCGAACTTGAAAGCACGAAAAGGCAAAATAGCAAAACGGCATATAAGTGGATTCTTTCCCTGGGAAAGAAATCGCTTGGCCGCTTCCGTTATTTTGCCATTTTTGTGACTGTAGTGCGATCTTGGAGTCGGTATATTTAAGTAGAGGAGGTGTGGGGGGCACAGCCTCCCACATCAGAGGGTGTGGTGGGTGAAGCCCCCCTCCTAGTATGAACCTATGAACCTATACTAGTATGAACCTATGAACCTATAAGAATCTCGATAAGTGGATGGGGGATCGTAGGTTTGTCCCAGGGATTACTCCCGTGTCACTATTAGACAGAGGCACAGTAAACTAAACCTTAAAAAGGGCACAGTATACTCAAATCAAGGGGTGGCGTAAGCCATACAGAATTGGGCTAGGCTTATAATTGCCCCAGGGCAGATAGCCTAGTATGAACCTATGAACCTATGAACTTTATGTAATGTTTAAAACAATTTTTTTTTTTTTTTGGTGGAACAGAGATTTTTTTTTTCCCTTGGAAAAAAAATCGCTGTTCTAAGCATTCAAGATTGTAAGCTTTCACTTAAATGGGCTTGATAAATCATCATTTGCTTTTTTAAGTGTTTGATGATTTAACATAGACCCCATGCCAAATGGGACATTATACTTGATGATTGGTCTAATGAGGGAAGAGTAGAGAGAGATGATGACTTCTTTCTTCCTGGATGCAAAACTCTTGGTAATGAGATGTGCCACAAAGAAGAACTTTCTGACCACAGTGGCAATGTGGTGGTCAAAGGAGAGGTTGCTGTCAACCTGTGTCCCCAGATCTCTTATAACATCATCAGTGTTCAGTGGGCTACCATCAATGGGAACTGAGTTTTTCCCAAAGGGAATTACAATGCTTTTTTTGGCATTAAGCGTAAGGCCATGGTTTTGACATCAGTTGTTGGTCTCAGTGAGGCCTTTCTGTAGGATGTCTACATCATCTGA